>NC_045128.1:29895721-30250188 GCF_007655135.1 Punica granatum
ATTTATAAGTATATGAAACATTGAATTTGAACAATTTCATACATATCAACTAGTGCTTTCAATTATTGAAAAAATGTTCAATTTTCAAGAAATTTAATTATATACAAATGATATGGACATGTAACTAAAATACGTCGAATATGGCACAAGCAAAATATAATGTAAATTCATTGAACTGCATGAAATCGAAATGTCAATACAATGCGGAACTGAGGATTTGTAATTTCGCTTATATGACGCTTTTTCGTTTACGCACTCCAACTTTTATATATAATTGATTGATTGATAATTGATATTTTCATGTGTAGTCCTTGTAAATGAAAAAAATGCATCATTAAATTAAATAATGAATAATGTAGGGAAATTCATTAGTCCTTTTTTGGGTAAATATTCACAGTCGTTTTTAATTGGATATATAAATATAAATTATATATTGCGCTGGTGGGAAAAAAAAAACCAAAATATTTATGCTCACAGTCCTTTCTCAGCTCCCAATTTCCATTTGCACAGTCGCTGTGGCAGCTCTCAATTGCACTCTCTCTCTCTCTCTCTCTCTCTAGAGTAGATCTGATCTGTCTCTCTCTCTCTCTCCCCCCAAGCTTCTTCTGCGGCTGCTGTTGCTGCTGAGAAATCTCAGCTTCCCCCCCACATGGCTCCAATCTCCAGCTTCCTTCTCCCATCACGGCAGCCACAGCCGCCTTCGCTCACTGCACCCACTCACCCCCTCTACTGACTGGGCCACCGTCGCGCCGTTCCACTTCCGCTGCTGTCAGTTCGCGGTGATGCTGCCGCGTCGCAGAAATTAACTGGTCTTCTGGTGGGGAAATGTGTCAGAGCTGCTGAGCTCCGGATTTTGCGGAGGAAGATAAAAGAGTGGAGAGTGAGTGGCCGAGGAGGAAGGAGGAGGAGGAGAATGATGTCGAATGGAATAAACCTGGTGATGACGGTGATAGGGTTCGCGGTGAGCACGATGTTCATCGTGTTCGTCTGCACGCGCCTCATCTGCGCGAGGATTCAGCTCTCTGCCTCCCGCCGCTCTTTCCCTCTCGCCTCCCGATCTGATCTTAGCATTGTGAGTACCGACCCTTCCCTGCCCTCTAATCGGTTGCTAGTCAACCTGATCGGAATTCGTCGCAGAACTAAGGTGGTGCTCTTGGCATTGTAAATCCATGCCTTTGGCGAGCTAACTCCATCCCGGAAATCAGTCTCTGGGTCTCCATCCATAGCATTATTTAGATTAATTGAAGAATTTTGTTTGAAATTCTCTGCTTCCCGATCAAGTCCTGTCATTGGATTGATCACAAAGAAAGAGCCTTTCCTTTTGTGACTCATGCTTCGGTAATTTCTCACCCAAAAGGAAAGCTTTGCAATGATTTCAATTTCTCTTTTTCCTTCGTTTTATTTCGCGGTTGGTGTCTGATGTAATTCATTTGGCTTTATTCGCTTCATCTCATTTAAATTCTGGGGAAATTTGAGCGTCCTGTCTGTTTACCCGACTGTTTGGTGGTTGTACTTGGGTCAGCTTAACCAAATCCTGCTTGTTTTGCTCATTCCTCTGTTTCCTTCTCCATCGCCTACCTAGTAATCTGGAACTTTTCGTTTGTTTTGCCATTTACGCCTGCTGTCGGAGTGTGGTCTTTCTTGTTTTGGTTCATTATTGGTCATCATGATTCATGTGGTGTTTCTTTCAGTATTTTGCTGTTTGCCTCTATGAGGATAGAGTGTTATTTGTCTTTGGAAGATTGTTACTGTTTGTTTTCTTGTTTTTCCTTTTCTTTTCATTTTTTCCTTTTGTTCTGTTCCTGGGCTCTATCTATGATGATGGTGTTCTCGTTTACTTTGGCGTTTGTTCTTTCCCATTTCATTTTTCATCACTAAACTGAACAATCAGCAGAAAGGAGAGGATTGTACTAATTTCCTGTCATTCAGGTCAAAATAGAGTCAATGAAGCTTCTGGCTTCAACAATATAGTTATGCTTTTCAGGGTATTCTGTTCTCAAGATGGTTATTGATCTTTCTTCATCCTGCTTTGCACGCAGCTAGAACGGGGTTTACATGGTCTAGAGCCTGTAGTAGTATCCAACTTCCCAACAAAAAAGTACAGTGACGAGTTCTTCTCTACCATTGATGATACTCAGTAAGTGCCTTGTTTGAATCTGAATACTTTTATTCTCGTTTGCATTCCCATTTCTTGCCCTTAATGATGTTTGTTCTTTTTGTTGTTGAGAAAGTTGCTTTATTGGTTGTCAATGCTGTATGTCTTCAACAGTTAGTTCTGTTAAAGGAGACTTTTAGGGATGGAATGACATTTTTCCTTATTTTATTTGTGAGAGGATGATGCCTCTATTATTCAAGTGCTTGTATCATTATGGAGATGCAAAACTATGGGACTTTCAGAACGTTGTACCTAGTGGTAATTGCTTGAAGTTTGTTTGGCAGGTGATACTTTTTCATAAAATTCCATATTGTTTCTTTTGGACACATCACACATCTTCTATAGAGTGACTTCATGCCACTTTGTAAAAGCTTATGAACTTTATTTCTTGAAGTTGAATGAGCAGCCATTAGAACTACCATGGCCATAATGAGGCTGCTATTGCCTCCGTCCTTTTATCCACATTAAAAATCAAAAGGCTTGGTTGCTTATTTCATGGTGCTCCTGATGCGTATGGATCGTGAAGCAACTTACCAAAAAGAGAAAATACAAAAACTGAAACAGATTTTGCATGTAAATACCTGCAAAGTGAGGCTGTGTATAAGATATGCTGTTGCTTAGATATGTAACTTTTTTCACGCATTTATATTCGGTGATTGGTCTTTTCTCGGTTTTATTCCTACAGTGTCCTGTGATTCTAAATGAAGTTAGACGTCTTTCTTCATGTACACCTCCTCCTCATAAAATTAGATGGTTTTCTTGGTAGAGTAGCCATTAGTGTATTATGTATACATCTCAATGACATCAACACAATCCCATATGCAGAACTTATTGCGGTCGATGCAATTCATCCAATCTCTGTGTAGTTTTTGTTGGTCTCCCAGTCCCAGTTGCAAGAAGTGCAATGTTTCTAGACCCGCCGGGGGGGGGGGGGGGGGGGGTGTTTGTGGGGGGGGGTTTGTGGGGTGCGGGCGCGGTGGGGAGGGGGGGGAGAGAGAGAAGCAAATTTTGCAAGTGCACAAGTGGTGAATTTAGTTTAGTATTTTAGTGATTAGTTCTTAGCCTTCATTTACTAGGACAATACGGCGAGCATAATATGTGTTAGTGTGCCAGGTAATTGTATCTCAAATGATAAATTCCTTTTGGATGGACATGCATGTATCTGATTTCAGTAATTCACTTGAATAGGAATCTCTTTTCCATATATATGATATATGATTTGGTATTTGGGGTTCAGATGGTATGCCACTTTTTGTAATTTGAATTTTGGCTTATGTTCCCATCTCTATTGTCAAGTGGAAGATTGCCAGCTTATCTTGGCAGTCTCTTTATCGTTCATCCTCCAAGTTGTTCTTGCCTGCTTAAGCTTACAAAAATAGGATGAGGGCTGGACCGCACTATGACACCGATTTCATCCACCATCATTGAAAATATTCTGCATATGATTTTTCTTTTCTTCTGCATTGATTGTTCTGAACATGGTGACTTTTTATTACATGGGCCATATTATCTTCTAAGCTCTTGTGGAAGATCAAGTAATTGTTAATGTACAGAAGTTAGTTGGCAGATGTAGTACTCTTGTGTGAATTTTGAGGGAGTTATAACAAGTTTCTTCTTGCTGACAACAGAGTGAAGATGCTTTAGGCTCCGTTTGGATTCACAGTGCATTAATTTTAACTTTAACTTTAATTTTAACTCAACACACTACACAACAAAAATACACATTTCCCAATTCAAAAATTTTAACTTTAACTTTAACTCAACACACTACAAAACAAAAACACACGTTTCCCAAGTCAAATTTATAATCACATCTCATTTGTCATTTTCCACAATCAAAATCAAAATCAAAATCAAAATAACTTTAACTTTAAATTCAAACGGCCCTTAAAACCTTGACCTTATTAGGGAGTTAAAGGACCAGAACTGTTTATGGCATTTTCCCAATACATCCCCCTGTCCTTTCAGCATTTGCTAGAATATGCTAGAGCTTCTTTCTGTTCGTACAATCAATAGTTCTACCTCTGACCACTGTCATTATCTCTTCTAGATGCACAGTTTGCCTCGCGGAATACCACCATGAAGACATGCTGCGGATCCTTCCCAATTGCGGGCACTCCTTCCATGCAAACTGCATAGACATATGGCTCCAGCAGCACTCAACTTGTCCCGTCTGCAGGATCTCACTACGTGAATTCTCAGAAAAGAGGCGAATTATGCAGCCCTTATTCAGTTCGGCTCTCCGATCTCACCGTGGGCCTGGGCCCTTCCTTGTGCACTCCCCAAATTGTGTCTATGCTGGTCAGAGCTTCCAGTCACGAACGGTTGGCTGGCATCATGCATGCCCCATCCAAGAAGATAACCATGGTCCTGATAGCATCGCTACAGAAGCTCGGGAGAGCATTCCCACTGCGAATGATGATCAAAGTCAGCTCTCAGGAAACAAAGTGGACCGGCATTTGGAGAGCCCATCAAATGGACAGGTATCTTGAAATTGAAGAAAGCAGGTTTTTTCTCGAGCTTGTCATTGTATAGAGCTTGACATGGTTGGTTCGGTCTAAATTACATTTGTATTTGGTGTCAGTATTCATTTGCGTCTTTTCCTCTTGCAGTTCCCTACTGTAAATAGTTCTTATGTGGGCAGTTTTGCTAGTTCATCAGTTGTAGTAGACCTTACGATCCTTAGCTTGAAAAGATTGCTGAAGCAGTTAGTTGATCTCTCTCTCTCTCCCTTTCTGTGAAAATCTCTCCCTGGCTCCAACGATGGGAAAGAAACAGATAATGGCGTGCCTATACTGTCGATCACAGTAAAAGATTCCGATAGGGACTCGATCACAGTAAAAGATTCCGATAGGGTTCTGTAGCAGAAATTGATCGGGGAATCCTCTATTGGTTTCGGATCAGTGCGTGGGCCTCGCAGCATCCTTTCTCACTGACAAAAGGAGCCCGGCTTTTTCTCTCTTTTCCTGTTTGTGTTTTGGGCAACTTTGCTGTTCTTTGAAATAGCTTTGGGGATGCTTCTGTTCTGTTGCTCTTCGTAATTACGCTTCCGTTTTATTTCCTTTACGATTTTTTGTTGAAGAAAGTTGATCGAATTCTTCAGCTTTCCCTAGGAAAAGGGAGGTGACAAGACACGACTAACAATACAAGATAGGCGCATCAGATCCTGATAAAACCAACATTGGCCGACTTCCATCGTCCTTTCTCAAATTCTTTTGTCGATTCTTGAATGCTTATTTGGTCACTCCAAGCAACTGTTCTTTGTTTTTCTGCCAGTCGTTAGATCTAATTTCGTGGTGTGACGTGTAAACGCCAAGGCACACTAAACGATTCCATGGAGGGAATGGTTAAATTATCTGTCTCTCTTTTCTTGGGCACGAAGAGTGCTTTGGATTCGGACGGTTGATTGAAAGATGGTAAATGGTTTAGCTTTCGAAAAGCCAATGGAACAGGGTTTTTTGTGCAGTCCAGGTTTTTTTTTTTTAATCAAGTATAGATCAAGACTCGAAAACTAACCGAAAAGAAATGATTTTCACAGTTCACTAGGGTCCCGTTTTAATAGCTTATCGAACCCGAGGGTTGAGCTGGAGTTTGGTCCGGTTCCTCCCGTTCGACTCCTGCTTTTACGAGTTCTTTGCCCACTCAGGTGGGTGGGCGTCTGTCGTGCTTTGTTCAGATTTTGATAAGATCCGGAACCTTAAGCCAATCGGGCTTGAAGAAATAGAATTGAAAGAAATGATTCGTGGGAGGATGCAGAAACATGTGAGCTTATATATGTATTGTCTTCTACATGAAACAAGTTCATTCAGCTCGGATGGCTGATCCGGAAACAAAACATCTGTATTCACTTCATTTAATGCAGTGTCCTACATTAATCCTCTTCCAACCACAGCATTGAGTCGACAATGAGGGATCGCTGCCCGAGTGTGATTCTTGACTGCCTTCGGTTGTATATATGTTACATTACAAGACCCTACTAAGTTCTCAGAAGATGAAGGCATGGCTAGTGATCGCCTATATGATATGATGCAGAAGATAGAACTACCTTCGAATGGCATAGCCGTACAGTACAGGACGGGGGAAAAATCCAGCAACTAGGATCCTGCTCCTGAACTACTACGCAAATGTAGAACGAATACACCTGTTCACGTAACCGGTGCCGCGCATTGACCTTATATGGGGTCTGCGAATTGTAGGGTATGCACTGACTTACTTGGCTGAGCTTCCACCCGCAATACGGCCGTTAAACGGTTGCGTGTGACACCCCCAGCTGCACAGTCGCACAGTATCATGCTTGAGTATCATCCACCTGCAGATGATCCTGGAGGTGATCCCGTATACAAGCTTTCTGGAGATGGTTGGCAAGAGGTTGCCTCAACAAATGGTTGGCATGAATATTATCGAATCGACTGTTGGGCAGTGTTTGATCCAATCAGAGGCATGTGAAGCTTCTTGATCGATTAAAGAATTCATGCAATTAGACCCAAACTCAATGTGATTCTATTCACTTGCTACAATAAAAAGATATGAAAGTTCGATTTCCATGTGCGGAACAGTATTTCCATGTGGAGCATTTTGCCTGAATAAAATTCTGGTTGACAGCTTCCTTTGGAGTTTGGGTAGAATCGTAGATCATGGTCAATTGAAGTGAATTACCATTAAAATTACAACTAATCGAGCTCTTATATTACTTATAAATAATCATAGTTACTACCGCAAAATCGGCCGAATAGATTATTTCCCTTTTCAGAAATAAAGATGGATAATAAGAACGATGTTATCCTGCCTGCCTTACTGAGGGGCTAATTTCGATAACCCATCAACATGAGATGGTAATATACATCAAGACACTGAGAGTGGAAATATCCACGAAACTCGCTTTATAATGCTACTTTAACTCCGTCGAAATTTGAGAAGCTTATTTCGGAAACTTTGAAACAACAGGTAATAGGAGCATGTGATATAAACATGCATCCGATTATAAAAGAAGCATTCTGCATCTTGGTATATAGATCGATAATGGCTTTAACAACAGAAAGTAAAAATTACAAAGTACAAAATTTCACATGTAAACTGAAACTCTCGCAAATATGCCTGCGTCAACATGAACATTTAATGTCGGTTCGAACAAGTCAGCAGCTTAATTCATCCTAAGACTAGAGGATCTCAACACTGTCTGTCCTTTACAAACCATTTTCCCCTTAAGGAACCATTTCTTGTCCAGGTGAGTTCATCAATGAACAAACACAACCTTAAACAAGGATCATTCCGTCTGCCGTACCTAGGTAGCATTGGGATGGGCTCAAAAGCAAGTATGCGCACGCATTAGATAAGTACGTGCTGGCTCGGCCAATTTTGTCCCATAACGGGACAGTTGTACAAATAAGGTCAAAGAAAATTAACACAATCCAGCCATGCCGAGTTCCACCATTGAAGACCGAAGCCTCAGTATGGTTCTGAACCTTTTAACAAAGGACTGAGAACTGACAGCAACCTTACGGATGGATTCCGGCTCATTGCAGATGCAACAGGTTACCTCAGTCAGCTTCCCGGTGAATCTGGACTGGATTTTGCGGAAACAGGTTTAACGGTTCCGTGTTACGCCCAAACCGATCTGTCACACAATATAATACCACGAATATCAATTCCGAGATGGATAGATCCGCACCATATAGTCCTCAGAAAGCGCATGAAGCCCAGCAAATGGATGGCAGCACAATTAAGATCATTTAGTAAACCAATGTAATACGCAGCATATATAGGCAGCTACTAGAAAACAGTTTTCGTTTATAAACCGAATGACAACAGAAATAGTACGGAACACGCAACATAAGCAGCTACTAGAAAACAGTTGTTTGAACAAGTGGTGATATATGAGTATGGAATCAGTAATTTGAGAAAAGAATCATTCCGAGGCACACAGACCAACACAAAAGAAAATTAAGAGACAATAGTTATCAATGGACTTCTTGAATATGAACCCAAATTCAAGAAACCAGTTAATGAACCCTGCATGAGCCCCGAAATAGGGACTTGCTAAGTCGGAAACTATAGGGTGTGGCGGTTGATACCAAAACCCAAGTGAGAAGTTCTTGTATAGTTCTTCGTAAAGATTTTCCCATTATTGACATTGAGTTGGTAAATTTACTATATGTGATACAAATAAAATGCAAATTGTCATCAGATGGTAAGGAAACACAAATTTCTTGGTCTCTTCTGATCCCCAGGTGTATTATTCGTCTGAAAGACAGTGTGATTTATGGAAATTGGTACATTATGGTTACATGGATTCTCTTCAGCTTTAGATAAGCAGAAAGAAGAGGATATTTTCGGGTTAGCTTTTCGTTTTCTGAAGTTCTTGAAGACCAAATCTTGCTTCAACACCGAACATATAGGTAATTCTTTTCTGTTTCAGTTTGACTCTGTTTTTTTTGTTTTTTTCTACAGGAGGGTGCTCCTGTCTGAGCATAAACTGGTCAGGAGGTCGGGTTATTGATACAGATCTCCGAATGGATTGATCAGCATGCTGGGGTGGGATGTGCAGATAGCATCTCTGGCTTGAGTTTCCTGGGACAAGTCCAAAACAACCTGAATCATGCTAGAAGAAGACTGAAAGTTAAAGAGAAAACGGGACGATACTTGTGAAGACTGAAACCCAAATCAGTTTTCGTTCATGCTTTCCTTGCACTTCCAACAAGTTCATACGAATCAAATTGGGGGCCGGATTCATGAAGAATGTGTCTTTTGCCCTCTTATATATCCCTGTCTGCCAATATGAAGATGTGGATGACAAAACCAGCACATTTCCAAATTACCTTCAAATGGCAGCATTCAGCACTAGACTATCGGACAAGCGACCACTTAGAATCCAGAACTATCCTGCAAATGGACAACGAGTACACCTGTTCACAAAAAAGGTTACAAAAACTGACCTAGAAGTGGGTTTGCGACTCACCGGGTTTACAAGGACTTTCATGGATGAGCTTCCCCCGCAATACCGGAGCGAGATCTGCACACGCGGATTTAGGGTTGCGTGTCACACTCCAGCTGCCCAGTCCCACAACATCATGCTTGAGTATCCCAATCCTGTAGGTATGCCGATCTACAGGTTGTCGAAAAATGGTTGGCAAGATGTTGCCTCTGCAAATGGTTGGCAGGAAGATCATTCAATTGACTGTTGGGTAGTTTTTGATCCAATCACAGGCACGTTGTGCTTCTTGATTGAGTAAGTAACAACCAAAAAAATTGACGCAATTAAACTTGATAGTCATGGGGAGATCATTTCAAGAATGCTAATAATCCAAAATTGATTTTCAATTTGTTTTAAGGATTTAATAAGCTTAGCATGCAAGAGCATTTTGTCTAAATAAAATTCTGATTTGGAGTTTCTCTTTTCAATTTGACGTAGAATTGTAGATCATGGTCTTGATCGAGCTCTTGTATTGCTCATAAATAATCACAATATCGATTAATACAACCCGCGTTATCCTGCCTCATGGAGGGTCTAATATTGATAACTTGTCAACACAAGACACTATATTTGAACTCACTTCTTTGCGCTTCTTAAGTTGTATCTGAACTCTATCAATATTCGAGAGGCCTATGGAAACCATCGAAACAAGAGGTAATAGGAGCTGGGATGAAGACAAGCATCCGAGATCCCATTACACCCTAACTATAAACAATTGGAGAAGCAATTTGGTATAGATGACAACATTTTTAGTGGTTTCAACAGCAAAAAAAGTACAAAATTTCGCTTGTAAACTGAAAATCGACAGATGGTAGGACTACTCGAGAATATCTATGTGCCAACATGAACAGTAAGGTCGATTTGAACAAGGTAGTAACTCTTAAGACTAGAGGATCTCAACTACTATCTATACTTACCCAAAAAAATTATGCGGCCCCTTTAACGAACCATCCTTTATGACAATATGGCCCGTATGAACTTCTTGTGAACGGTTCCTCGAAAGCGAATAACAATACTAAGGAAGCAATCGATTGAACTGTACTACGGCTACATTGTTTGATGCACTTGCACTCTCAGATGAGGTTAAGAACAAAATCGTCCTAACCATACAAAAATATATGAGGATAATAATCAACTAAATCTTCTTATGCATTGTTGGATGCTCTGCGTCGCTCGACATGCTATACGTCATGATATCTCGAATATCAAAAGAGAGGGGATCTAAATCATAGGCTTCACTCTCAGTTAAACACTTACTTCATATTTTTGCTCATACCATAGCCACTATCAGAATTCGAACAACGTTGGGGCTGGCCCCTATTTTGATTAGGAAATTAAACATGCTTACGAACTAAGCCTCTTGAGCGCTTTCGGTTCCAGTTCCACCATGTGTAACACCTGGTTAAGTTGGTTGAGTTCGTTCTTTGATAGGCGACATCATTTTGATCATCAACAAATTACTTTTAATCATGGATTACTGATAACTGGCTTTACCAGGTAAGTTCATGAATGAACAAACACAAAAACAAGGACCACTCCATCTTCCATACTTGGGAAACACCGGGAAACGTAATAATTAAGTCTTATACTATTGCATAACCATGCTGTAGATGGAAAAAGATGGGCTTAAACGCAAATACGTATGTGCGCACGCATTGGATAAGTAATCGGCCACAATTTTAGTAATCAGAAAGGTACGTTATGCAAATAAGGGCAAAGAACTCACATTCCACCCATCCCTAGTTCCACAGTGGGGGACTGTCGCCCCAGTACGGTTTTGAACCGTTCAACAGAGAACTGATACCATATTCAAACATCCCAGCAAACACCCCAGCAAATAATAACCTCTTGGACAGCTTCCGATCGAGTCGTTGTAGTGGAGAAGCAACAGGTTGCCCCAATCAGCTTCCTGGTGCATTGGGACGGGATTTTGCGGAAACAGGTTTAACAGTTTCGCGTTACACCTAAACTGCACTGTTATATGACCTAACTCTTTGAATATCAATTCTGAGATAGATAGGTCCACTTCTTAGAAGTCCTCAAAAAGCACATGAAGCCCATGGGAATAGATGGCAGCGACAATAAGATCTAGTAAACCAATGGAATCAGTGATTCCAGACCAACGCAAAAGAAATTTAAGAGAGAATATTTAAAGATGGACTCCTTTAAAATGAACCTTCTAAGAGCAAGGAGCAACTCGGGAAAGCATTTAAAGTAGCCCTACTTGAGCCTGATATAAGGACTTGCAAAGTTGAAACAATATGTGGTGTGGTTGATATCAAAACCAAGGTGATAAATTCTTGTTTACTTCTTCGTAAAGTTTTCACCATTACTGACATTTGTGTTGGAGACAATATTTTTGGTTTAGCTTTTCATTTTTTGAAGTTCTGAGTACATCCCAAATTGAGACCAAATCATGCTTCAAAACCGATCACAAAGGAAACCTTTTCTGTTTCAGTTCGACTCTGTTTTATTGCATTTGTAATTCAGCAGGAGGAGGGTGCTACCGCGTGAGCATAAACTGGTCAGATCTGGTTATTCCCTCTGATCTCCGAATGGGATCGATAGGCATGCTGGGGTGGGACGGGCGTATATCATATCTGATTGGAGTTTCCTACAAGTCCAAACCGAACCAAATCATACTAGAAGACTGAAAGTACAAGGGAAACGGGCGATGCTTGTAGTATTGGAAGGAAAAATGGAGTAAGTGTGAGGCTCATGCTTTCCCTGCCCTTCCAAACAAGTTCATACAAATCAAATTGGGGTGGATTCATGAAGATCACGTCTTTTGCCCTCTTATATATATCCCGGTTAGCCGATATAATGATGCAGAAATAAAACCTCTACAATTCCAGGCTACCTTTGAATGGCAGCAGACAACACGGGACGAGAGAACAAGCAACCACATAGGATCCCAAACTACCCTGGAAATGGACAACGAGTGTACCTGTTCAGTAAACAGGTTTCGAGCACTGACCTCAGACTTGGTTTGCGACTCACCGGGTTTGCAACAACTTACTTGGACGAGCTTCCCCCGCAATACCTCAGTGCGATCCACGGAAATGGGTTGAAGGTTGCATGTTACACCCCAGCTGGACAGTCCCATGATATCATGCTTGAGCATACCAATCCTGGGGGCGCTCCCATCTACAGGTTCTCCGGAAATGGTTGGCAAGAGATCGCATCAGCAAATGGTTGGTGCAAACATCATCCAATTGATTGTTGGGTAGTGTTCGAACCGATAAGAGGCATGTTGAGCTTCTTAATCGAATAAGTAATACCAAAAATAATAAATGCCAATATTCATCAGGTCACAACATCACAGAGCATAGATGCCGATAATCCAGACTTAGTTATTTCACACGGCCTGTGTTTTTCTTTAATAAGCTTTGTATGTGACAGCATTTTGTCTAAATAAAGTTCTAATTAAGAGTTACTTATTTACATTGGCATGGAATGATAGATCATAGTTTAAGTGAAGCAAATTATCTGTTCAAATAAAACAACCCATCGAGCTCTTACATTGCTCATCAATAATCATAGGTGCCGCTACAAGAGGCCTATTTCAGGAACCCATCGAAACAAGAGGTAATAGGCTTATTTCTCGAGACATTTTACGGCTTCATTATCAAGCCAGTAATTTACAAAACCTAACTGGAGACACATTCGTATCTCCACTTGTCCAACAAGTGCCTACGTTTCTCATCCAACTGATGAACCATCATCACCACATGCAGGTCACAGTCACTTAACTGCAATTGGACAGCATGCAGTGACAATGCAAGACGCTGAAAATCATGTGTGAGCCTTTTATCGATACAATACTTCCCCTGATACTCATATAGCCTTGATTTCCTCATGCTGTGAATTGTGTAATAAATCAATTCACCCTCAAAAGATTCCACATGCGAATCAGCTTGGTCACAGGCCAGGTGAATCAACAGTACAAGGGAAGCAAATTTTAATATAGCTCATAAGCTATTTTATATATCTAGCAATTAGAAAACATCGAAAGAGTTGATCATCCCCTTGTTTACTAATACATAAGCTAGTAAGACAAAATTGTCCTGCCTCATGGAGAGGCTAACCCTCGTCGAATTTAATCTTCTTAGGCACTGGTTGGCTGCTCCCGACCTGCAAATTCACCATGCCACTGTCAATTGCCAGAACACCTACAAACTTACTGGAAAGAGAGTCAACTAGACAAAGCCTAATATATTGCACTCTTAGATACTTTACTTCCATACTACCAGTTTTACCAGACAAGCGACCTTAATGAGTCATCTTGGTTTTTTATATGTTTGACACAGTAACATCTCAGGTTGCTCGATAAGAACTCTTCCATTTGAACAGCTTTGGTTCTAGCTTCATGGATTTCCTCATCGAATCACTAATTATAAGTACACCCTTCTACATATAGCATATATAGGGAAGTGAAGGGACTGGCTTCTTACGATTTCTGGGCACTCATAATCAATTCCAGCTGCCTCTATCCTTTTCCTCCGCCTACTATCGCGTTTAATAATTCCTTCCACCAACTTCCTATGCTCGTCCAATGTCCTTTCCTGCACAGTGGAAACATATCAATGATGTAATCATCTTTTGAGCATCAGCATGCTGAAAACAGGGAATATGCATGAAGAGTACCTTGTTATGTTCCTGTCGCTGCATCTGGACCCAATCTAGCGGCTTATATCTGTAGTTAAAAGCTCTCCACCTGAGCATACAAAGAATGAAATATCAAGAAATATTTTCAGCGAGCTAAACACAAGCTATTAGCATGCTCTAAGAGACCGTATCTTTGGTAATACACAAAGAGGTGCGTGACATATCAACATAAGAGACATTATCCAAGAGTTGTTGGAATTCCATCAAAGCACTGACCAACAGTATCATTAGAATGACATACATCTGACTTAACATCTTATCTTTTTTGAGAATGTTACCATCTAATCTTAATACCACACACTTTGAAAATGATCATCGCATATTATCCAGATATAACATTAAGAAAAGAAAAACAAATAAACATGACTTACAGTTTAGGATGAACACGCTCTGGAGGAACAAGTTGGACTTGCAGCAGGTGCTCAGCCAATAGATAATTATGCATAGTCTCAGCTACGATTTTAGCCACCTGGAATCAGTAGGAAGGTACCATTTACAAAAGAAGTGACAAAGGATGGACAAGCATTTCACACTGAGACGTGTTCAGAGCAAAAATCACCTCAGGAGACTCGAACTCGATGAAACCATAATGCTTCGACTTTCCTGTCTGCGAAGCATCCGTGAGGAGCAACATTAGCCACATGTCCAAGATTAACAAATAGTGCTGCGTAACACGTAAAATCATCTCAAAAACATCAAGAGACAAACCTTCTTGTTCCTGGCGATTCTCAATCTCTTGATAGTGCCGAATTGGCCGAAGAAGCCTGTCACCAGTAACCTGATTAAGAAAAGAAAATCACACGAACCGCACATTAACCGCAAAACGACTAGCCTAACCTTCAATTTCCTCCTCGTAGAAGCCGTGCGGTATGCGACCAATGTATAGAACTGTGGCAGCATCTTCACGCACCTGCTGCTCCGGCAACTTACGCGCAGGACCACCTTCCAATGGCTATAACAACCGAAAGAAAAAGCGAGAAAAAAAAAAGTTCCTTAAAATTTGACCAACGAATTGACATTCAGCATACAAAAGCTTGAGAAACAGCTGGAAATACGCCGAACCCAACATGAAGGGTTTAACATACCAAGAAGTCAGCAGCGTCGGTTTTAGTGACGGAAAGGGATGAATTTTTTGATGAGGCCTTCTTGAGCGCCTTCTGCATGAGTTTCTTAGCCTTAGCCCCCATCTCTGTTAATGAGAAGACATCAAACAATTCCGAGTTCATCACAAGCCCTCGATGCACAGTTAGAAAAAAAAACAGTACGGAGGCGACAGATTAAACACCTTTTCCCCCTCAGTCGGCGACAACTCAGCTGCTTCGGCGGCGGAAGAACGGAGGAGGACGACGAGGTGGAGCAGCCGGAGCAGAGCAGCGGTAAGGCAGAAGACAGAGAGAGAGAGAAGAGAGACCACTAGGGTTTTTATTTCCAATATATTTCAATTTTTGTTTTCTCTTTTAATTATATTTTTTATATTTTGTTATAAGATTCTCTACAAAGGAATAATCTCATTTTGGCCCCCATAACTGGACATGAGTCTCAAAATGGTCCCTGAAGGAAACTGGAAAGAAGAAAGCTATTCTCTAGTCTCAACTCTCAATATGTTGCTCGGCACAACCATTCAAACAGGATAGAGCTGCCTACACATTTGAAATCGGAGCCTCCTGAAGTCGGAATAATTCACAATCAAAGTTTTTCCGATATCAACTGCAAAAATTCTTTCTTTAATTTCAAATTAGCGAGTCCACATCTTTCAGATACATGAATATTTTTTTATGACACCGTATAATTCTCGGACTTGGCTTTTAAGTTTAGAATCGATGAATAGTTTTGCGACAAGGATAACAAGCATCGAATGACACATTCAATATTCAGACACTGAAACTTTCCTGCTACATCCTTGCCAGTTTTCAACGAATTATAGATATTAATTACATTTAGAGAACAGAGGCTTATGGAAAGCAGAAGCGATGAGTTTAAAATCAGCATATTGCTCAAACAAGCTTTCGAGATTAGAATCAATTGACAATTGAATAAACATATGATCAAGCTACGGCATCAGAGTGTTTTCTGAATTCTCGCTGCATCTTAATGGCAAATGCTCGAGAAGCATCAACCGAAGCCCCAACTGCTAGATGTTCTTGGCCTCCCCAAATGTTACAACCACTCACTTGCATCAGTAAGTGCGGACCTCGGGGAGATGAACCATTCAGTGCTTGTGACCGACTTGTCGTAGCAGAATCTTCCCCGAGACCGAGCCTTTACAAGAATTCACCCCGAGTAGCAACTTTCACAGAACCACAACTTTGTTCCTCCATTAAAACAACCAATATGGGGTCGGCGTTGAGCATGTAACACTCGCAATAACCCGAGTATGAAAATCAGTAAGACTCAAGTCTCGACCATCAGAGGATCTGAACATCGATAGGCTTTCAGTTCTGAAAGTTTTACGTTTTCTGCTCCGTATTTCAGTTCAGAGGAATTCACTCGGACTAGAATTTGAATGTGCTTTCTGCTCATTGCCACCCCAACAAATTACGCACTGCACAAAGATGATCAGAGTCAAATGAATACGCAAATGGTCATAACAGAAAAGAGAACACTATCTAATAAAGAGATATAAGTATGATAATCGAAGTCTGTGCCAGTACCAGTGAAACGTATCTGGCTCACAGTAGGACCTCAAACCTTCTTTATCGAGTCTATGTAAGCACCAGAGATAACCGATTTCAGTTTCATCAGTAATGAGCTTCCATAGTTGCCAGAACAATCGGCGATAGAGGTGACTGTGGCAATAAGCACGAAATTCTCCTTGTTTCCAACATCAATTTCATACAGATCACAAAACACTTCCCTAAATGCACATAGCAGCGACTCGTAGAATGACCTGTTAGAAGGAATCACATTCACAGCAACAATTCCAGACTCGCAAAGAATTGATCTTAGAGCTGATAGAACACTCCTTTCCATGAATTCAAGAGGTGGAGCCATTGAACCATTCCTAGTATCCCCTGAATCTATATCCACCATTATTACATCGAACTGAGTTTCGATGCCATCTAAATCATTCAGGTCATTGCAATCTGAAGCAACTGAATTTCCTTTCATCCTTTGACAAGAAAGCTTCTTCACAACCTCTATCGCGTCTCCACGGATGATACTAATCATTTCACCATCTTCTTCAAGTCCAAAGTACTGCCTAGCGACCCGTAAAACCTCGTCATCAATCTCCACACCAACAACTTTGAAACCCAGTTGGCCTTTCAAGAAAGAAACCAAGGCACCCCCTCCAACACCAAGACAAAGCACTTTCAGTCTCAAACCGACACGGAACTGATCCTCAATGTGCGTAGAAACCAAATTCAGACTCGCTACCATCGGGGCCAAATAGGGATGAACTAAAACCCAAGAATCAATCTTAAACATAGCCTTCCCAATATCAGTTCCGACATCTGATTCCGGGACGATACGAACTTGTGTCTGGACCAAATTTGGCATTCTTCTAAACCTCAATCTTCTCCTGAACTCCCTCTCTTCAGACTTCGGACCTTCACTCTCAAGCTCCACATCCTCGATCAACATCTCACCGACATAATCCCCGGTGCATTTCTCTATCATCGCGCTCGATATCAAATCGTCCTCGTACCTCAAGATTGGCACCTCAGGGATACCATTGTCGAAGCAGATTTTAGGCAATAAAGCCAACAGGAGAGGCCCTATGGCTTCTTCCAGAGCGTTTTGGGCCTCGGCTGACCGATGGAGGTGGAGAGCCAACAGGCCATGGCGGCCGTCAGACGACTCGCAGCCAACGAGGATCAGGCGGGAGAAGTCCGGGGTATTGCTGAGGAGGAGCTGGAGGTGGCCTGACTCGGTGCAGAAGATCCAGTCTCTCTCTCGGTTCTCGGGGACGAGAATCGCTGCGACACGGGGCTGGCCATCGCGATGGAGAGGTGAGTCGAGGACCGCGATTCGGAGGAGCCGGTGAGCGGAGTTCCGGCGACAAGGATTGGGGATTGTGAACGTGACGTAGCGAGAAGGCGCTAGGGTTTGGAAGCAGGAGATATCAAGGGCCATTGAGAACTCCAGCTAGGGTTCAGTTCATCGGCTGTTCTGCTGAATTTGAACTCTGCATCCTCCCTCCTTTGCTTCTTGACGGTAACCGGAAGATGGCCGAGTGACGGCGTGTAACCGCGTCACGACGGATCCCCTGGGCAAACCTAGTTGCCGTACATGTCCACATAATGGAACAGAACACCGCCGTGTCTACCGGCTGCCGCCGCCGGGCTGAGGGAGGGGTTTGGCCGGAGCTGGATGTTCTGAAATTTATATTTAGCAGTTGAATTCTGTTTTAACCACACCATGGAGATATAATTGCTAGTAAATTATTTGAATTTTTTAATAAACTGTTAATAGAGAAAGTCAGTTTCACTAAAAATAATAAAAATAAAAAAGGTGTATAAATTTCAAAGTAAATTACATATATTTCAAAGTAAATTATGTAAATTTTGCAATAAAAAACATAAACTTTCAAAAAAAATTCCCAATTTTTTAGTAAAATATATTGCTTCTGGTAACGAAGTTAAATTTGATTTAATTTGATTTAGTTTGATTTGAGAGTATGAAGACAAAAATAATTAAAAAAAGTATGTGAGAGAAAAAACAATAATGATTGTGTTATTGAATTGAGGAAAAATATTGAATAATTAAGAAAATTTAATATTAAAAAATTGATTATAATAATATATAAAAAAATTGAGAGAGAATTTGAAAAAAATATAAAAAAATAATGATTACAATTTATTGAATTGAGAGAAAAATAAAATTAAATTGAGTTAAATTTAATTTGTAAACAAACATACAGTTTTTTACTTCATTTAGTAATTTTTGAACTACTACTTTATTTAAAAAGAATTATAGAAACTTAAAAGTAAATTGTTTGTCTAAACAAAATTTATTTACAATTACCTCGCATCGAACTAAAATGAATTGAATTGAAATCTTGATTTCCAATGAAGTGTGTCATAATATGAAATCAATATATATATAAAGGCAAATAATTTGTCCATCACATCATCAAATTACAGTCTCTCTCACAAAATCACATCGTCATTTTAATTATGTAAATATTATATATGTTTTTTTCGGTGGGTGTATTATATAATACAGTTTTATGTTGACAACTATCTATATTATGGTCCGAAAATACATTTATCCAGCTGCCCATATGTGGCAACTGGCAAGTAAATTAAAAAAACAATGAAAGTGTTTTATACGTACTGCTCTTATGTGGCAAGTAAACTTTCTTGCTTGCAATTGATGAAATAAAAATATAAATTGTAATATAATAATATGGGTTGGTTCAAACGGTTCATCGCTTATTCCGCTTAAGCAATATTTCAAATTGAGCAGTCATAACAAGGATAACATTAATGTTGACATTTACTATCAACAATCAACTTCACTTAGAAGTATATATTTTGAGTTTCAACACTCTATATTTCATATATGGGCAGATTACATTTTATCATATGAGATTTCTTTTAACTTTTAACTTATTTTACATTTATAAGATAACTAAATTAGATTATATAATGTTGAGGAGAGATATTTCGTATATTTCTGATTTAAATATATTTTTGTATATGTATAATACTAAAAGTAATAATGGAATATATTTTAAATTTTATATAGGCATTCTTACTTGATAAGAAGTAAAACTTAAGATTTTTAAATTTTATTATCATAAGTCATTTTTCATGCACGTTTTACATTTTATAATGAAATAAAAAAGAATAATACCTAATTATTTCTATAGTTTTAGATTCTTTTTCTCAATTCTTAATTTTACATAAGACTCAATTAAATAAATAAATATATATATTAAGATCAAATTTTACATTTTAAAGCAATGTGAATAATTTTTTTATTTCGACATTGCTATTTGTATACTTCTCAATAATCGTACAAACAACATGCGGGTCTTCATCTAATTTGATAGATATATGAAAGAAATGAGTTTTAAGTTAATTTTATTCGATTTTATGAGCGATGTTATATCTTTCATTAAATTTATATATAGGGATAATTTCATATTTAGATGACATTTCATTTAGATAGGATCGGATTGAAATCCTACGGGGTTATGATATCCTAAAGTTGTGTTTGGAACATGACATTTCCCATAGTCTATGGGGTTTATAACCGATTGCATCCACCTCCAACCTAAAAACTCGAACTAATAGGTTATGTAACCCGATCTCTTATAAATTTGTGGTCCACGATTTAATTTTCCGCTCGGGAAACAACATCTCTCCACATCCGCTTTGACGCTTTTGTGCCGCATGGACTTAAACACTTGTACTAAAAAATGGACTATGAGCAGTGCCCTTTTCTGCACTCAAGATATAACACGAGGTGACCTTCTCTTCTTCCACACCTCAAGTGAGAGGGGGAGGATGGTTAATTGATAATGAGGCAAGCTTCTCTCAGCACTCTGAGTAAAACTGAACTAGGCCTAACACACTTAATGTTGCGTTTGGTTTCATAGTAAGATTTTAAAATTAGATTTTAATTTTGAAAAAGAGTGGTATAAATAGGACTCACCGTTTCACTTTGTATGAATTATTTTGTTTTGTTGTGGAAAAAAGTGGTATAAATGAGGCACACTCTTTGACTTTGTATGAGTTATTTTGTTTTGTTATAGGTAGAATTATGTTAAAATTGTAATTTTAAAATTGTATTCACAAACCAAACAAGCCCTAAAGGCATTCTTTTGGCCACCTCGAAACTGTATTGAACTTTACGTGGTGTGAATCCACATGGGCGCACGAAAGTGTAATCCGTTTTGATACCATATAAAATTCTTACTGTCCACTGAATCTATAAGCGTTTGGGCCCATTTCTATCTCGAAAACTTTGGATCAAGGAGAACAAAGGTAATCCATCAATCCTTGGCATAGAGTCTCCCAAAATCGACAGATTGAAGCCACTTTGGTCATCTTGCATCCTTTCATAGACATCCATAGGATCCAAGAAGGAATTAACTTCGTATATGCATGCTTCAAGCAGCAATCTCAGCTCTCCAAGCCGGTCGTAGTCATGATCGACTACGAGCACTTGCATTCCGTCAAGGAAGACACGTTCTATTTTCTCTTTTTCACAGTCGTTTCTCTCATCAGAGTCATCACCTTCTCGATTATGATTCAGGCCTTCTCCATTTGCGAAATTCCTCGTCTCCAGTGCGAAATTCCTCTTCTCCCTCCATTTTTTGGTTTGCTTGAAATCTAAATAATAAATAATATGTTCGTTTGAATATTTGTCGATGAATAAGGTGCAACGGACTAAACAGAACTTGAATTACACACAAAAACAGGTAAGGGGACCTCAAAGATATCTCCAAATAGAAACGACTTTCGATGGTGAAGGAAATCGATGCAGTCTCTGATGAAACTCAAGCGATTTATGAGCGAACCGGTCAGCGCAAGCACTGCCTTCCCTATGAAAAAGATAACATTAAGACCCACAATTGTAAAGAAAAATTCAATTGACATATTTTTGGAAGTATTTCAATTGAGATGAGAAGTGATCAAAAGAGAGAGTTTCAGAATAAGAAGAAGATCACTTCATTCATCATCGATAACCCTTTTTTCCTCTCCTCTGCTCTGATACATCCGACACTGCGGTCAGTTTCAACTACCAACTAACGATCTCAGTTAAATTTGTCTACAGTGACCACTTATTTCCATATTTTTACAATCCAACCCCACTTACAATATGATCACTGTTCATAACACTCCTACGGCATCTCCTCAGAGCGAAGCGTCGAATGCCGTGTTGTGTGGTGAATTTTTTGCGTTGGAAAGTGAATGAAATGAACTTGGTCTCAGAGGAAAATGACAAACATGGAGGTCTTCGCATATTCATGGTCAGGTCAAGTAAAGAATGGGTCAATAGTCAGTGAGGAGAATTCACGCGTGCAAATCATGCACTTAACCGTGCATTTCTGTCGAGAAAGATTCTAAGTAGCTCAATAAAGTTGGACCAAATTATCTACACATAATGTATATATGTCATATGTTAAGAAAATCACATCTATCGGGTTCTTATGGCCACACACCCCAAT
This sequence comes from Punica granatum, assembly GCF_007655135.1. NCBI lineage: Eukaryota > Viridiplantae > Streptophyta > Magnoliopsida > Myrtales > Lythraceae > Punica > Punica granatum. The sequence goes on from NC_045128.1 coordinate 29,917,637, forward strand.
CTCAAGAAAATTCATTTGGCCTGATCAACCAACACCGATAACCGCAAACCCCATACGAAGATAATCATCAAGGGCTCTCATTGATTTAGTGTGAAAGAACCTATTTCCAGACCGAGCCTGCGCAATAATTTCTCTTGGACCAGTGGGTTCCCGTCAAACAAGACAACCTAGTCCAGTTGTTTGGTCCAGTCAAATGGCTCCCATTCTTGAGCAAAACTTGCAACTGCCTGCCTCTGGACATCAACAGACTCTGCCCTTCTGCGGCGGTACATGTCCTCCTCAGGGAGTTGGAGCATGCCCCTTATCACGTTGAGGCCGAGACTGCTCTTGAACTGCATCTCATCATCAATCACGTGGACGAATCCTCTGTTAAGGCCAAACTCCACGTGGAAGTACGGGAAGTCCTTTGGGATAGATCCTCGGAGTCCCTTCTCACTTGTATCGATGAGTCTCTTGGCATTATGTTGGCTCCACTCATCCTCAGCTTCATCAATAGCCTGCAGAGAAACATAAGAAAAGCACAGTAAGCATAACCAACGGGTTAAGAGCTCCAACCAAGGGTTTAATCAACCCGCTTAGTTGAACTACAGAAGAGAAGTAATCGAAACAATTATCAACAACATAAATTGCAAACAATTCTCTAGTCCAAGACAGATTCAAAGGAACAGTCAGCCATCAGTTCCACGAGACATATTGGCCTACAAAATGTTCATAAGGTGCAGCTTCCTACATATTTACTATAGTTCCTTCATCTGCAGGGACGAGAAAAGTGTAAGCTGAAAGAACTGTCTCCAGAATGATATGAGTTCAAGGAGCTTGCTCATTTTACCTTTTTAAAGTACAAAGGAGCTTGCTTTGCAGCATCCTTCGGTAGAGGAACACATTCCACCAAGCAGTGACGACGTTGTTGAGCCAAACCCATCACTGTCTCGAGAAACACGGCTTCCCTTTCTTGCTTTGCGTACATCATGATCAGGCATTTCTTGAAATTTCTGATCTCATTCCACACATTATCGTCTACAGTTCTTGTGGACGATTCGTGCTGCAAAATTTGAAGAACATATGATTTATGACAACGAGATAGCAATTTCCCCACCAAGAAAAGAAAGGGGAAAAAAAACAGAGCACAAAAATAAGCCAGTGATGGTGCTGCAGAGGAGCATCTGTTTATTATATCAATCAAAGAGACTCTTAAGAGGTCTGCTCCCATGTCATCATTTTCTATATCCACTAAGAATGATTAGTCCCATTTCATGCAGATGAACCACATTGACATTGTTAGCAAATTCCAGGAAATGATTCAACCAATTACTGACCTAGTCATATATTTAAGGGTTATTTAAACTAGATAAGTGGTCCCAGTTCAATTGATCAAACTGATTGGTCTGGTTCAGTATCGATAATACCACAATATACTTAATGTACCTGTGCAGTGACTATGCAGCAATGACCAGGCACGACAGGTTGCCTCTGAGGTAGCATCAAGTACGTAAAATTGGCAATTGAGACAACAAGGTGCTTTGGTCTATTGGGATTCTCGAAGCAGAAAAGGCAACGTTCTTGCTGGGTTACCAATCTGTTTTGAGGAGCACTACGCTGATTGGCCTTACTGTTGCTTTCAGTCCCCTTATGTCGAGACTTCTTCTTTGGAGCAACTTCATAACCGTACTCATCTTCTGCTTGACCAGAGATGCTGTACTGTTTGTTTTGCATGATTGTTCGAGCCAGATGCATATCAGCATCATCATCTTTATTTCTCCGTGAAGAGAACTCCCGTGACATATGCCTGCAAAAGGGTGGGAAAAAGTTCAAGTAAGCAACAGCAGCCCAGAGATTGCCAACCGAAGAGAAAAAAACACCTATGGAAAAATAAATAATAAAAAAGAAAAGATGGAATTGCTAATCGCAGTGCATCTGAAGCTATTCTCACAAGAACAAGATAAAATTGACACATTTCTGCTGGCAGATTGCCCCTTCAAATTACCAAAATAACTGAGCTAATGATCACAAAAACTATGTATTTACATAGCATAACACAAGCACAAAAAAAAAAAAAAGAAATGTGAAAACAAAGAAGGAGACAAGTTACCTGCTCATGGTTTGTGCAGGTTGTACTCTGAGTGAATTTCCACCATCATCACGTTCCTTGACTTTTAGGTTCTCCACTTCATTCTGGTAAACAAAAAAAGATGATGCTTAACACAAATATATGTATCAGAAAGGAAGAGAATATGTAGAATATTAATAGTAAACAACTATAAAAAGATAAGATAAGATAAGAGTACCAGAAGTTTCTGAGCTTCATCGTGCTTTCCTTTCAGGCGAAGCTGCAAAGCCTTCGCTGCTAACTGATTCGCACTCAACCCCTCATTTAGAATTTCTTTAATTGCATCGTTGGGTTCAGACACTTGCTGCGTAAGCTCTCCCTCAGAAACCGACGCAGAAACAGCCACAGTAGAATCATTGCTCTGCTTCTGAAGAGCCTCCTCCATGAATCTCCCATCATTGGAGAACTTGTTCAAGCTAGAAGCTGCAGCGGAGATGAAACTTGCATCCTTTGCGGACACTTTATGACCTTTCCGCTTTCCCCACGATAAAGAATTATCCACTTTCGGTTTCCTCATTTGAGAATTACGAATAGAGACATCCTTTAAATACTCTCTAGGACCCTGAGAATTATAGTGGAAAAAATGCGAGTTAACCAATAAAACCATTTGTGTAATGTAAAAGCCTTAAACGAGGTAAAACATAATTATGCAGAGACAATTAGCCACCTTTCGAGTATCATTTTCATTTTTCTCATCTCCAGCAGTATTTGGCTCCTCAGCTGATCCTCTCTGCCTGCTTTTTATTGCAGACAAATGGGCACGAGATGGGGCCACTGAACGAGATGATACGGAGACAGTTAGCTGACCCAGAGAACCCCATCTTTCGGCTACAACCTACACAATGGACCTTATGAGCTTCAATATGAGTTCAAATGGTAACGAATATAACAAGTGTAATAATCATTGATATAAAGACCTCTTCGACTTTACGGCCCTCACGTGCTGCCTGTTCTTGAGCTCGTTTCAAGGCTTTCAGCCTCCAACTTGCACCCCCGTCACCAATGGAGGATGACAAAAGTCGGTCTCCGGAAGGTTTGTCTGCGCCTTCTTCAGGATAACCACTTCCATTGTCCCTAAGGTAAGGATTTAATTCCCTTGGATTAACCTTCTTCACCTGAGTAAACAACAATGGAACATATTTAACACACAAGTGTCTGCACATCAGAGCAAACAAAACCACAAATTGCAATCACATAGGAAGGCAGGAATGTCTCAATGTAGTCCATGGATCATAAAATAGTATATAACTAAATAAAAAATTGAATACTTGAAAAACCAAAAATGCCAACAAAGAAATGGTCATGATGGAATACCTGCACTTTATATCAGTATTCAAATTAGAGAAAGCCAGTCCAAGTTAAATGTGTTGCAGATTTAAAGTTGAAGCAGAACCAAAGCAATATTATTCTGTTGTGAGCTTCAGCCCATAGCATTTTATTTTCAGTCCTCTCTTTTAAAGAACTAAAACCAGAGATAGTTCATTACAGTGGCATCAAGGCATTCAAATCTATTCATCACAAGACAAAAGATAAACCCAACACCGTTACTAATTAACAACAAAGCAGAAATATCATGTCTAGCAAACTAAATACCCTGCCGACATTTTTTTCCCCTGAGTTAAAACAAAGAGAACTGGGCCTGTTAGAGTTCTTCAGTTCCTATCTATTCTATGGGATCCAAAGGGCGAAAAGGTACTGCATCAGTATCTTCTTTTCTTTGTATTGACAGGTTCACCTCACTACCTATGGGATCACTAGATTTTGGAGCTCCAAAACGTACCTGTGAGCCGTCTACCATAATCACCGAGTAACCATTGGTAAAACAAGTATTCGAGCCTGTTATTTTCTAGTAAGACTTATAACAGTGGTAGCTTCAAATAAGAATCAACAAACTGCAACTTGAAATGTCATATTAACTAGCTAACCAAATATTCAAATGAAAGGTTGTAAGCGAATTCCAATAATACGAAATTCAGATGATTGAATCAAAGGACAAACCAAGCAATGTAAGCTTTACAACAAAATTCTGCAATACCTCTTCTTCCTTTGGAGGTTCAGGGGTTGCGTCATCAGTGCTCACCGCACGCCTTCTCTCTGTCCTGTCATCATGTCTAAGCATCCACTCTAATCCCATCTCCTTTCTAACAATTTTCTGGTCATCAAACGCATCTTCGGAAACATCATCATCCGAACCACTTTCCTTTCTCCTTCTACTGCTAACTTTCTTTCGGTGCTTTTCTTTCCTACTAGAACGCCTACCACCACCAGAATCTTCAGGATCAGAAGAGTCCTCAGATGAATAGCTTTTCCTACTGCTTCTACTTCTCCTACTACTACTCTTCTTCTTCTTCTTCCTACGCTTTCTTGTGTCTTTTCCATCACTACTCTCACTATCACTCGATGAGGGCTCCTCGGAAGAGTACCACTTCTTCTTTCTAGACCCTTTCTCTATCTTCTCGAGCTTATCATCACCGTCATCGTCTGAGCTACTGTACCGGGCACTCTTCGCCTTTCCCCGCTTTTCCTTTCTACCACTACCAGATTTTTCCACAGAATCCAAGCCTTGACCTTGCCCCTGACGCGGAACAGCAAACCATTCAGCCTCAGCATTCCTATAGACACTAATATTCAGTAAACGAATCCATTAACATAGAGTCCTCCTCACCTTTATCTGATCACGGGGAACGAACTTGATACCGGAAAGCATCTCTTTGCTAATTGGAAGTCAATAATGCCCTGCAAGCAACAAAGTGCAGGTGGCTTCAGGGCTTAGCTCAACAGAATAGCTTCCCCGCAAACACAATTCAATAGAAGAGATAAGCGAATAAGCAACAGAGAGAAAAAGGGATTCCGGAAATTGATGCCAAAGTTTCGTTTTTCGCAGACGAAATTAATCCACTCCGGGTAAATAAGTGGGCTCTCCAGATGAATCTGAGCTCGCCGGAGCAAGGAGACGAAGGAAGGGAGGGAGAGAGATAGAGAGATAGAGAGAGAGAGAGAGGGGGTTGGGGGAGCTAACCGAGACCCTGAGCTGAGGAGAAACGGAGCAGAAGCTTGAAGGGCACCGGCGTGTCTCTGGAGGAGGGTGGAAAGACGGAAAGCTCCGATTTTGGGGAGGAGGAGGGAGAAAGCAATGCCGGCGGGGAGGGAGAGGAATGACAGGTCCTACTCAGATCAGACCCGATCCGAAATCCAATAACCGACTCACCTCTGGCTGCGATACATACTATAATTTTATTTTTATTAGAATAATACGTGTTTTGATTTTCACATATATTAACTATAGTTTTAATAATTCACCTTCCTATCTTATTTAGTTGACAGGAGGATCCCTTCATTTGTTTTCGATCTTATAATTTCGTTTTTTTGGACATTTTATCATGTACTCTTACTCGTAATGAATATATCCTCGTTACTTCCCAATGTGAGACCTTAGAGTGGAAATGAAGGCCGTCGGCGAGACATCTTCCCCAGCTTCCTGAGAATCGAGAGATCTTGGTGTCGAGGCGATCATGGCCGCAAGCAAGACCCTCAACGGTCCTTTCCGCTGTCCCTTCCAATCCGTGAATTGTGATCTCTTCAATTTGTTATTGTAAATTTTTTTCAACTATGTTTTAGTTTAAATAAGATACGGCATCAGCATTTTGCACAGGGAAAATGGACTGAATGGTTAAAAATGACCAAATCGAAAAAGTTCGATAGGTTTCAGCAAAAGAGAATGACAAAAAATAATAAAGTTATGGGAAATTTTAACATGACATCGAGTTATAATGACACATTTGATACTTTAGTTTAAATATTTATGCTGCGTTTGGTTTCATAGTAGGATTTTAAAATCAGATTTTGATTTTGAAAAATAGTGGTATAAATGGAGCCTTCCGTTTGACTTTGTATGAATTATTTTGTTTTGTTTTGTTGTGAAAAAAAGTGGTATAAATAGAGCCTACTCTTTGACTTTGTATGAGTTATTTTGTTTTGTTATTAGTAGAATTAGGTTAAAATTGTGATTTTAAAATTGTATCCACAAACCAAACAAGCCCTTAGTACTCCAGTTCAAGTATTTAGTATTTTTACTATTTTTGATGAATGATACAAAATACTAAACACTTCAACCGTAATACTAAATATATAATTTGGAAGTAGAAGTAAAAAACACTTATACTGATCACGATTATTAAAAATTGCTAAACACTTAAACTGAAATACTAAATGCTTGAACTGAAAGTATCAAATGTATTACGGTGACTCAATGTCATGTTAGAAAGACCTGAAAATTATGAACCAAAATCAACTGTTACATTTAAGAAGTGAGTTTCAAGGGGAAGCTATCGGGGAGATCGAGGTTCCGGCACGGCCTCCCCCTTCTCACGACTCTCCCTCTCGTGGCTATGTCCTGGTCATGAGGGTGCTATGTCGCCGTTGGTGAAGGCATGGCCGCCCACACGTCATTGGAAGTCCGAGGTCAACCGGAGAGGAAGGAGGAGGTAACTTCTTCGAACACCTCCAAATTCTTCCTATCCTTCGACCTTTGGACCCCAAATGCAAATCTCTTTAATAAAAGTTAACTAGGAAAACGTTATGGCCTAAAAAAAAGCTACAAGTGGTGTTTGTTTGGATTTAAAATTTTAGCAATCAAATTTTAAGCAGTTACTAGAATAAGTGCTCAAATGATTAAGTCAATATTGTTTGGAGAAATAAGTGCTAAAAATTTGATATTTTTGGTGTGATATTCACATATCAGCCCCATATTTTATTTTCTTTTCACTTTTTCCTGACCCTTTACAGTTTCTGAATATTCAAAACAAATTGAAAATTAAAAAGAAAAAGAAAAAAGAAGAAACCAGATAATCGAGTTCACGATGACTATGTATCACCCCGGATAATTAGAAAGCCCTGGATAATCCTCCTGCTAATCATAAATAGCGAAGGTAGTAATGCATCAATCGTCGAGTCATTTGATCAGCTGAACAACCACTTTGGCATCCAAATTCTATGAAAAGGGATTGAAAGTTGAGGCCACAAGCCAGTACAAGGCCGTCCCGAACAGCCTACAGTTCCGAAATTTGGCCACTCATGATGCTTAGGTATTGTAAAAAGCCTCGGATTCAATTCCCAATCTCATCTCTCATTACTCATGACGCCTTGTCTACACGCCATGTCTGTATGAGACCGACCGACCGACCGAGCCATCAGTGTTAAGTTTTCCTCCATCCCAGGGGAGAAGAGACCCATCTGATGGACTCTGGATGAGTTTCAGCATTCCTTCCCTCATCTCAAGCATATGATATATTAATATAACCGCTAGATGGGTCTCATATTGAAACTTAATGAAAGAAATATCAACTGAATCTTGTCCGAAAATCATTGTTAATTTGGTCCCTAGTTGCTTGTAACTCACACTGGATATAGACCCTATCCCATGAATCCATGATTTTCACTCTATGATCTCAATGTTGGTAGGCATTGGCAAAAAAATTTAAACGCCTCAGGAATTAAATCAATAGGAAATTTAGCGATGCATGCATATAGATATGTGTCAAATATCGAGCATCAACAGCTTAGCTCTTTTTACGTTATGGCACATGAAGTTTTCTACTCTATTTGTAATCGTTTAGACCCTGCAACATGTACAATCATCTTGTAATTACTAGACTAGGGACGATCTCCACATACCTACTCCGATGCCTCGACCAATTTCACTGCAGTAAACTGATGGCAGAAATGGCTTAGGCTCCACAACAGAAGAATGGGCCCTGACATGCTCGATTCGCCTCCTTATCCAGGTTAAAGCGCATCTCAAGATTTCTCATGAAGAACTCTTGTATACCCACATGAGGGCTCTCCTTGCTGAAACCTGCCAAAAGAAGGCCCGGAGCCGCCTTCACGATCAAGGTGAGACAGAATTTCATCTTTTACATCTTCCATCCCCAACTCGGATCACTTTACTCTGTTGTCCAACCAGTTCGCGTATGAACCTTCGGGGTCCTCGAAGATCACTTCGTCAGGGATGTAGTCCCCCCAAAACCAATGTACCTTCAGAACCCAGCTCATCTCCTCAAGAGGAACGTTCTTGGTCTCCGGCACGAACAAGTATATAAAGAGTGTCATTGCTACCAGGAAGGTGGCGAAGAAAAAGAAGAGACCGAACTTCATGTAGCACAGCATGGACACAAAGACCTGAGCAAGAATAAATGTGAATAGCATGCCGATGGACACACTGATCGCCTGGCCGGCCGACCGGAGCTCCAGAGGACAGATCTCAGTAGGCACTAGAAACCCTAAGGGACCCCATGACCACGAGAAAGCCGCAAAATATAAGGAGATCAAGAGCAACAACATACTCGCATCGTCCCTTGTCAAAAATCCTTCCCCCTTGACCCCAAACTTCTTCGCAATAATGAATCCTACACCAATCTGAGCAGCTAGCTAATTAGCTTTTGTAAAACAAAGATCATATTGTGCTCATCTGAAATATAGAATCAAAGACGTTTTATCCTTTTTAAGAAAAGAAGAGTTTGAAGTAGAAAGAATCGAGAAACTTTTGGGGACGAATGAAGACAATTATGTACAATTGTTGATATAATTTCACACAAAGCTGGTTCTAAATTAACATTTTCTTTAGATTGGAGAGACATTATCAATTAACCTAAGTACCTGGCAAATGAGCATTTGAATTCCCCCTTCAATGAACAAAGCTTTCCTTCCACATTTATCGACCAATGCAACAGAGACAAAGGTTGTCAAGAGCAGGACAATTGCAATTAGTGATGCCGAAACGATTGCCGCCTGATCACCAAAACCCAAAGTCTTGAACAGGATTGGTAGGTAGAACAGGACAACGATGATTCCGGTAAACTGTGAGAAGAGCGGAATGAGAGTGCACATGATAAGCTGAGGCCTATATCTCCTCGTGAACATGTGCTTCCAAGGGTACTCGATTTTATTTGAGAAATAGCACGCGTTTATCAAATCATTGTACTCACGTTCCACATTGACCATACCGCGGATCCTTTGTAGTACTTTTTTTGCTGCATCGGGATGGCCTCTTTCTATAAGAGAACTGGGAGTATCTGGCAGAATAAGAGCTCCAAGGGTTAGAAATACCGCAGGCACAGCTACCAGACCTATGGAGAATCGCCATCCCTCAGTTTTGTCGACAAAAGGAGCAATAAAGTTGACGATATTTGCTATGAAAATGCCAATGGCAGTCGCCACATGGAAGCTCAAGTTAAGCGATCCTCTGAGCTTTGCTGGAGCCATTTCCGACAAGTATACTGGAACTGCCTGTAAAAGTACGCGCAGAATAACAATTAGCCACATGCATATATATGAACCTGAAAAAAAGCTATTGCGGTGGACTAAACAATGACATGTTTACAGTACTTGATTTGTTGACAATATGTAAGTAAATATATTCATTGAGTCAAAATTGACATATTTTAGGTATATGATTTCACTAATTAACCTAGTACCAAAATCAAGAGATACAAGTACATATTTTGAACCAAATTACATGCAAACCCTAACCCTAACCCTAACCGGAAATTCAAACGGGAAAAACAAAATTATCCAGATACAACATTGTTAAATTATCATACCTGATTACCGAACCCAACTCCAAAACCAAGCGACAGGCGACCGAATATTAGCATCGTGACATTAGTGGCATAGCCACCGAGGGCCGCCCCAAAGAGGAAGAAGAGGCCCGATAGGAATATGGAAACTCTTCTGCCATGTTTTCTGGAAATTGTGGAAGCGAAGAAGGAAGACACCAATGCAGCAAGGTAGAGGGAAGAGGTGAACAGGGTAAGCATGTGATTGTTGTACTGGCAGTACGCGTCTGCACGAAACAGTGGCCTGTGTTTTGTTTTCTCATAGATGTTGGGGAAGAACTCCTGCAAGAACGAGCGCATGGTCGACAACCCACCTGCAAATTTAGCAATTGGGAGAAAAAAAGGTTTAATGGGCTTTCCATTTTTCTTTTGAATCTTTCACTTTTATATGAATCCTGATGACTAATTAAACTCCCTTTTTCAAGTAATTTCAAATCCTGAGCTCTAGTTATAGATTAGCTCTGAATCGCCTGAGAAAGTTCGATCTTCTAGCGAGTATATCCTGATGGGTTCAGGAACAGTTTCTTGAACATATCATAGAGGAGATATCGGGTCGGGAGGCTCATAGGTACGAGGATTGACCTGAAATACCCATATCGTAGCCGAAGAGGAGACCGGCCACTGCAGCAATGAAAGATGTGAAGGCGAGATAGAGAGTGAACCCTCCTTCATATTCGGGTGGTGGAGGTCGAGAAGCAAGACCCATCTTTCCTGCAGCTCAGGATGGCTACACTTCCGACTCCCGGTTAACAATTGATTCAACTTACCCACATTACAACCACCATTCCCTCTTCGAAATGGAAGAAGAGAACACACACACACACCCCTGATAGCTGTGAGGAATCAATGATTCCATGGAGAAATATATTGAAGTTAGGATTAGGAATTTCCTATTTTTGGGCAATTGGCCGCTGATCACTTCAATTATGGTCAAAATCTCTGTTGAATTTGCTGGAAAGTGACTTGCATTCAAAGACAGGGATTCTCCTAATCTGCACTTTGCTAATAAAAGGGGTACATTACGGAAATATTCCAAGGTACATTATCAAATTTTGGGGGAAGTCCAGGTAGGAGCTGATCTGCCTGCACTGTTCAAATTGGGAATTACAATTCACTTGCAGGCACTGGGTCTCTAACGCAATCAACATGCTGGTCAATAATTGTCACGACCCGAAATTTCAATAGAATTTTCCCTATATCTCCCTTGATATCCATTATCACATAAACTATTCACATAAATAAAAAAACTCGCTTTCCATAAATTCCCAGAATATATAACCAATCCAGCAAATTGTAATATGTATATATATTTCTCAAGAGATTACTTTTTCACACCCACATCTGTAATACAACTAAACAAAATTTTCAGGTCGTAACATTTTCAAATCTATTGTATACGAAAAGAATATCTATCAAATAACTAAGGTCCCTACCTAATTCTCCAAGCTGATCCCGGATATCAAAAAGTAATTGTTCCGCGCAGCTAGAAGCTCATCTGGAAAAATATATGCAGGGTGTGAGCTGCATCTTAGTGAGTACTATATTCCAAAGCAAAATGACTTATTATTAAATAAATATTTAATTACAAACAACTAAATATTCAAATAAATAATATAGTCGCATCCAATCCAATTATCAGCTCACCGCACACATACACCGTATATATATATAAATACAAACCATAATAATAATTATATCTAATATAGTAACTAAATTTAAGTTCCATTAACATACACACAACTCTTCCAATCATTTCTTTAAAATCCAATATCACATAAATATCAAATATCCATTCATTAACATTCCATAAAACTCACAACACAATCACCTGACGGATCAAACTCTAGTAACAATATAGCTTTCACAGAACATCTTCAGACAATCTTAACAATCATCGCATCTCTAGCAACCTCAACAATGATCACATCTCCAACCAACATACCAAACAAACAATATACAATACAACCAACCAATATAACCATAGGGTTGTATTTCCTCGCAATAGAGTTATGACGGTATCGTGACCCTGCACATCTCATTCATATCATCCTCAACTCCCAATATCTATGTCTCATAAGCGGGGGCCGCCTATTAACCTATGGCGGTAAGAGTTGATCTCAATTTATATTCTGTCGGTCGAGCAGTCGATCGAGGCCCTTTTTCTATTCCGCCGGGTCCAACGGCCGATCGGGCCCCTTTTTCTATTTCGCCGGGTCCAGCGGCCGATCTGGCCCATATTTATATTACACCGGGTCCAGCGGCCGATCATGTCCCTATTTATATTCCGCCGGGTCCAGTGGCGATCTGGTCCATATTTATATTCCGCCGGGTCTAGCGGCCGATCAGGCCCCTATTTATATTCCGTCGAGTCCAGCGGTCCTATGGCTATAGTCAAACAACAATCACAAGCACAATCAACTGCAACCATACCATCTCACATCATATACCCACAACAAATTCTTATTCCCAAATATTTCCTATAATAATAACATCCATACAGTTCATGTCTCATAAATGACGTCAGAATCCATCACTTATCCTATATTCGCGTAAATCAATTCATACACTCCATACAATTATTACCAGCTAAAGCTCTTGCAATAATTATAATAATCACATAACCTCAAACAGAAAACTACAATACAAACAGAAAACATCTGTCAAATTCTCTTATTATAATCAATCCTATTAATCCCACCAACATTACCATTCATTTAACGTATTATATATTTATATATACATATGCATAAATATATATCATTTCACAATGAAATAAGGTATTCATCGATAACTCCAAAAAATAAATCACCAAGTTGAAGTCTTCGAGATACATAGCTTTGATATACTCTATCCCTGACAGATATTAAATTTAACAAAAAACCAATTTATAAGCATATATCATACCACCAAGTAACTAATCATGCTCTTTGACAGTACGTTTATTCCCCTAAAAATTATAGATTATAATGCAAGCTAGTTCTCCATTTCAATATGACTTAGAAAAATTTTCATTAAAAAACAATCCAATACTTGTCTCTATTATGCTTATCTAGCCCTAAAAGTAATGAAAGTATCTTTATAATTTTATATTAGATAAATCTACAGAATAATGCTTCATGGAACGATGCAAGTTAGTACTCGACCTTTCCTATTACTCAATTCACCATTTGACGTCCTCACAATTAATTCAAAAATATAAGAATATTCCCACACAAAACCAGTTAATCTCAATAACATTTTAAACAGTAAAATGAGCAAATTTGTCACGACCCGAAAATTCAGCAGAGTTTCCTCTATATTCCCTCAATATCCAATATCACATAAACCATCTATATGAAACCTGCTTTCCACATCTTCCAAAAATAAATGACCAATTCAGCAGGTTCTAATAAACATATACATCTCAAGAGCATATATATATATATATATATATATATATTTTCTCAACCACATCACTAACCCAACTAAACAAAAGTTTCAGGTCGTAACTTAATCATAACATTCTACAAGAACTTACTACTTATACTAGGAGTGGGCCCTACTGCAAAAAGATCCTCCGCACTGATCCCCGTTGTCCAAAAAGATATCATGTGCGGTTAGTCTGGCTCCTAGCTCATCTGGAAAAATATATGCAGGGGATGAGTTGCATTTCAGTGAGTATTAAATTCCACAATAGAATGAAGTATCAGACTTATTTATGCATTCACAAAACCGTTATAGTAATATCATATATTTTAAAACTGTTAGTGGTATATGTATAAAATTTCCAGCCTGAAACCTTTCACTTATCGACCAATTCAATATCACCTAATTCAAACAATCATCCTAAGCACCAAGCAATAGTAGCCATAGGGTCGCAATCCTTGCGACAGAGTTACACGGTACCGTGACCCCGCACCCATAGCCACAAACTCCTCATTTCATTTCTTATAAGCGGGGACTGCCTATTATCCTCCGGCAGTAGGAGTCTAGGCGTCCCTTTTTTATCCCGCCGGACCAGCAGTCTAGGGGTCCTTTTTTATATCCCGCCGGATCAGCGGTCTAGGCGTCCATTTTTATATCCCGCCGGATCAACGGTCCCATGGCTATAAACAATAATTTCACTACATCGCAATCAACCGAATTCATTTATAATAACTCCTTGAAATCCGGATACTATCCTCATTCAACTTATTTCAATCAAGCAAGCATTTATATAATTAGTTTAAGATTTAGTTTCATTCTATAGTGGAATAAAAATACTCACCAAGACCCCCCCAAAACGATAACTCAACGAGTCGAGCCTTCCGGGTGTATATTTTCGGTCTCCTCAGCTCCTATAAATTATAAACACAGTTAGAAAATCAAGAAGTAATATGCGTATATATACTTATGCATCTCAATCTTAATCTGTCCATAAATCCTTGACAATCGAAATTAAGCTTAAAAGATCAAAAGACCAAAATATATACTCATCAATAATAACAACAACCACTTAGCACTCAACACCAGCAATGTAACAACAATTATTATGCTTCAGCTGCCTTACTTACTCCTCAACATCCTCAATTTCCCTCCCAGCTAGCCGTCCTTCCCGAAACCTAAAACTAATTCATTTCATCAAATTCTTCGATTCAATAATTCATCCAGTTAGTGATTCTCAAGCAACAAATACAAGATGTTCTTAATTACTTCAAAACTTCAAATTTTAACTTAATAAAACTAACCATAGAATACTCAAACACCAGCTAGTAGCAAAGGAAAACCAAATGCTTCTACAAGGTTTAGGTCCTAACACCCAAAATCGAGCTATCAATTCAACTTATTAACTAATTATTTGAATAGATTTTCACTCATATCTCACATAAGCCATCAAATGTTAAGTGCAATGAAACCTACCCAATTGAAAGAAAAACTTCATATATATATATATATATATATACATATGCATGTATATGTATATCTCCCAATCCAGTCACCAACCCAAATGAAGTTGCAAAATTAAACAATTTAACACTAAAGCTCAAGACCATCAGTCTTCCCATGATTAGTTAATAATTAACCAAAAATACAAAAGATATGGCTGAAAATTAGTTTTAACAATCACAAAACATTAGCTTCTTCATCACTCATCGAACTTCCAAAGATCGAGATCTTAATCACAAGAACCCAATCCTCAAACCTAACTATGAATCAGTAAAAATAGAGTGAAGAGAGCCTAACTAGGCCAAGACTAAGTCGAAAATTTCATGTAAATCTTATTAGTAAGCATGTTTAAACCATAAACTATGAATTCGCAACAACAACCCACCTAATCTATCAAACTACCAAAACCAAAATTGAGCTGAGATGGGGCAAATGATGGCTTAGTGATCAGCTAACCTAGTGAATAATAATGTTTAGGAGATGAAAAACCAACTTACAAATCAAGAACTTCAACTTAGTCTCCTTCCTCTACCGTTTCCTTTGATTCTCCTCTAGCTATATACCTTACTTCTCTCTCTCTGATGCTCTCTGTTTCTTTCGATTCTTCCCAGCAGAAAAACAGGGCAGCAGCAATACAAAGTAACGAAAAGAAACAAAACAAAAGGAAAGGAAAATTCAATGGCGGTGGAATTGGAAGGAACAAGAGTGAAGGCCACGCGGGCCCTTTTTCCACCCCTTTTCTTTCTTTTCTTTCTTTTTTTTTCCTAATTTCTGCAGCCACAACATTTTATTATATGATATGCATGTATATTCCATAGGCACGTGTGTGTATATGTTATATGTATGTATATGCATGTTTGGTTGACCGGTCTCACAAAATTCATAACTAAAATATCAATAATCATTTTTAACACTCACTTAATCTTCATTAAAAACCCATTATCAAGTATAAATATGTATATGCTTATATATTTCCACTAAATGATATTTGAAGGCAGCAAAATGACTCTTCTAACCAAAGTCTCCACTTCACCCGTCACTATGACCTTAAAATTTCAAATACGAATTTCCATGAGGTTTGAGAGTCAACTAATTTGATTTCATTGAGCCATTAAATAACAGTTTACAAAACGATTTCAAAGTGACTGCAATCAGGACATCACACGAGGAATAGTTTTCCAAGAAAGGATTATAATCTGGAGGAACTCACTCCCCACACAAAAAAACCCAAATTAATTCGAGACAAGCATATGCAGTGAAAGAAAGATGGGTAGGGGAATTTTTCCAAAAATATGCAAACCAAATCCATTGGAAAAAATTTTCTAATTGCAATGAGAAGTCGTTTTATCGATTGGACTATATAGTATCAACGAAATATTATCAAGGACTGTAAACAACAAATCCAATAAGAAGCACTTTTCAGAAAAACTGTGATTCGCATGCTGACACGGGTAGGAAAATCTTCTAATCCTTGTCCCTTTTAAAGCTGTCATAAAAATTTTCTGGATTTTCGAAATTCCAAGAACTCAGAATTGAAGCAAAGTAACAAGGCCTCAACATGAACTCCACCATTATCACTGCCTGGAGAAACAGAGCAAGCCAAAAGTATTCGGGCATAATAACAAGCCCCAGGTGTTCGGAGAGAATAGCAAGTAGGAGCAACTAGTAGCACAGATCATAAACTACTCAGCTGGACCATCGTTGTCCACTTATTTCTCAATTCATCAAAGAAAACATGCAATTAAGCACAAAAACTCAACACAAGATTAAATCCAAAAATCTTCAGCACATACCCAACTAATGGTAACTCAATTGCCCGAAATCTTCGTTATATTCCTGTTAAATCAATTACCGTATCTCCCAATAATAGCCTGTTGAAATCCTGTGAGATATTGCTTATCCAGCGTTGGATACAGATTGCTGAACACCTTGAATCCAGCCCTAAAATGATGAGCGACTGTGATTCGCCAAATAGTTTTGCTCTTGGGGTAACGGGAGTTGTCAATCGGGACCCCAGGTAAGAGTGTTCAGGTGTCTCCAAAAATTGGTTTATAGAATTGGAATGTGTACACTAACACGTTCAACAAATCTGGTCCGTGCGCCGCCATATTTTGTACTACCACACACTTCTTATACATGTAAAGTCCGGGACTAACGGAATCCCGAAAAAGAAGAATACCTCGTGCGTTGGCTACATTTCCTTCTTTCTGTTCCCTGTTATATCATATTCCCCTTCTGCTGGTCTACAATGGTGATGTAATCTGGAATTCTGGATCGTTAGCAATTTCAATATATAGATAGTGAATACTTATCTCCAATATGGAAAACGAATATGCGACGGTGATCATGTGATCAGAAGGAACTATCTACCAAGATCTTGGAAACTCTTCCATTCAACAACGAAATTTCTATACAAGCAAACCCGTCGTTAATTATATCTATGTTTCACTTACAGACGTTCCATGAATTGAACAACTTTACAATGTGTAAAAAGATGTTGAGCTACATTAGACAGGAACCCAGAACAAAACACGTAGAAGTCCGGCCTATACTTTTGATTCTGTGCATGCTCGAAGGAATTATGCAATTTACAAAACAAATGGTGTATGTACACAATATTTCTGCCTGCCAAACCTCGTGAATAAGGCCACTTCACTGAAGGCGCAGACCATTAGAGCAAAACAAGCTCCACCTCTGGAGGTGTTTCATCCAGTATCCTAATTACTTTGCTCTACTTGTCGAAGCAATCTACTCTCGTAGTCCCACAAAATCACTTCATCTGGGATGTACTTGCCCCAGAACCAATGCAATTTCAGGACCATGCTCATCCCCTCGAGAGGGACGTTCCTTGTTTCTGGCACAAACAGGTACATGAACACGATCATAATTGCTAGTAAGAAGGCAAAGAAGAAGAAGATGGCAAACTTCATGAAGCACAACGAGGAGAGAAAGGATTGTGCAATGATGAATGTGAAGAGCATGTTGAATGCCACGGTTATGGCCTGTGCCGTTGGTCGGGCCTCCACAGGGCTGATTTCACTTGGGACTAGCCATCCCAGCGGAGCCCAAGACCAGCCGAAAGCCATCACGTATCCACAAATCAAAGCCAACATTATGTTTGCCTCAGCCTTTGACAAAGATCCTTCACCTGTCACTCCGAAACTGAGGCCTATAATGGCCCCTACACCAATCTGCGAAACAAGAAAGAAACCACAACGCATGCAGCTAATTAACACTTGTATTGGCTGGGAGAATATTGAGCAATGAATGAAACCACGTCGGCTTTCTTCGCCGTGGAAAACAAGAACAAAAGATGTATTAATTACCTGGCAAATCATCATCAACAATCCACCTACAAGGAACAAAACCCTCCTCCCAAATCGATCTACGGAGATGATGGAAAGAACTGTAGCTACGACAAAGACACCTCCGGTAATGGTTGCGGAAATAAGGGAAGCATCGCTTCCGAAACCCATGGTCTTAAAGAGAACTGGCGAGTAAAAGATGATATTGTTGATGCCGGTAAGCTGCTGGAATATCGGAATGAGGATGCAGATGACGAGCTGAGGCCTGTATCTTGGTAGGAGTATGTTCTTCCAAGGATATTCGACTTTGTTCGAGAAATAGCTCGCATAAATCAGATCTTGGAATTCATGTTCCACATTTATGGTTCCACGGATCTTCTGCAGTGTCCTCTTCGCAGCATCATGGTGGCCTCTCTCGATTAGGGAAATTGGAGTGTCTGATAGTGCAAGAGCTCCAACCATCATAACCATAGCAGGAAATGCCACTAATCCTATCGAGACTCGCCAACCAAATCCGCCCGGAATCCTCGCAGCAACAAAGTTGATGAAATTCGCAGCAAGAATCCCAATTGTAACTGCCATTTGGAAGTAGATGTTAAGTGCTCCTCTATGCTTTGCCGGTGCCATTTCGCACAAATATACCGGAACTGACTGTTACAAGCATATATGCATTGATTGTATCAACGCAGGAGAAGAAAAAACTAACATTAAAATCCGAAGATAGGTGAAGTATACATGTATATACAGATATATATAGTTGCATGGACACTCATTTACCTGATTACAAAATCCAACACCAAAACCGAGAAACAAACGGCCTACTATGACCCATGAAACCTTATTTGCGATGCTACCAAGGAGTGCCCCTGTGAGAAAGAGAGAGCCTCCCACAAACATGGACGCTTTCCTGCCATACTTCCTTGTGATTGTAGATGCGAAGATGGAAGATATAAGCGCCGCCAGGTAGAGGGAAGATGTGAACAGGGTGAGTAAGTGATTGTTGTACTTGCAATACTCATCTTCAAGAATTGGTGACCCACCTTTTGTTTTCTCGTGTGTCGCTGGAAAGAACTTCTTCAAGAAATCATCCATGGTCGTTATTCCACCTGCATTTTCTTTCCCTTATCAAAAGGACGGTCATTTGTTTAAAAATTGGTCATTTGGCATCTAATCCCCAAAATCGGAGTCAAGCATGGCAAGTAACTCGCGCTTAATCCAATGCACATTCCCGCTTGAACTGAGAATCATACTCAACTCAGGAAGCTTGCAGTACAAGAAATTCTAAAACCCAATTTACAAATGTAAGTTGTTCTGGACTTTCTATAGTATCGTGTAAAGGGTCCAGGCTTGGCCAGGACAATCTCGAAGCAAACTATAAGTCACGAGTCGAGGGCCAGGCCAATCTCAAGATTAACTCGAGCCAGGTCGAACCTGAACTGACCAAGTATGATAGGGAACCAAGGGTTGCATTCACAAGCTCCACAACCCGAGTCACAAGCTCTTGAGCTATGATCTGGTCAATCAAAATACTTAACCCACACGATACAATTATGGGGAAAAAGAATACAACTCATTCGATTCTGAGAAATTTTCAAACACTCATTGAACCATATGCAGGGCAGGTCCTAGAACCAGAAAATTGTTTTCCATAAGAAAATGGTGCTCAGAGAAACAAATTCACCCTAGGATTGGAGGAACTGACCTGAGATACCAATGTCGTAACCGAAGAGGAGTCCGCCTGTGGCCGCGACCATGCACGTTACAATGACATAGAGAGGCAGATGTTCTTCATGTTGCCGGGTTTGAGCAGTAACTACCATCTTGTTTTAGTTTCAAACCTCGACCTCGTACATTGAACAGGCAACAACTTATCCTTTTCTTTCCTGTTTCAGGAGGAAGAGTTTTGTAATAACAAATCCCAGGTATGCTAAATTTGACAGTTCGTCAAAAATGTTATTTAGTAATAATTAATTTAGAATCCGAGTTGGGAATTTGGGCTTAACTGTTTCCTATATTTAGCAAATCATGAATTTTTACTTCTTCGCATTTTCTTGGCTGGAGCCTGAATCTAGGGATGGGTTACAATACTAAAAATGAATCTAATTGCTGAACCAAAAGTAAACGGAACCTAAACAGATGCAAAGGAAGGCACATGGACCTAAAGAAATGGACAGAAAAGCTAAATAATTAAGGTGCATGAGAAGCCCCACTATCGAAAATCGAATTTAAACAAGGGTATGCGTTACTACATTACATCCCTTTCTCAGTTGGGTACATATTTCCTCTCATTTGCTATCTGGTGATATCATATTTCTCTCTGAAGGTTTGGAAATGGCTGATACAATTTGTCATATGAGACTACGATCTAGATTCTAGATAGTGTGGAAAAAGAAATGTAAAATCCGAAAAAAAAAATTATACGATAAAATTCGATAATTACACATGAATTTCCTTACATATAAAGGATATTTAAAAAAATTATAAATTCGATGGGACGAGTAAAAATCCCGATAACATTCCATGAATCCATCGCTATTTTGACGTGTAAAACAATTGAGAGAATATATTTTGGGAGTGAGCTTGACGCTCAGTGAATAACCACAACTTAAACTAAGTGGATCATAGCACGGGTTCAATAATATTATAAAAATATCGTCGAGACCTTCAGGGACGGCTCCACACTGGCAGTCTCTCTGCTCCAAGCAGCCCTTTCCTACTGCTCGGCCTACGATTGGCTTAGGGCGCCACAGGACTTGCCGACTCCTATCAATCTCATTTACACAACTCAATACCTCACTTCTCATTTCCAAATATCATAATCGATTATATAAAAATACATGCATGATCTGTGACACTGACATGGCCATGATAATGTAGTTCTAAAAATACCGACGTAATGATAATAAAAACACTAGTTTAAGAATATATTACTCACCTTGACAAGTCCCTCGAACCTCAAACATCAAAAACCGAATATTTTCTAATTTCTAGAATTTTGCTCATATTTTTCCCTCAATATTCTCTCGCCTCTCTCTCTCTGTAATGTAATGGTTTTGGATGTTAAAATTTAAATGACAAAGAAGAGTTCGCGAGGCCATTTAAAGGGAAGAGTAAGGTGGTGGAAATGGATCGAGATGGATAAGTGGCACTTTAAAATTGGATGAGCTAATAACAATAAAATGGATGATGACACATGGAAAGTCAAGCTTAATACTTATCTTCTTAAAATTAAAAATCATATCATTAATCAATAGCTAAATCTAATGAAAACTGTTAAAATGCGAAAATGTAGTTATACAAGCACTAGAAAAGTCGGGATGTTACCAGAAATGACTTGATGTAATACACGCTCTCGGATTCCAAGAAAATCACTTCATCCGGGATGTAATGGCCCCATTACCAATGCACTTTCAAAACCATACTCATCCCCTCGAGAGGGACATTCTTTGTCTCCGGCACGAGCAGTAATGTGAAGACGGTCATTACTGTTAATATAAATGTGACGAACATGTGGAATGACGCGGAGATGGCTTGTGCAGTTGTTGGGGCCTCCAGAGGGCTGATTTCACTCGGAACTAGCCATACCCAGCACATCCCAAGACCAAGCAAAATCCGCCACATCCCCGCAAATCAATGTCAGTATTCGGCGCGCCTCAGTCTTCGACAAAGATCCTTTGCCCATGAGCCCGAAATTCAAGCCTAAAATGCCCCCCAACACCAATCTGTGAAACAAGAAAGGAACCACAAGGAACCTGAGTGACCCTTGTATTGACTTGGAGAAAAATTAAAGCTATCTTTAAAACATTGCTGATTTTCTTCATCACGGAAAAGAAGTACAAAAAAGTATTTACCTGGCAAAAAAAATTACCACTCCCCCTCTACAAGGAACAAAACCCTCCTCCCGAATCGATCGACCGAGATAATGGAAAGAAACGTAGCTAAGCCTTTAACACCTTCATTAATGATCGTGGACATGAGGGAAGCATCACTTCCAAAACCAGAGCTCTTAAAGAGAACCGGTGCATAGAAGATGACGGCATTGATGCCTGTGAGCTGCTGGAATATCGGAATGAGGATGCAGATAACAAGCTGAGGCCTTTATTTGGGTAGAAATATGTGCTTCCAAGGATATTTATTCAACTCTATTCAGGAAATAGCTCGCGTAGATCAGACCTAGGAACTCTAGTTCCACTTTTAGGGTGCCCATGATGCTCTGCCGTTGTTCTTTTCGCCGCATCGTGTTGGCCGCTTTTGATTATGGAATTTGAATCTCTGAGAGTACAAGAGCTCTTGCCATCATAAACAAAGCAGGAATGCCACCAAGTACCAACCCTACCGACACTCGCCAACCAGATCCGCCTCAGTCTTCGCAGCAACATAGTTGATAAAATTTGCAAGAAAAATTCCACTTGTGACTTCCATTGGGAAGCCAATGTTAAGCGCTCCTGTGAGCTTTGCCGGTTATGTGCTATTTCACACAAATATACTGAGATCGACTGCTAGAATTGCCAATTAAAGTCGGATTTGGCGCATTTTCTGATGGATATCATTTTGTCCATAATTCTGCCATTTCTTGTAGTGAGAGCCATTTATGGGCCACCAATGAATTCACTTCGAACCATCAGGCTAGCTACGTGATATTGAGTACGAAACATATGTCCCAAGCCAAGCCTGCCAGGATATGCCAAAACTTAGTCCGGCTCAGTTCGATTGCACCCCTAGCAGGAGAGCTTGAAATCTAGAGCAAAGCTTGAGCATGCCAAAACTCGGGCAAGCTCACTCCACTTGCATCACATTAACAGTAAATACAACTTATGAATAATAAGTCTCAATCCGAACAGAGACATTCATTTTCCCTGAGATTTATCCATGAAGTCTTTCACAAACAAAAGCACTACTGTATGGGGGAATTTCTACCGTGCTGTGCGAATTCTGCAGGGGGCAGATCAACGTTGTCGTCCACGCCCCATGGTACAAAAACATTCCCTTGTATTGGTACACAACAAACTACTATAGATCTATAGTAATGCCTTCAACAACTAGAAATTATCATAATTACGAGTCTCCCTTTCAATATGCTTCGCGGGTTATATGCCTTCTTGTGACCTTAAAACAATATATATTAAAAAAAAAGGAACAAAAAATTGAAATTGCAGATAAACAAAAATAATATGTATAGTTCTTCGAATTAATTATTAAGAGTTGGGGACAAAAGTTCCAATGTATCCGATCCCAGCAATGAAGAAGGCAAACGATTGGAGGAATAGATAGATGAAGTAGCCGTTCCTGCCATGTTCGAAATCGTAGCATCCGCATAAGAAGAGGTATGCGCCCACACAAAGCTCTAGCATGTGGATTCTGTATGATGAGAAGACACAGTTAGTCATATTAGTCGTCCTCCAATGAGTTTTGAGAGAGTCCCATAATAATTTCTAGGTTCGCGATTTTATATAAAGGGAACACGTACCTTTCGCCGATCCGGATACGAGGTTTCTTGGGAGCCTTGTTGCCTAACTTGGTTTTAAGAGCATCTCCTAACTTCTCGGTGACAACCCACTCATTCACCCTCCCTGCCTCTAACAGTCCGATGAATGTCGCCTTCATCCGGTGGAGCGACATGACGTTCTCAAAAAGGATCCAGAAAATCAGCAAGTGGAATGACCTGCAATATTGGATTGTATTTGGTGAGATCACACATGTCTTCAACATATTGGTTAAAATTAATTCTGCTCAGACATCAACTTAATCATGATCACGAGATATTTTCAGTGGGTTCTGAACTTCTATATAGTAAAGTCCGTCCATTAAAAGTACAATTTCGAGTTGAGCTACAAATTCGTGGTTAAGTAGATTAAATTTTATGATTAAGAAAAGGGTAAATTAATGGAATGGACCTTGGAGTCCCAACAGCATTGAGGAGAGTGATGGTGGAAGGAACATAAACAGCTCCCCACTTGGGGACATGGACTTCAGGGACCAACACAGTCGCAGGCATCACCATACAGTAGAACATAAATGTCACGATGTGGGCCACTATCTTCCTCACGAAGAAGAAGCTGTAGATCACATACATCTTCTTCCACAGTGACACTTTCTGGCAAAATAAAGAAAGTTCAACAATATCGTGGTTAGCTATCTAGGTTCATTAATTAACACAAAATTAGTAAACTGAGATTCAATATTATTTACCTTGTTCCGGAATATTTCCACTGCCATTTTCTTGAATAGATTGGCTGGACCGCAGGACCACCGATGTTGCTGATAGCGGTATGCTTTGAAAGTACTGGGCAGTTCGTTTTTCACCTGCGCATTTATGCGAGCTCCATTAGGTATTTATGAGCGAATAAATCATGTTGACATAATGGAGGAGGATATCGGTGTTTCGGCCAATTAACACCGAGCATAATAAGTTGGATTTATTTCTAATGAATTTTCGTTGTACATGAACTTTTTCCCATGTGATGCCTTGAAAACTTGATGATACATTATGGGTCCATCCGTGGCACACTTTCTCGTGTGTACAAAGAGGCAATAATATAGAGCTAAATTCTTGCTTGCAATACAAGATAGTTGGACCAGCATTTAGCAATCATTTCTCATCTTCAAAAATCACATAACCAATCCAAGTTTATGGTTATAGAAACCGGAATACCTTGAGGTTGCCAACGTAGACAAATTTCCAACCTTTGAGACTCGCTCGAACAGCCAGATCCATGTCCTCTACAGTGGTCCGATCCTTCCATCCCCCGGCCTCATTCAGGGCCGAAATCCTCCACACACCAGCAGTTCCTTTAACATCGCACAACACGGAATGTATATATATACTTTCTTTTTTGGCACCCGAAAATACGGTAATTCTATCAAAAGGGAATTATATATGATGATGCGTGTATGTACCATTGAACCCAAAGAAGGCATAGGTTGCGGAGCCCACTTCCTGTTCCACAGTGAAGTGGTAATCCAATGACATCTCTTGCATTCTTGTCATTAAGCACTCATCGGCATTCACTGCAAATTTATATATGATCATTGCCCATGAGATTTAACTATGATGATTGGCATATAATATTGGTACCGAAAAGAGCCATTAAATGAACTAACTTCAGCGTCTCATTCGTTTTCTGGGGCAGCCAGTGCCTCGTGTATCCCGGTCTTCTCAATTTTATTTTTTATTTTTATTTTTGTTGGCAATGGTCCTCTCAATGCACTAGACTTACTGTATTTCGATTATAATTTTACCAACGCAATGAAAAAATTTATCATTTCCTAAGTGTTAAGTTCGGTTAAAATTTCAATTTATTACTTATATAGTTTGTGGGATGACCGACCCACTACTCAACAATGATTGGAAATGTACTCCATGCATTTGACCGGGTATAATCCCCAAGTTTAGTAGGACTAATCTCCACGTAACTTGCTAAAGCTCATACACGCAGTCGATAGATTACATGTACGTACGAATGATAAGTTTAGTGGCTCAAAAGTCACCTACTAAGAATTAAAAGTTCTCGAGTTTGATGTATGTGGGACTTTTCGTATTCCTTTATTGTCACTTTCTCTACTTTTGTTTTACATTCATAAACTTCTAATATAATCTGATATATATATATATATATATGTATATATGTATGTAAGATTCAATGTGACAGTAATTACCAAACTTCCAGCGAGCCTGGACGAGGGCGATATCGGGGTTGTGAACCAGGAAGGGGATGGTGCGCCAGAGAAAATCGGGCTCGGGCTGGAAATCAGCGTCAAAGATGGCAACAAAGTCACAGTGCTTGACATAGCTGTGCTTCATGCCTTCCTTGAGAGCCCCGGCCTTGTAGCCGTTCCTGTTGCTTCGAATCTCATACCTTATGTTTATGCCTTTGCTCGCCCATCTCTGGCACTCCAATTCCACCAAGTCCTGCAATGCATATATTAGTATACACTGGCTGGACCATCTTTCGTTGGATCGGTTCGGGATGAATTGGCCGAAAAACAAATAAACTTATGACATGGGCATTAATTAATTGAAGAGTGAAAATTAGAACCTTAATAGCGGGGTCCGTGGAGTCATCAAGGACTTGAATGATGATCCTATCAGAGGGCCATGAAAGCCCACATGCAGCTCCAATTGACAGCTGATAGACCTGCACCATTTCATGATTTTCACATTTCAATTTATCTTTATTGTTTTTACCATCCGACAGTTTCCCCTATGATTGACTTGGAAGAAAAGCAAATCCTGTCGAGGATTTTGTCGGCCCACGATTTCTGCATATATAGTCATTCTTTTTTAAAAAAATTGTTTACTCTTGTGAATATAAATATTATCTTATAACTATCTATATTGTTTATATATATATATATATATATGAAAAATTAAGAAAAATAAATTCTTACACGTTTGTCATCTCGCTCATTTTTCTTAATTCTAGTTTGAATCAAATTACAAAAGGAAAATTGAACTATATTACGCCTGAGGAAGAGGCTTCCAGAATAAACTTTACCTAGAAATAGATGTTAATGAATGGCTAACTTTTGCCTTTCGCATATTATTAACATTTGAATAAGGAAATTTATGCCATTTTAAGTGAAGCAAAGCAGCTTATCTATAGTAAATAAACTGTGAAGCACTAAAATAGCAATATTGTTCGGTACTTCGGCACCCATTTCACCCCGAAAAAAAAAGAAGCAATATTGAGAAGATCAAATGATGGCACACCCTGCAGAACTTTTCAAATGTGGAGGGAAATTCAAATAATAGCTCAGCTGAAAGTCTGAAAGCAAGAAAAGCGGAAACTATGCAAATTCTACACCAAACTTGTACAATGGTTTTCGGATCGATTTGGACATCATAGCAACAACTAAGCCGATTCTAGATTCAGCCGCAACAGAAAGAGGCCAACCAGATATCAAGAAATAACAAGAACGAAAATGATTTTTTTTTTTAAGTATCAATTGATGTATTGTGTTTCACTGGCCAAAATGCAAAGAAAATACTATTTTGAGTCTCTGACTGTACATATTGTAGTTAGCTTTGCTTTCTCAATTTTTGGCCTGAAAAATGATCTTTCATTTGATCCCCCTGTAATTCTTTTATCAATAAAATATGTAACGAGCCCAAATAGCTCCGAGGTGTTAAAACCGTTCGAAAGTATGGATATGAATTTACGTGTACATAAGGGAAATATATATATATATATATAGGCATGCAGTTAGTAACAACTGATTTTCCCGAGAAAACAACTGAACCAGCCGGTTCGATAATAGGTCACTTGCAAAACCAATAAGTTTCAAAAAGTCGGACATGTTGATGTAAAATGGCACGAGTCGGCCTATTCTTAGAAAGAACCAGTCGATTTAGCCAGCTTGCAAGTATAATTCATTTTTCAGTAAAGATTCATTGGGAGGAAGATGTCGGGGCTTGACCTTTAAAAACCGACATGATTATCGAGAAAGAGTAGTCTACGCTTTTCAGCGCTTCGTTCGTACCTCCTTCTCATTGTACATGGGGATTTGGACGAGGACCATGGCATAGGCCAAGGAGCCGGACTCGACGTCATCACCCATGGACATGGACTCCCACTTGTACCGCTTGTCCGGCCTGCGCCCGAACAACCTTATAATGGCTATCACTATCCCCATGTAAACCCGGTCCAGGAACAGCATCACTGACATCACCAAGCACACCCCCACCGCCACCCTTAGTGCTGGCACTATCACCGGCCCCCGCGCCTGCTCCCACACCATCACCGACATTCCCCCGCCGTCCATCGAAACAGAGAACTGAGTGAACTCTAAAGGTACGAGGAGTGCAAGAAAATACAGAGCAATATATATATATATGTTATACACAGTAAAAGGGAGAGAAAGAGAGGGCGGAGTTTCGAATTTGTGCTGTAGCTGTTGGGTTTTGCTAAAAGGGCAAGGATCGTTGATGGGGTGCGGTTGGATTTCGGGTTGCTTGAGGATGACGGATGGGGGAGGCTGGAGAGATGGCAGAGGTGTCAGAGGGGGTTTGGTTGAAGAATGCTGTGTACGCTCTGTTTCTGCATGATCAAAACAAGACAGAAAGGACGCAAAGTGAGAAGCTTTGGTAGTGTAGCTTCGAGTTCCAATCAATGGAGTGGACCCTTTTGCTCAGAGAGAGAAAGAGAGAGAGGGGGGGGGGGGGGGGGGGGGGGGGGTGGGGGTGGAGCTCTAATCCTCTGATTATCACTGAAAATGGCGTCTTTCCGAGTGGCGGGTCTGCTGTTCTGAGGAGTGTTGAGGGGGGATTTATATAGTTGAGGAGGAGGAAGGGAAGAAGAAGAAGAAGGATTAAGATGGAGTTAAAGGGACAGAGACTTGGGATCCGAAAACAGGGGAGATTGCTGTCAGATGCTAGCTAAAGCCTCCTCCCTCTGCTCTAATTCTATTCTGGCGGAAGAAAAGTTACTATTGGGACCCGTCGAATTGATCCAAAAAAATACTCATTGAGGACACTCTGTATGACACTACAAGAAATAATCGATTGCACATCGTCTAGTCAAGCTCGGACTCGGCGAACAATGAGAAGGGTTCCCCATCTCAATCTTATTTTCGGATAGTAGTCTTACTCCATTGCACGGTGGGAGAGACCGAACCAGAAGAACTTGACGGATTGATGGTAGAGGATACAACAATGCATGAGACTATATCTATAATTTCATGGGACCATTGAAAGAGAACGATAAAGTACGAAGGAATTTTGACTACACACAAGTACATGCCTCTGATTGTATCGATCTTATTGATCCTTTCTTGCAGCGTATTTATCGCGAGCAAGGGTTATCCAGACTTTTCTTATGCTGTTGACTCCGTAAAAGTATCGGTAATTCCATGACTGTTTGTTCGTAGCTCTTTTCACGCATGTATAAATGTTTCCGACCCATCGGATAAGAATATGCAAGATGATCTCACAAAATGGAGATTGCAGAAAATTCAGCGACTTGCTGCAGTTGTAGCCCTTCTGGTGCAGTTTTATTTATCTACGTTGGGTATAACAATGGAACTGTTTATCCGCAGCAATTGAAACCTTGTAATAAACACTAACGGAACAGCCGGATTCATGAACTTGCTCTGCTATGTTGTGCTATTCGTTTCGGATCAACAAAACTACGATTTTCGGTGTTTGTAACAGAATAGTTCAGCAGTTTTTCTGCAACACATGTTCGGATGTCGAATCATAGTTGATTGTTTTCTTAAATGAAGCAATAAAAACTGGTAAGTACATGTATGTGTGTATATCTACTGTCTAATTCAGTGTACGTGTCAGAAGCTTTCCTCTTACTCGAGTACGGGCATGAATAAGATCAAATTCCACACACTACATGTAAAAGCAGAAGCAGAGAACATGGATGCATCATTTAAGTGGAACTACTAAACATAACAGCAACGAGCTCTTGAGAATTCTCGTTTCTCTCTTCCTCCAAAAGTCGGAGCTGTCGAGTAATAAATAAATAAACCGCAGATTCAACACGCCGTGTGCATATATTTACCGCCGTTTAATTAATTTCCCGCGTGATAAATCACAACGTACCTAACATTGATTAATTTAAAAGATTTTAGTCGGCTCAAAATCTTACAAGCCCGCCTTTCATTGGCGCTTCCAACTCGTCCCAGGCACATCCAGTGACCCATTTTACCATCTCTTTAGCATCTTTCTTTTTGCCTCGTTCCTTCTACGGTGGTGCTCTGTCGACTTCTCCTCGAGAACAATGCTCGAGGCCAGTCCCCGATCGAATTTGTGTGAATGAGATTTGAAGATATTAGGTTCATTCTGTCAGTTCTGCATTAGGAGTGGGTGTCTACTATCTATCTCTCTCTCTCTCTCTCTCGCCACCCATGTTATAAGAATGGTGTTGGCTATGAATTCTTTTTTAGGATTGAGGGGATTAGGGAGTCGATCGTCTCCTGCCGTGTAGAATAGGTCGCGGTCCTTGCTCGCCAAAGAAGCCCTCCTTGGCAGGCATGGCTTGTAAACTCGATGTGCATTAACTCTAGCGGCTGCACCGGGAGTCCTATTATCGCTCATGTTGGAGGCATCAACTCTTGTGACCGTAACTCACAGCCATCGCCATGCTTTGTGCTGTACATTATAGGAGCTTTGTATTATGACGGAGCGGCTTTTTGTAGCTGGTTTTTCTTGTGCCTTATGGGGTTTCCGTTTCTTCCCGGTTACTGGTTCTTACTAGGTACTCTCTCTATATAGCTGAATGAAATGAATATTTCTTGATTAAAAAAAGTAAATAAATAAATGGTAAAAGTACTACACTCTGATAAGTTTTATCTTGAGAATACCTTTTTGATTAAATCGGGAGATATTTTCAGTTTATTAACTAAGATTACTCATAGTTTGAGCGTCAGCTTGCCCTGATCACAAAGTGCTTTCAGTGAGTTTCGAACCCATATATAATACGGGTAAAGTTATTTTTACAATCTTTAGTATTATGCATAAGATTCAAAATATGTTTACTACATAAATGATGCAACACTAGACAAAAAAAAAACAAAAAACAAAAAAAATCTTGAATAGATGAACAGCCAAGGGAGGGACACATTAGGAGTAAACCACCTAAGAAAGGAAAAAAAAAACCTTTGAAGCAAAGCTTCTACTTTATGTTCACATGGAATGGTTTCAATTTTCAAATCCTGGTTGAGGATTGCTTTCTAGAAAAAGGACTATTATATATTCCACCGGAAAAAGGACTATAATGTAAACGAGAGCTTTCAAATTTTGGGTAAGTCCAGAAAATTTTTAAAGATGGTTTTAATGGAATATTCAAGATGATTCTATATATATTCTCAGCACCTGATATGGCTTATACATTAAGAACTTAATCACCCCTCATAAGTCCCAAATCGTACACTTTTCCTTAATCGAATTTAGTCATCGTTTGAGGAGGATAGAAGCATCGAATCAGTCGATTTGACCCTATCATCCGCACACCCATAATATATATATATATATATATATATATTAAAATCATCAATTGGGATAGCTGGAACCAAAATTTTTGTCATCGATCTACCAATTTTTTCATATAAAAATTCTTACTAATTCGTAAGTTGATCAAACTAATTCATGAGCATCTAAAGTATTAGCTAATTAATCCGATGGAAAGATGTCATTATATATCTTGCTTAATCATGCCCACAAAAGTACGCTGATCCCCTAATAACGTGTTTAATAATATGCTCTAAACACCTATAGGTGGAAGATGCCCCAGAATTTGTTTTATGGATTCCTTTTCCTTAATTGGTTTGAGAGTCCCTGTCTGGTCAACATTAAAGTAATATATAACTAACACAAAGCTTAGATCTACAATCATTTTCAGTCTATTTTTAGGCAGAGGGGAGACCATGGTTATCAAAAATCCATGGACAAGAATAGATATTTCACTGATCAAACAAACAGGAAGTTACTAAAATTGTACTGTGAGATTTGAATCCCTAATTAACTATCCCCGTAGATGTCCTATGCTACCAGATCGCTTCAACCGGAAGCTCCCTCGCAACAGCTAATGAGCACTAGCTACTTGCACGGGACAATCGAACTTAAGATTGGGTCGATTGTCGTCGTGTTAGTTTTTTGGGCATATGCAAGCACATGTTCGGCTTTAGTTGTGTTTTTTGGTACCAAGCATGTGTTGATAGTTATTAATCCCATATTAAAAAATCGATAAGAAATTCCTAAGGTTATAGATGGTCATGCGAATCAAATAGGATTTATAGAGAGGATGGGTGGGATTTAAAGTCCCAAAAATATTTAATACATCATAAGTGTGTGGCTCATTCCATATCTTGGAATTGAAATTTTAAAAGAAAAACTTAAATGCAGCCAACACTTTAATATCTCTTAGAATATTTTTAACTTAAAATAATTTTAGATTAAAAAAAAATCGAACAGAGTTTAGTAGGAAAGGACAGTGCAATGGTTGCCCAATGCTGGCGACCACCACCCTGTGGCTCGACTGATCGGTGGTAGCCGGTGTCGGGTAACCATTGCCTTAAAATTGTGCCCTATCTTCTCTCCTCAAAGAGCGAGGGAGAGGAGGGAGAGGGAGCAGTGATGACTCGAGACTCGATCCCTGCCACCAATGCCCCCATCAGAATCGTCAATGACCTCTGGAGTGGCCAACGACCATGATTGTTGTGACTATGGCTGGCGAGGCGATGGGTCCTCCCTTCTCTATGCTCATTGGCAAATATCGTAAATTAGATGCAAGAGTGTGGACATTTCCGTCATTATGTGTAAAAAAATTATCCTAATCTAGGGTGAATCCACCTCCTCAGTGGGATTAGTATCTTCAAAATTATATTTGGCCAAATCCCTATCCTTATGCTCTGATCACCAAACCTGGATTAAGGATTTCAAAAATCCTAATCCATATCCCACCCACAAAACGCAGCTTAAGTATATAAAGATTATTGGACTAACCATTTTATCAACTTGAGTTTTTTAGTTAAATATGGAGCCAACCACGTCTAAGCCCGGTGAAAATTTTAAGAGTATGAGCTAAAACATTGTTATTCCTGCACATTCAATCCCCAAAACATTAGTCGTATGTCGTAGTGCAAAGCAATTTCAATTATCCCGTTTCTTATCTAGACACATTCCATGAGTGAAAAACCAACTCAACAAATTACGTCGGAGCAAAAATTTACCCGTTTAGATAAGTGTCTAATGCGATGGTTCTTCGGGAACATAGTAAAATTAGGTAGAATGATATTGAAAAGGTTAAAATGGTCTTGCGCGAAGGATGATATTTATGCAAAAATCAAGTAAAAAATCTAGAATGATATTTTTATCTATCTTATCCCACAAAAGAAAATTGACATTTTCTAACTTATATTCCAGTGGGAAAATTGTCCCTGTAGCGTGCTTTCTGCCGACCGACACCAATCATTCCCACAGCTTTGATTTTCCAAATTTCAGCATCCAAAACTATGTGATTGGGATGTGATCCATTAAAGGGCTGCCTTCATTAAGAGTCTGTTTAACCATCAAAAGATTCATAGAGTTTGAATGTGCCATCACTATTAGGAAAATGCCAATCCTTTCAATAGGGAAAAATTCAACAAGATGATATTCCTCACTTAACAAATCATAAAAGATTATTTGCTTTTGAAAGTTGTTCGTTCAAAGTAAATATGGAGAGTCTATTCTTTTATTTATATATATATATATATATATTAGGCCAAAAAAGAGATGATGGTAGCGAGGGTTTCCGAATAACAATTTGAGGCTTAGATTTATTCAGTAATTGAAAGAGATAAGCTTCATTACTAACACTGAAGCCCTTTTGACTTAGTGGTGAAATCTTGTTGAAATTTGCTGAATATATAATTTAACAGAAATATTCATTGATATTACACATACATCAATATTAGCCAGTTTAATGTGGCTCATAACCTTTCATTAAGCTCTTTGTTTGAAGCCCCCACACGCAACATTGTCATCAATTCGGGATGTTTCTATCGCATCTAGTTCAGCCACGCAAGAAAGTGGTCAGCATAATGCAAGTTTTCGATATGTATCTTCTTCGATACTCGGGTGTAGCAAGAACGGACGAATATCTGTACTGTTATCATAGCATGCATGAATATTGTTGTTATATAATGAATACATATAGGAATGTGCTGGATGATGCAGAGTTACACTGTGGAGGGTGATGAAACGGCTCAACTGTGTAGGCAGGTGAGAGGCTGCTTGCAGGATAGCTGAGATGTCAGAATTTTGTTCAAAGGAGGAAAAGCCATGCCAATGTAGGGATGTATTAAGGAAGAATATTGATCCCCACCATACATGAAAATGATGCTAAAATCATGCTGTTTTTTTTTTTTTGGCTGCAATGCTGCTTCTAGTAATTGATCCTACTCTAGGTAAGAGGTGAAATAGGGAAATCGGGTTTAGATTGTATCCGGTCTCGAAATTTGAGTTTCTGAGTTCGATTTCTACCCTTGAAGTTTTCGATGTACTAATTTCTGATTTGAAGGGAAATATAGGGAAAATTGAAAATGTGAGTTTGGCCAAGTAGATTGTTAGATCCAATGAATTTCCTCATATAAATGTATATGAAATAACATATAAAAAAGGAGAAATTACTTTCGTGCAGTGCCTTCAGATAGGCACAATCAGTTCGGGAACTTTGATTCGTATATATAGATATCGTGTTGATTACTAAATTTAATCTCATAATTTTAGCAATCAAATAAAACCCATTAGCTATTTGTCAGCTAATTCACCTATCGAATTCATTGAGAAATCAAGATCTCCAGAGAAACCATGCCACCACTGTCTTAACTTAGAACCCTTCATCATCAAGGGGCTAAACTGTTTACTCTTTTGAAGTTTGAGTAAATTAATTAGATTAAATTAAAAGAGAGGAACCTAAATGAAATAGTCCAAAAGTTCAGAGTCACAGTGAACTTGGATTTTGTCCGATCGATTCTCAACTATTAAGTTCAAAGGAAAGATTATTGAGTACAAAAGAATTTCAAAGGAACAATTACTACGTAACAGTTGATTAATGCAAAACGATTAATGCTAATCATGATTAGCATTAATCAAAATGACATTGTTAGGTGCGGAGCTCTTTATTGGGACCATGCATAGAAGAAATTCTTTGGTGATTACACCCCACCATGCGATATAGAATTAGCTGTAAGATTTTGATGAACAAATAAATGAGTATTCAATGAGAATAATATATGCTATAATTATTTTTTTATCTGTAGAATTTTTATCAATTTCTTTCTCCCAACATATGATTGCGAGGTAGGATTATGTCAATGTAATCCATTCAATATGGATTAGAATCAAGGCTCCTCCATCTTCAAGGGGGTCACATTACTTCGTCGTCTACTCGAACTTCACTGAAATGAGGTCCTGAAAACTATGTTATACCTGTTTAAGTTCGAACCCGTTGAAGAGAAATCACATCTCTCGATTGAGACTAGTTTAGAGTACCAACTGAAACTAATCCAAGAATCACTTCGATGACTATATTGACGAACCTCGTTCTACTGATAACGTTTGAATGACATATGCTTATGCCACTGGCACTGGAGACTGGAGAGGTTGTGCACTCATGCAATTAGGGGCTAACTGCACAAAATGAAGCATCAGGAATTTAGGTCGATTTACAAACCTAGTGCAACGTTCAAATTCAGACCGAGAAGACACAAGGTTTCATTTTTTTTGCACATCTAGCATCCGTCGTCACTCTATCATCATGAGAGGTTTTATCCCTTACTTGGTCGAAGAATAGCGGGCTATGTCTGGAATATTCCACGAACGGTTTCTGCAGTATTAGGTTGGACCCTGATGAGATAATAACACCACACTTTCTTGAATAGAACACTCAAGTAGAATTCGTATCACTCGTACTAAACTTTACACTTTTATTGATCTCTACGAGGCATTTCTCCCTTGTCTAGGCAGTGCCAAATGAACCTATTTGTTCCAACATTCAGCAGTAACATCGATTGCTCGACTTGAAACTCCTCCTACATATTTCCATGTTTTGGAAAAAACAATACCACATTTTATGATGCTGCAAGAAATGATTCAATGAGGTCCATCAATTTATTGAAGCTCGACCTCATTACAGATTGCTCATATAGTCATAGAATCGCAGAATGTAGCTCTCCGAACAGATCAGCCGATTTCTCGATAGAAGATTTAAGGAAGCAGAAAAATATTATTCCCTCGACAGATAGGAAAAAGGAATATAATGTTATAATGCATAGATCATTTATCCCTTATCATTTCATCATCTTTGGCGAAAGCAAAATGGAAGAACACAAGAAAGAATGAGAAACCGAAAATGGGCTGAAAAATGATGAACTAACACTCTCATTCTTCCCTTCGGGAGAGCTAAAAAGAAAAGTTGTCTCATGGTTTTGGCCACAACCTGTCCATACTATTCAGAACATTCCAATTAAGGACACCGCAAACTGTGCTTTTTCTATTTGTAATAAAACTCCGCAACGCTCCTTCCACTGAAAAATGAGCCATCCTCGTGAGAAGCGGTATCTGAACTTCTATTGAGGGGACAAAGTTGGGCAGCGTGACAACCTCATACTCTTCCATGATACGCTCCACGTCGATCATGAGTTCTCCTTTACCGCTGTGATTTAAGGGAGAAATGACGAATATATCATGAATTCTGTGATGCAAGAAAATCCAAGGGTATGTTCCTGCGCAAATTGTTTGATAAAAGAATCACACCATCCTTTGAAGTTCAAAATCAAGAAACTATATGAAAAAGTTGCAGCAAGAGTTCAATTGATAAGATGCAAGCCTCTATGGTCAAAAAAGGCTGAAGGATTAGCGAAAGAGCTCAATTGTTAGATTCCTCTATAGTGACGTTTATCAGCTGTCTCCCTAATTTGTATTTATTGCAGTCCATTCATGTCTTGTTGCCTTTACGCCAGCCATTACAGAAGGTGCCGGGTCAATATCTAGGATAAGAATCTATTATCATTCCTTTTCTTTCTTTTTGGTCATACCTAATATCATTTCATAAAGCCTACTAGACCAAATGCAACTATATTTGCATATGGACATGGAATCCAATCACCATTTTCAACTATATTAGAATTCGATTGACAGACTGTGTGCATCCTCTCCTCATAGTTCCAACTTCCTACGCTTTTTTTCTTTCCCATTAGAAGCCTTTTTTTTTGCCTTTTTTGTGTAGATAATATTAGCCTGCAATCTCACCAGAAAGCAGAAAAAAGAATTGCCCCAAACAACTAAAAAAGAAAACTACTGGAATAGCATTAGGACATAATACGACAGTAAACCAGAGAAGTTCTCTCCATAAAACCGAGTTGGTGTAACTTACATGTTTTCAACCTTTTGATGCACGTATTTAGACTGGCGATTGAATCATCGAGAGATAGTTTTTGAATCGGCCCCTTCAAAATATTATCAAACTTCAGAATGCCAGAATCACTGTTACTGAATAGAATTGTACGATGATCTCCAGAAATGAACTTCTTTATAGATGTTATCATATCCTGAGATCTGCCTTCAACAAGACTTCCATCAATAACCTATTCATGCATGAAATAAGAGAATTGTCAGGGTACTGACAAGATAGACACTAAAAGAGAATACGAATCAAGACAATATCAAACGATGAAATACAAATCCAAGTAACTATAAAAACATCCAATCTGATGTTAACAGCAAAGCCTATAAATTCATAAAGATCACTGAATATGAATTAGGAGCAATTAGCAAATTAAAAATTATTGAAGTGAATTCTAAGGTGAATCTAACTTGAACCCATTTGTGAATTCATCAGCTAATTGCAAGATCTAATGCATAAAGGTTAAAGAAGCAGTCCCATGAATCCAAAAGAAAACTGCTCTTTCTCCTGGTATAAGGAATATTACCAGCAAGGAGATCCCAGAAATATCAACAGCCTTCAGTGAAATTAGCTCCAGAAGTCTTTCAGGTATGGAT
The DNA here is from genome assembly GCF_007655135.1 of Punica granatum. NCBI lineage: Eukaryota > Viridiplantae > Streptophyta > Magnoliopsida > Myrtales > Lythraceae > Punica > Punica granatum. Next base: position 29,955,056 of record NC_045128.1, read on the forward strand.
ACCAGAAACTCAGGTTCGCAGCTTTTTAAGCTGTTGGAGACAAATCTCTTATTAGAAAGAAAGAAATGATGTACTCCTTAAATAAATATAGTACTTCATGCCATTGCCATGAAAGAACTGACCAGTTAGAAGTTAAACAGATCTTATTTCAAAGAAGAAGATGCACGGCACATGATATGCCATGATGTACTAATAATGAAGCAGAAAACCCATGGGGAATGCAAACTTAAATGGATGTGTAAATTTTAATGCTATAAATATAAATGAGGGAAGCAGTTCATCAATAATGGATGCATCTTCATCTAAAATTGTTGGCCTTCACACTGCTATGGTGCTAAAATCAGGAGCCACTTGCAACAGGAACAGACGTATTTGGCAAGTCAAATTTCATCATATAAATCATCGGTATCATTCCTAACATGCTACATGCCAGCACCACTGACTTTGCAGCCTTAGAAACAGAAACAGGTTCCATGTTATACTTTCAGCGCAAAGAAAGTACTGATGTTTTTGGATAAGTGAAAGTAATAATGTTACCCGTCTATTTGATGATCTAAAGCCGCACCAGCATGTATGCTCACAGTATGTATTCCAAGAGCCTTCAAGGGCTTGCAGATATTTCGTACCTGACCATGTATCCAAAAAGAAACAGCTTTCAACATATTTGCCAGATTTTCTCTCAGGAGGGATAAAGTACATACAGCAGACAGGGCTTTCAAAATTAGGCGTCTTCTGGTGACATTGTAATAGAACTGTATGGAGTGCAGAATCTAAAGTCATGATCAATAGTCTCTTCCGAAGCAAGAAATTAAAAAGTAGAGAAGCAACTCATTCTTAAGAGCATCAAACAATACATGTACAGAACAATAAAAAGTTTCTTGAATGAGGACATTTCACATCCAAGGTACTAGACTCATGATAGCACACCAAATTTTAAGCAGTAAATCATATTAAATGCAAAAGTAACTCATACAGGAAAAGCAATGCTGCAACATCTGGGCAAAGAAAACAAACCTCAGAAGCTTTCTCCCTTGTCGGGACCAGATATAAAAGAGAAGGGCTGGAGAAGGATAGACCCTCTTTCTCCCTTCTTGCAATGGAATCAGCGGCAGTGGAGACTATCCATGCAATTTGCTCCACAGAGGAAGCAGTTCCACTTGTTTCCAAGATGTCCATCCCGGTCGCATAAAGTTTCCAGAACTCGACCCCCCAAGCATTAACAAAGAAGGGGCTGATCTTTTCACCATTTTCAGCATCACAGTGACACAATGAATCTTGGATCGTTTTCAAGCACAGAATGAGGAATTTAGACGGGTAACCCGAGTTTTCCAAGGCACCATTTTGCTTGGTCTTACCAGAGTCAACAAAACGATCCTTGCCCACATTACTAACTGATTCAGTTCCCTTCACCCGCTCATTCTTCGAAGGTCTAGAGTTCCCCATGCCGTTTCCAAAGTTAGCAGCTTTCGCGTCGCTATTTCCGGCAGTTCCTTTGCCCGAAGCCGAACCCTTCTCGTGGACTGCTTTAACTGCTTGAGAGCGTACCTTCTTCTTGGTATCCTTGACTAAAGGATCCTTTTTGCCTTGACGATCATTGAAGGGATCGTCAGGAGTAGGAAGACTGAAACACATTCCCTGCAACAATTACACCAATTCAACAAAACTAAAGCTACAAAGACCTGACACTAAGCACAATATACATTTCTTAACCCAGAAATCAGGCAAGCGAACAGGCCACTGACACGAATTGATCCATTTCTCGGTGCTAATCATGCACTGAAGGCGTGACGGATTTGAAACTGATAGAAGATCGGGTAAAAACTACCTCGACATCCAGTCATTTGCGATTAGGAATTCCAAAGAGGGCTTAGCGTTTACCTGGCAAATACGGCGATTGCCGGCCTTCCGGCGCTTCTTGGCGGCGATGATGGAGGCAATACGCGCCGAGACATTCGATGAGCCCTGCTTCTCGAGCTTCTTCCGGTTCGCCTTGTTCTTCTTCCTCGCAATCACGTCGTCTCCCTTCGCCATTTGCAGAGGCAGCGAGAGCGCGAGAGAGAGAGAGAGGAGATGAAGGAGAGATACCTCCGCTGAGCCAAAGAGTCGGCGGTTAGGTTAGTTTGAGCGGGAGGAGGTAGTGGCAGTTTCGAGATTTTTGCCAAAAAGCAAGGGCTTTTCTGTCAATTAGCAAAGCCTGTTTGAGGGATGGTGAGGGCCGGTGGCGCTTGGGCTCCATGGAGATTCCAAGTACAGCTTCATGGTCATGGCATGGCACTGGCACTCGGTCCAATCTTTAAATTCTCCCGAAAGTCGGCCTTTTTGACACGAGTGCTGTTTGGTCATCACATTACTTACTCGATTCAATTAAATTAATCTTTATATGAGAATATATCGCTTAGTCATTATTATTTTTTTTTTTGAAAGGTGTTTAGATTTGAATATTACGAAAGAATTTCAGTATACAGTTGTTTCAATTTAAAATTAAGTGTTAAATTGTGCACACTTTTGCACGCACTGGTTAGAAACAAAGCCCTTCTGATAGCAAAGAAATTTTGTTTTCATAACCATCACTTGTATAGACTTGAGACAAATTCATAGGATACATGTATAACTTTGCTCTTTTATTTTCAAGAGCTAAAATGGGGACGAAATTGGGCATTAAGTTGGCAGGAAACTAGGTAAGCCTCTTAGACCTGGACCATTTCATTAAAATCGAGAGTAACTAGGTACACGCCCACGTATTGTGCGGTTGCATGAATTATGAATCATATCATTTATCATTTATCATGAAAACTCTTTATTTTTCAAGAAATTATATAATACTTATTTAACGAATCAAAGAAGTTTATTATATTTTAAGAAAGCATCTATTTTCAATTTTTTTAATCCAATAATTATATATCATAGCTGCGTTAAAATAAAATAATTGAAAAATATATACAACAGCTATTATAAATGACCGGATGAATTTATTCCAATAAAACCCCATATGTTATGCATGAACATCCCTTGCCTCTTGTATCCTCAGGATTCAAAACATTATGAAGAACTAGTTCTCATACCCGCTCGTTGCACGAGGAATTTTACTTCTTCTTTTTTTCAAAATCTTCTTAGTTAATGAATTTTCAGGTTTTGGATATGAATTTCAAAATGACTTCTCAAAATTATATATTTTGTGCATAAGTTAAATGGTATTTTCATTTATTCACTAAAACTTAATAATACTTATAGTAGTGTGTAATTCATTGGTGTACTGACAAAATTATAAGAGTGCCATGTAAAAGTAATAAATCATTTATTAAGAAAAGTTAGTTGTAAATGACAATTAATTAAAGCTCTAGGCGAGATTTTTATATTTTAAAAAGGTATATTCTAATACTAATATCAACAATATAATCTTTCTAAATATACATTTTACAGAATAAATTTCTTGTACTTGAATATAGAGGGCATTAATGATAAACTAAACTACGCTAAAATCGGATAAGAAATGTATAATTAGAATGTTTCTAGCTTGAATCATAATTATGTTTTTACGATTAATTTTTTAAAGTCTTTGGTTTTTTCCCTTCATGCATAAAAATGATTTATTAAATTATAGTAACAGTGAAGCAAAAAACTAATTTGTTACAAATTTCAAAAGGTATGCATGATTTTCGCAATCTTTATCTTTTTTTTATTGAAAGAGAAAAGATAAAAGTAAATGCTCATAGAAAATTTATTTTCCTAATGCTAATAGAGGATCAAGTGACGTCTAAATATGAGTTATATTTTATGCACAACAAAATGTATAGGAATGTATTTACATATTTTGTTCTTTGATTATAAAATACCCACATAGCATAATTGTGTTTTAGGTACCTTACTTAAAGAATATTTAACATAAAAGTTTCTTAACAATGACCGATTAATAGAAGGATTTATTGCACCATATAGTCTAACGTTGACAGATATTCTTAAATCTATCTCAACGTTGTTTTTTTACCTGAGGTATCCCAACGTTGCTATTTTTGTTTCACCAACTATTCCCCGGGGTTAGATGGTGACATCAAATTAACAACGTTGGGATACCTCGGGCAAAAAATCGACATTGGGATAAATCTAAGAATATTTGTCAACGTTAGGCTATATGGTGCAATATACCCTTAATAGAATGATATTAGTTTTTAAAATAATCTTAGTAAGCTAATTGCATTTCTAATTTTAAAAAATTGTGAAAAATGTTAATGAGATTTTGTTGAAGAGAAATATTTGTTGCAACATAGAAAGGAAAGCAATGAATGGTAAGAGAAGGCGTATAGAAAAATAAGAAACACAGTAACACTTCTTTTTCTTCCCCTTTTCTTTTCTCCCACAACATTCAAAGCCGATGTAAAATTGGCCAACGTAAGTGCATGTACCGATCCATTATCCCGAGCAAGGTAAATATAGATCATTCGCACTCGAATATTGGAAATTCACCGAGATTAAATTCTTATAATCTACCTCAAAAGAAATCATTTTTTGGTGAAATCCCAACAAAATTTGATCTGAGACATTAGTTATAAGAAGTGCAACAGGGGAAGAGAGAATTTGCTTTCACCAATGAATGGACGGAAGGTTTTAATAGTTTGGTGCTTTATATTTAGATATGCAATATTATTTTTTGGTACATTAAAACACGTCAATTGGTAATTTATTATTTTCACAATTGTATATAATATTTTCTATAATATTAGTAATTTATTATTTTCTATAAAATAATATTTTAGTAATTTATTTGTAATTTTCATATGTCGATGTATCAAGAGTTCAATTGTAATTTGTTAATATGCTAATGTGTTGGAAATATGAGAAGTCTCGGATGCCACGTAGTTGACACATGGCAGAGGCTGATAAATGACATAACTTGGTAAAGTAATATGTCAAGGATATGAGAGTCTCAAATGTCATGTGTCAAGCATAGGATAAGGCTTGAGTGCTACATGTCAAAACCTAACAAAGTGTTCCAGCCATTATAAATAAAGAAAAATTTTCACAACCATTTAATTAAATAATTTAGTAGGCATTGAATAAGTATCATTTACCAGTTTTCATGCGTTTTACTCAATGCAATAAAATTCTACATATTAATTTTATGGAAGAGTTTTAGATTATTTGACCATTTACTTTATGTATTTTATTATCTTACACATTAAAATGTCAATGTGTCAAGTTTAATTAATAATTCATTTGTAAATTTCAAAAATTATATACTAGTTTTTAAATATTGGTAATTTTTTATTTTTTATACCTACACATTATTATTTCAATGTATCAAGAGTTTAATATGTAATTTATTTGTAAATTTTATTAGTTACATATTATTTTTAAATATTAGTAATTTATTATATTTCATAATGTAATTTTTTGATATATTAATATATCGATGTGTCAAAAAAATAATTTTCCACAATTGTATATAATCCTTTATATAATATTATTAATTTATATATTTTATAAAATCATCTTTTAGTAATTTATTTGTAATTTTAATATGTCAATATATCTAGAGTTTAATTGTAATTTGGTAATATGCCAATGTGTCGAGAATATGATAAGTCTTACATGTCACATGGCTGACACATGGCAAAACCTTGTGGAGCAATACGTCAAGGATATGAGAGCCCCGAATGCCATGTGTCAAGTATAGGATAATGTTTAAGTGACACATGGTGGAACTTAGCGAAATGTTTCAGTCATTATATATTATATATAGATAGATTTATTTGCAAGTTAATAAGTGATTGAAAGCATAGTAAATGCATTACAAGTTCTATCGTCATGCAATTCATTCAAACAAAGTTACTATATAAATACGTTACATATATAAAAGTGTGAAGCTCATACTTATGTTTTTCGATTTTTCATAATTTCCATTTTACCCTTCAATGCATTTAGACAATGATCATAATTCTTATTTTGTCCATTTGATGTATTGTGATATCTCATAAACTCCGTTAAGCCCTTTCAATGTATGTAGACATGCTTTACACTAATACCTTTTAATTATAATAAAACATGACCGTTCCTACTGGTGTCTATTGGGAAGAAAAAAATGCATTCCAGAAATATGGAAAAAGATTTATGTTTATTGTGTTACATTTTCCCAACTTACTATTACCAATTAAAGAAAGAATTTGATATTACTATCTCCCGGAATTACGAGAGCAATATCTCTCTCACAAAGAAAAATATTTGGTATTACTTATTAACTTCCTCGCCTAATATATATTGCCTTTTTGCGTTTTAACTTTGAATTTAATAGTTTATGTTATGCAAATAACTAATTTGTGCTTTCCCAAAATTCATATGCTTGAAGAATCTTTTATAGTTTTTTCTTCAATCGATTACCCTATAAGAAAAATAATACTTCATTCCTGTATTTTCACACGTCAAGCTCCTTATTGTGACTCCTCGGTAAAAAAATTAAAAGTAATAGCAATTTAAATAGTCCATTTCGATCGTACCATTTCGAAAAAAAACAACCAAACTCCATTTCTGCCCATTCAAACCGCCACCCCTATGTTTTTAACCCCTGCGCCAAAAAGGGGCAGTTATCTTATTTCTCGAAGGACCCGATGCCTTTCACCGCAATGCGCTCGTCCATTTTTCCGCCTCCATACACACACATAAACATATATAAGCCTCCACCGACTACTGCTTCAAGTATTTCACATCAATGGAAGCCCACCTACGCCTCTTCGGGCTGCCCCTCTTCCCTCGCTCATCCTCGCCATTCACCTTTCACCATTTCATTTCTCTATTCTCCTATACATTCGTTTCTCTGGTTTATGGCCTTCACCTACCAGCTGACCTTCTTTATGGGAATCAACTCACCGCCATGCGCAATGGAAGAACAAGATGTTCCTCACCCGCAGTGTGTCACCGAGGGAAGAGTAATGCCACCAATGCATTCACTGTATGGCCTCAATTATGTGTGTGCTCAAATCCATATTCCGTGAACAATACTTTTCTGTCAAGTTCTTCTTGGAACTCAACCCTTATCTGCAGTTTACTTCCTTTTTTTTTATGGCAAGAAAAGGAAGTCCGTTATAACTTTAGCGGACAAAATTGGTGGAAAAAGTTTTTCCAGGAATCTATGTGTTGGCTCGCTACAAATTTGACGATCAAAATTTTTCGGGAACCTATGTATTGACTCGCTACAAATTGAAGGATTGGCCAAGTGTTAACGTGCTCCAATAAAAGAAAGTATTGTTACATTCTGTTGGGAAACATGACCCACTTGTCATTACCCGATATAATTAACCCGAATAAAGATCCAAATTACCTCGAGTGAAACTTGGAGTCGGTCCCAAGAGACATCACGTGGAGTTGATCAAGTACCGAGCGTCTTGCTAGAACGACAAACAAACGGCACCGGTGATGGATTCCCACTACGTAGTCAAGCGGGAACCAACACGATTAACAGTACAAGAATCCACCCACTCGATCTCTAATGGGAGCATACACGCACAAGACTTTAACTCTCTCTCGGGCACTGCCACATGCACGCACATGTGCATGTGTTCTTACGAGTATATCCCATACACTTGTACATACGCAGCTCACATATACATCACTGTATGTGCTCCCAGTCCATCTTCATTAATCCCCGATTAATGGTCATACCACAATGACATAAGAGATTAAATCTCTTGTAACGGTCAATTCGAATGTCGGTCAATCTCCGCATTCAATCTGCAAGAGGAGTCGGAATCCCGAATTCGTATTGGGTCGAGTTGAACCGGTTCCTCATGGTGGGATCAAAATATCTACACCTTCCTAAATGAATTCTCCTACTTTGCTTTTTCAGGTATATGCTCATGCATTCTTCTTGAACTCAGTATCAAGCTATATTTTAGTCACTCAAATTGTCTTTCAAGCTGGCCATTTTCCCTCTTATATTGGTCATTAATTGTTATTTTTTAACTACAAAAATCCCTTTGTGGTTTAAGTTTGAGACAAATTAGATCATGTGATTTTTTTAGAGAAAAATAACACCATGTGATTCACTTCGTGAGACATAATAAACCTCACCGTTAATTTTTTCCTCCCTTTTGATCCTCAAACTTTCAATTTTTTTTTCAATTTGGTCCTAAGGGGGGAAAGGGCCGAGGCCGGGGCCATTGATCGGCGACCCCCACCCCACTACCGAGGTCGCATGCACCCACAGAAGATGCTAGCAACCATGGAGGTGGGGTCAGGGCCGCAGATTGACTGCCCTCGCCCCCGAATCGACTGGGTTCTCGAACTCGAGATCCCAGTGATTCAAGGGCTAGGCCATATCGGTGACCCTGACCACCCTCAAGATTTCCGGTATCCTCTATGGGTGTCGATAACCTCGAGGGTGGGGTTGGGGTCGCCGACCGGCGGCTCAAGCCCTTTCTCCCCTTTTTCCGAATTTTAGGATCAAATTGCAAAAAAATTGAAAGTTTTAGGGTAATAATGGTAAAAAAAGTTTGAGGATCAAAAGTGACGAAAAATGAACAGTGAAATCCATTACGTCTCACGAAATAAATCACGGTGCATTTTTTATCTCTAGAAAAATCACATGATCAAATTTGTCTCAAACTCAAATCACAATGAGGATTTTTGTATTTTTCCCTCTTTTTTTTCTTTTTTTTTTTCAAGTACGTGCTTGTGTAAGTAACCGTGCTCATCCGCTGACCATTACGGAAAATGGAATGGTTCATCCGAATCTAAATGCCAATATCTAGACCAAACAGGCAATCAACCTTGGTTCCATTGAAAAGTTCAATTCGGTCAAAAACATTGTCTCTTTGATTGCACCAACCCCACTTGTACTTTTTTTTTAACCCCACTGTATCGATTACGTGAAGATTGACTATGTCGATTTTTTGTTTGTTTCGTAGTTTTCTGATTTTCCAATCACTTCAATATTTAGAGCTCTTCCGTCAAAATCGTGTCCCATCTTTTTCTTTTTGGCAACATCAATTATATCAAACTTTAATTTCTCTTTCCCGCATTTATAAAACTAGGTGAGCATTATTGTATGGAGCCTCCCCCAAACTTTCATTTCTATTTCCCACATTTGAGAAGTTTATTTTTCTTTTTAGGGTGCATGAGAAATTTAAATTTTTCATGATTTTGAATCTCGTGCTTCCGTTTGGTATAATATTTTGATGAAAGTTCCTTATCAGCTCAGCTCATTTGACAAAAATATCAAATGGATTCCCCTTTCAATTACGTTTACTGCATGATTTTCAAAATCAACAGAAGTATCTATTGAAAAAAGTGAAGAAAAATAAAATTGAAAGCAAGACTGTAGGACTATAGCTGACCTAATTTAGTAATAGCAAACACAGGTATCTCTTCCTTTGAGCACTATAAATTATGGCTGATTTTTTGTTATATATATGCCTGTAATCTAAGATATCAAACTTTAGAACTTTAACCTTCTTATATTCCTAATTTAATTTACATGTAGGAGTGTTAGAGATGTCTAAATTTTATAATTTAGGTTTTAGGAACCTCTCGTACGACGCCCTCATGGCTCACGTGCAGCGCAAGCGATTTTCCACTAGTAAGTCTTAAAAATTATGTATATAATAAAATTCAGGGCTCTCTACTTGGTGGCCTGCGGAAATTTTTAAGTTCTTATGGCCATTGAGCATGTAAGTAATAATCAAAAACGAAAAAGAGAGTTTATAGAATATAACATTACATTTGGAAATTGGTGCAGCAAACATATATGTAGTGTTATTATTAGAAAAAGAGAGTAGGGGAGATACAGATGTTGGCGTTTACCCACAACACAATATATCTCAATCTATATATCTATATTCATGTTTATATATTTATCATCGATTAATCTTTCCAACAAGCAAACTACTTTCTCCACTCAACGACATATTTAGTCCTGACTGAGATTTCTTCATCCATCATGTTGCCATCACCGTCAAACTCCTACTCCCGCTGAGCATCATCAAAATTCTCAGCTTTTTGATCTCCAACTCGACTTGCTCCAAACCATTCATAATCACTGCCTCTGCCCAGCATTCCAATCGCAATGTCAATGCGCCAGCAGACCTTGCTCAAGGTCATCATTCTCGGTGGCAGCCGGTACATTTCTCTAGGTTTAGCCACGATAAAACTCATCTAAGACTTGAATGAGGCGTTTGGTTTCAGAGTTAAAGTAACTTTGATTTTGATTGTGGAAAAGGACAAATGTTGTATAGTGTGTTGAGTTAAAGTTAAAGTTGACTTGGGAAATGTGTATTTTTGTTGTGTAGTAGGTTGAGTTAAAGTTAAAGTTAAAGTTTTTGTGATTTTAACCTTGAAAACAAACGAGCCGGCCCTCACTTAGGTCTTTCACAGTAAAACAAAGACATTCAACACTTGATGGGTTGAAAAAGAGAAAAAAGTAAACATGATCAAAGTTACATTTACCTAACTCCCATTTGCCGACTTGCCATGGACAACATAGAGAGAGAGAGAGAGAGAGAGAGAGAGAGAGAGAGAGAGAGAGAGAGGGATAAGAAGAGGAAGAAGGAAGAGCGAATAGGGAGAAGGGCCTCTCATGGGAGTGAATGGGGAGAAGCCGATGCATATATATTTATAGGTGCATGCATGCATGAGGATATTTCCGGCGTGCATATATCGAGTTATATGCTACTCAAAAAATGTGTTAAAATCTTTTTGATATCCTAAAAATATAAAGTATAGATAGAGTTAACATCACGTATATCTTCTTGTAATATTAAAAATTACTCACACTTTTCAAAATAATAATTGAGCACCATAATTTTCCTAAAATCATTGAAAAAAATTGAGAAAATTTAGAGAGCTAATGGTTAGACAATGGAGGCTCACGTCTCGCACTTCAGCTTTTATATATTATAATTGATTACACTCTTCTCTGTTAAATTTTTTCTCAAATGACACTAAGTTCCAATCTTAGTAAACACGACCATTAATCTCATTCATATGAACATGTTGACTAATATCGTTAGAATATCCCATGAAATATTTTGTTAACTTTTATAAATATTTCATTTAAAAAAATCCAATAATAGAAATAGCAATAGTAATAATGTAATTTCACTTTTATTTTTTATTTATTTTAATTCTTGAAATAATTATTTATTTATTTATTATAGGGTAAATTACACCATACATCACGATTTTTGAAATAATTTCACGATGCATCATATTTTCAAAAAATTTCACGACATATCACGAAATTTTTTTATTTTTCACCGCACATCATATCGTTACTTTCCCGATTAAAATTAGATTAAATGGTAATGTTACGACATTTTCAGAGAAAAATTTACATAAAAGAACTTGAGGGATTTAAAATGGAATAAAATGAAAAATGCAAAATTAAAGAGAGAGAGAGAGAGAGAGAGAGAGAGAGAGAGAGAGAGAGAGAGAGGGGATGGGAGGGGGTGGGGGTTGTTACCCGGCGGCCACCCCCAATTGCGGCGACCACGATTGGGGGATCAACGGCCAGCGGGGCTCCCCCGACCCCCCATTTCGGGGATCCCAATTGCTATAAGTTTTGTCTAAGATAATTATACTATACAATACGGATTTTTACTTTTAGTGTGCGATAAAGTCGATTCAATTTCAACATATAGCTCAAAAAATAAAATCACGCAACAACAAATAAAATCACGCAACAATACACAATCTATCATTTCAATTTCAACATTTGTAATATTGTTGTTGTTGTCGCTGTTGCTCTTGTTATTATTAGGTCAGAACTTTGTCATAGGACAACAGTTGATACATATTTGTTTCTGAATGTTGACCTGTTTTGTTCTTCATGGAGGCTTCCACTTGCAAGTGAGCGCATTATTTTCTAGATACTATACCCAGAGAGACAGCATATATACCATCATCGAAATGAATTTATATTTTAAGATGGAAAAGAATCTACGGTGGGATATGGAGAAGAATTCAAAATGCTTTAGTCAAAATTAATCACATCCTGAAATACATAATATATAATTAAACTAACGAAAGAAACCAAATTGCATCAAATGGTCCTATCTATTGATTGTAAATCGATTCGTAGTCAGATATAAGACCTTGACTTTTCATCATCATCATCATATATACACACACACACACACAAAATGGAATATGTATATTTGATCATTCCACAATTTATACACAAAATCAAATAAACTCTTAAAAACATTTCACTTGTCAAAGAGCAAAACGTAGTCGTTAAAAATCTACTACAACTGAAATAAATTAGTTGCACATCAGTTGTCACAGCTCCATAACTACAAACTTGACAATTAAATATATATAATTATTTTAGTTGTTAAAAATAACTTTTTAACAACTAAAATTAATTATTTAGTTGTTAATAAACTACTTTATTACAGTGATATTTCTGCCTATAAACAACTTGAGTTAGAAACAACTTGAGAGTGTTTTTTTTTTATATAATTTCAATTCCCTGCCATTGAATTTGACTTCGACAATATCCATATCTATATATCTATATAAACTTGACTATAAAATAATAAATAAGCTCATAAAGTAAAAGTGATAATATCATAAGATTAAAAAGGTCATCTAATATCTATATGTATATATAAAATTGAACACGATATAATAAATAGTGGCACTGTTGGAAATGTATGTATAATTAGGATTAAATTAGTAAATACATATAAATTATTAAATACTTAATAATTTAATTATGTAAGCACATTCTTGATTTTGAAAAAGAAAACAAAATTTCTCAAAATTGATTTAGAAAAAAAAATCTAATTACTAAAAGTTACATATTTATAGAAAAGCATTTCTATGTTATTAGTAACAAAAGCAAAAATGTATTGATATGCAATAAGTATATTCAAATGTTGATTACTTTTGAAATAGTAACAGATAAATCTATTTAAAATTTTTTAAAAGTATGAATTTACAAAAATAATTTATGATAATAGATGATTTGCATTTTTTTTGTTGCAAAATACATGAAAAATATCTATTAAATTTTTTTAGCGTTCGATATTTAAGAAAATGCAATATGTTTTCTAAGTAATATCATTTTGTTCATCCATATTTTGTATTATAATTCACTTTGAATTATTTTTAATTTTTTATTCTATGCACTAATATTTGAATTGTTTCAACTAAAAATATATGATGACAAAATTTTAAAATCTCTTAAAAATAACCATTCTAACAAAAAACGTGTTATAACATGGATAAACAACTAGTATTATACATATATTAGCAACATATAGAAGGGAAAAAAAAAGGCGTAAAACTTAATAATTTGGTATATGAGAACTCACAAGGATGTTATACATGCCGAATCTTTTTCAGTAGTATATCGAAATAAAGTGTTGTGTTTCTTGTGAATGCACGATGGCTGGGACTAATTAGACTGAAATAATCAAGGAGGATTGAAATCAATAAATTGCTTTTGTCTAAAAGAGATGCCGACCATCTAGAAGTGACTAGGAGTGCGACATATTTTGAAAGGTAACCAAATATCTCATGGATTAGGCATGGAAATGATATACATATATATGTATATATATATATATATATATGTGGCTCTGAATTGGAGACTTTTGGAGAGTAAAGCCAAAATACAAGTCAACGACCATTGAGGCAGCTGATCTAACTCACAATATCATATTGAATTATTCCTTTACTTTTTATTATGGGGAAATTTCATTTTGCCCCTTAAATTTGCGCTTTTTCTCCTCCTCGATCGATTTGCTATTGAATGTTTCAGAGTGTAGGGACTGGCAAGTTGGCAACAGTTTCTAATAAATCCAAAAGACAGAACGCCTTGAGGACCTAAAACTACATAGAGAAGTCAAGTTAGGGGTTATGATAAAAAGATTCGACTTTTCTATGCTTAAGTCACTACGGACTCGAGAAAGCCAGGAAAATTTTCCAAAACTGGAAAATTCTCAAGTTGTAAGGCTTAAGCTTAACTCCTTATTTATAGCTAGAAGTCTACCGTGGATAGTTTTAACGTATTACTAAGCAATTGAGCCCGCACTATGCCGCATGATCAAAAAGTTACATTTAATCATATGATAGAAAGATACAGATTAAGAAATTATTATTTGTTATTTGTATTAAGTTAATTTCAAAAGAGCTGTCCTTATTTTACTCTCTTACTAAATATAGCCAAAATCGAAACATGTTAAAAGTTTAATCAACGGTCTCACGCTAGTACAGTGGATACTTTTAACATTTTATACCCCTACACATCCAGGTGTGCTTACCATAATAGCTTCGTGCTTGCGCTGCTTCTTGGTCATGTTGAGTTCCCGTAGGTATTAGTCATCGTAAGTAGAATGCTAGCAGATGCTTTTGGTATTATATGATTGCTCTACTGAAATATATGCATATAGCTTGTATATATTTTATATCCATAGAGGATAGAGCTTTTCCTTTGAGCAGGTCTATTAATATTTAAGCAACGGTCCATAGATCAGGCGATCCATGCGTTCACTCATTCACATTGCTTGTCTTGACATATAAGGAGCCATATCCTCACTGTCAAGACGGCAGTTGAATGAACCTCAAGGGGTTTGGTCTAATGGTTAAGGTGCGCCTAAACTTGCAACCGATTTCGGGTTCAAATCCCTTTGGGGCCACTGGAGCGCTTTTGGCGTGATTACCTGCTCTGTACGCTGCCGGGAGTTCACAGAGCCCCGAGAATTAATCAGGCGAAACCTAGACACCCCGGGTTATCAAAAAAAAAAGACGGCAGTTGAATGTTGTTTGTAGCTTGGATGGAAAGGTGTATCGCGGAAGATTAATTTAATTTCCGGGCCCGATGTTGGGTTAGCAACACTATAAAGAAGCTGACCTTCTCATTAATTTTAGACAAGGCTGTTAATATAGAATTTCTATGCAAAAATGGTGGAGGATCAACAAAATTAAAATGTAGTATCGAATCATAAAATCTTAACTTTCTATAAAAAAAATGAATATAAAGTTTCTAAAGTAATTTTATATATACTATGAATGATAACTTTTTTCAGATAAAATTGAGGATCAACATACATTATTATTAATATCT
This sequence comes from Punica granatum, assembly GCF_007655135.1. Lineage (NCBI taxonomy): Eukaryota > Viridiplantae > Streptophyta > Magnoliopsida > Myrtales > Lythraceae > Punica > Punica granatum. The sequence continues at coordinate 29,970,114 of NC_045128.1, forward strand.
TATGAAACAAACCAAACATTCTTTTTAATTATTTTAGTTTCCAAATGACGATGTTTTATAGATAAACTGAGGTTAGAAGAAATTGCAAATTAATTCTTCATTTTTAAAGCTTAAGAGCTAAACCAATTATCAATTTTCCTTAAATTAGGATAAAAGTAATAATAAATTAATTTAATTAATTTTTGACTCTGTAAATTCAAATTTTCACTGATTTTATTGAACAAACTAGCATTTCTATTCAAGGCTATCATATGTATATAAGTTTCTAAGGCGAGTTAACTCACCATAAAAATTAAAAACTTAAAATCGTAAGTTTTCAAGAGTCAGAATCAAATTTTAAAGGAGTGACAATATTGATTTTAGGACAGAAAGCAAAGTTAAGGGGGTGCAAATTGGAAGAATCCATAATATGCTAATAATGCATGCTTTATTAATGTGTAGTGGGGCCCCGTGCTGCATGGAAGATTGGAATGTAGCAGCCGAAAAGGAAGCTATGACTATATTAGTTATCGAAATGTATAGCAGCAGCTGCCGGCTAAATTATCCCAAGAATCTGACTTGAGTATATATAACATATATATATATATATATATACACACACACGCACATATTACCATGATGTTTGATCACTTCTTCTCCTTCTCTTTCTAACGGCAGGTCAAAGAAGTTGACCATCTTGCAGAGAGGGAGGCAGAGGAGGAGATGGGAACGACGGTGATTCCGAGCTCCATGGAAATGGAGGTCTCCAAAGCTAATGGAGACAGTTACAAATCAGAAGGCACCGCCCTCCCTCAGGAGCTGGACGCCGGAGCACTCTTCGTCCTCAAGTCTCAAGGTTCCGATCCGATACTTGTTCTCCTTGGGATTATACATACGTATGTTTGTCGAGGATATGATTGGACCAAGTACGCATTTGTGATCTCTAGTTTGATGCTGCGCCTTGGTTTGATCTTCTGTGCATAATTACAGGGTCATGGTCGCACTGCGGGTACCACCTGGCAACGTCAATAGTGTCACCGGTGCTGCTGAGCATTCCCTTCGCGATGAGCCTCCTGGGCTGGACTGCAGGAATCATTTGGCTGGCCCTCGTAGGGGCGGTCACTTTCTACTCGTACAACCTCCTCTCCCTAGTCCTCGAGCAACAGGCTCAGAAGGGCCAGCGCCAGCTCCGGTTCCGTGACATGGCCCGGGACATCCTAGGTGAGCATCTGTGTCCGAACATGTTATTTAGAGAGGCTTGGCCTTGAGATTCTAATTTCCTGCCGTACTAGTACTTCAACGCTGACCATTAGCAAGACTAGACAGTGATTATCAATTTTTCTCAGTTATAAAGGAGTTCCTGAGCCTAATACGTACAAGGAAATAGAAACAGAAATCTGAATATAGGAGAATAGATAGTTCCACAGTTAAAAATCGAACATGAAACCTGTTACTTTCTAGATTAGACGAGAGCGTGTCCTCTGCGGTCACTACAAGTTTTACTGAAAATTATTTACATACAGGGCCTGCTTGGGGGAAATACTTTGTGGGGCCACTTCAGTTTGCAATATGCTACGGTGCAGTTGTTGGCGGCATTCTCCTTGGAGGACAGAGCCTCAAGGTCACTCTCCTTTAATTTTCTCAAAAATTAGGATTAGCCTTCTTAAATTCTTAATTATTCAGAAACCCGATATTTTATGGTCTCTCTCGAGCAAATGCACCCGCGAGTTTCAGCGCACTTCCATGTCGGTTTGTCGATTTCGCATAAACAGGAGAAGACATCAGTCGACCCTTCTGGCCTTCTAACAAAAGGACTTGATATTTATGCTGCGTTTGAATTGTTAGTGTGATTTTAAAATCATGATTTTGATTTTGATTTTGATTTTGATTGTGGAAAAAGACAAATGAGATAGTATTATAAATTTGACTTGGAAAATGTGTATTTTTGTTGTGTAGTGTGTTGAGTTAAAATCAAAATCATGATTCTAAAATTACTTTAACAATTCAAACGGGGCTTTAATCAATATCACATCATATAATGCGGATGAACAGTTTCAGGCGATTTTCCAATGTCGAAAATATGTCATAGATCATCTCTTTCTAATTCTTTAAATTGTTTCGCAGTATATATATTTGCTCTCGAGGCCAACTGGGACGATGCATCTCTACCAATTCATAGTGATGTTCGGGGCACTGACTCTGGTTTTGGCACAACTCCCGTCCTTCCACTCCCTCAGACACATCAACCTCGTCTCTCTTCTCCTCTGTCTTGCCTACAGCGCCTGCACCACCGCTGGCTCCATTGATGTCGGTAAGCAAATCCAATTCTTCCATAGACACCAGTAATTGTTCTGCAGCTTAATTTTTCCACATACATAACAATAAATTAAGTATCGGTATTGTTGACGCAGGAAATTCGAAGAATGCGCCAGCTAAAGACTACTCCTTACGCGGGAGCAGAGAAGATCAGATCCTTGGAGCGTTCAATGGAATTTCAATTATCGCCACTACCTACGCCTGTGGAATTATTCCTGAAATACAGGTTTCCCTTGCTGGACCTAACTCAGATACAGCTCATCACAGGCCGATCAACGGATATCGACTGACGACTATTTCTCTTTCTGGGGCATGATTTTTCAGGCGACACTGGCTCCTCCAGTGAAAGGGAAGATGTTCAAGGGGCTGAGCTTGTGTTACTCGGTGATAGCAGCGACTTACTTCGGTGTGGGGATCTCAGGGTACTGGGCATTTGGGAATCAAGCCCAGAGCTCATTCCTGAGCAACTTCATGGGTGGCCTCAACAAGCCATTGATGCCCACTTGGTTCCTCCTCATGACCAACATCTTTGCCATTCTCCAGCTATCGGCCGTCACGGTCGTAAGTGTCCTCACTGTATACGCATTATAGCAATTCCAGGGCATTTTGCTTGATGATGTTCACGGAAGCTCTTCCGGAAATTTACCCATTCCTAGGATGGGATTAGAATTGCATATGCTCTCCGTTAGCTTAGCGACTACAGTCTTTCCCTACGACATACTACTTGGCATGCTTCGGGAAATGAAAAAGATCAGGGAGTTATGCAAATGACCTCAGGCGGATCCAACATCGAGCGAATGAATGCAATGCATATGAGCTCAGCCTTAGGCGTTCAGCGTTCCATAGAGACATGTACATGTCCTTCTTGATTATGTACTACTATTGCGGGAGACTATAAGAAGGGTCGACGTTTCCATAAAATCTTCCCACTGCGAGACTTTCTCCACGGATAGTTATATTTCTTAAGGTATTTCCACAAAATAAAGCCTTTCGTGATCGGTATTCGCCTCTCTACAGGTGTACTTACAACCAACAAATGAGGTGTTCGAGAAGACCTTCGCCGACCCTAAGATGGGACAATTCTCAGCCCGGAATGTCATCCCGAGGCTATTCTTCCGATCCCTGTCAGTGGTTTTGGCCACGCTGTTTGCCGCGATGCTGCCCTTCTTTGGGGACATCCTGGCACTATTCGGCGCATTCGGGTGCATTCCCTTGGACTTCATACTGCCAATGGTGCTCTACAATGTCGCCATCATGCCCCCGAGACGGAGCCTAATCTTCTGGGTGAACACTTTGATCATAGTGGCATCGTTGGTTTTGGTGGTCGTCGGAGGTGTCGCATCGGTTAGGCAGATTGTACTCGATGCCAAGGTTTATCGCCTGTTTGCTGATATGTGAATTAGTAGTTATAGCAAACCTCCTTCCTAGAAATCATGTCTACCATTTCTTCATTAGCCTTTAACGGCTAATTGCGTAATTAGGTGAGAGAGAGTTTGACGCAGTACCTACAATTTTCACCGAGATTTGCAGTTTTATAGTCAGATATGTAGATGTGGCTACGCCAGAAGTGACTAAAATTAAGTAATTGAATTTCAATTAAAATAATAAAAGAAAACAAAGTGAAAGAAAATAAGTGGGCGTTTAAATTCGGAATAGTGATATACTCTACTCTACTTTATAAAATGGAGATAAAATAGTTGATGGAAATTATTATTAAAATATTGGATTGGATGTACTAATGATTCAGAAAAAGTATGTGAGATATTTATTATAAAATTGAAAAAAATGACAAAAAAAGTAATGGCTAATTGAAAGAATTTAATATTAAAAAATTAATTATAATAACAAATAAGAAAAGGTATGAAGATAATTTATTATTAAATTGAAAAAAAGATAAAAAAAGTAATTATTATATTGATAAAGTGAAAGAAAAATAAAGTGGAGTGGAGTAAAGTAAAATTAATTTTATTGTAAAACTAAATAAAGTTTTGTGAAGAATAAAGTTTTTTTTTTTCATTTACAAAATAAATTGTTCTTTTAATTAGAGTCTAAAATCGACTCGCTAAAGTTCAAGAGACTTTTAAGCAGTATAAATTTTTTAAATTTATTGTTTGATATGCAGCTTCAAAAGGCAAATAATAAAGGTCATCCGCAGCCATAGGAAAGAGGACAATTAGGCCTCGCCCGTTTCTTTATCAAAACAAACAAAGAAAAGAGGACATAGATTGGGATCGAATATAGTGGGTTAGTGGGAGGAAAAAAAAAAGGACTAAATTGAGTCTTTACTGGGTAGAATTACACGTAAAATCTTAACCTAATTGTGTACATTAATTATAATTAATTTATTATAAGTATTTTGGAAAAGTTAAAGTGAAAATAAATGAAATTTTTAGTTTTATAAAAATAAGGGAAATGGGGGGGTGGGGGCTAGAGGGGGTCTCGCCACGGTCACACCTCTCCTTCCGAGGTCGTCAGTGGCATCTACATTCGCCGGCGACCTCAAAGGGGGAGAAGTGGCTGTCAGCAAGACCCTCTTCTCCCCTAATATTAAGGGACCAGGGAACCTCAGTCTCAGTGGTGGCAATTGCTCCACCTCTGAGGTTGTCAATGCCGTATATATTCGCTGGTGACTTTGGAGGGGGAAGGGTCGATGCCGGCGAGGCTTCCCTCATTCTTGATCTGTCATTTCCTTCTTTTCGAAAAAATTAAGTATTTTAATATTCTTGAAAAATTTTTGGGTGAATGAAAGTTAATGTTTATTTAAATAAAATGTCACATCAGTATTTTTTATTAAATTAAAAATAATAAAAGGATCAATGGTGAACCAACCAAGGAAACTTGAGGGCTGAAATTAGCCCAAAATAGATTTAGAACTAAAATCCGCCCAAAATAGATTTAGAACTAAAATCACGAAAGAGTAAGGTTCAGGACACAAATTGACCTTTTCTCAATAAACTTATTAAATTTTAAAATTTTGTTCCTTAAAAATATAAATGCCCCATACAATATCTTACAGTTCGACTTCTGCCCTATGATTTTTTACAACTCTTAAGAAAAAATAGAAAACTTTTTATTTATCTCCTATACATAATTTTTTACTTATCTAAATTAGTGGGATTCTTGTGCAGCTTTATTTTTTCTCCAATTTTCTATATGGACTTCGAGTCTCTATTATACTTGAAAAAATGTGTTATTTAAAAATCACATAAGATGAAAGCTCAAGATTCAGCAAACTTTAAAAATGATGACAACAAGTGTATGTTTTATTAGTAAAGTGGATCAAGAAGTTGTTCATGTTGAAGACTGAAATTGTCGGTGCGTGGAAGTTGTTTCATGTTGGCTTTGGTCCCCGGTATAAGAAAGCGTGAAAGTCCATCTGAAGAATACTGAATTGATTGATTCGATGACATTTGACAAACGAGCTAAGCAAGTAAATAATTCATAATCCCCAGTAAATAGAAAATAATTTTGTTTTGGTGCGCAAGAAAATAACTAATATAATGTTGTTTTGGTGCACAAGAAAAAAAAAATTTATTTAGTTTGATCATTGGATCACAATATGTGGTTATTTCATAATTCCAAGACGTGCTTCTTAACATTAGTTTCTTATAAGAACTAAAGATTACTTGGACTAATTAATTTATGCTCTAATTAATTCCTTATTTAAGATAAATTGGGCTAATAAGTTAAATTTCCACTTGCCATTACCTTTGCAAGTTGAGGCTAATTAAATAAAATTTATGGCGGGTCCCATCGATAGACTTTGGGGTCACATTTCAGTAGGCAGGATACGAATCGCTTTTCTTGCTTTTGAACTTTGCATTTTATCAAATCAAATCAAATCAAACAATCCTAAAAAAGAATAAACCAAAGCATAAACCCCAATTTCGGGCTTTTCCCAGCCCAACCATACGTAATTTGTCACGAGTTAATTATTATAAATTTCTCCATATATAATTTCCATATCCTGTGGGCTAATGCCTTGAAACAGACCCGTATTTTTCGAATTACGGAGACCAAAAAGGGCCAAAAATTACATGGGTTAAATATGAAATTTTATAATTACTTCCTCCCGTTAACGGATTGTGAAGAACGTGGCCCGTCAATGATTGGGCAGTGCCCACTGCCCACATTATTCGTCCTAGGAAACCGGTGTCTCGTACGGCGATTGGCGCGTGTGACGGTGTGAAACGTCGAACTTCTTTATCCTCTTTATTTTATTCCCGACGACCAGCCGAGCAACCAATATCCAACAAAATATTTGTACTAGAAAGTGGTGGCCAAAAATTTCAATGGCACCCTCCCAATTCTCAAGATGAACTTGACGCAAAAATTTGTAGCCCCATTGAAATTTCGCCCAATAAAACCTTGGGAAAGATTAGTTCACTTCCCCAATCGAAAGACTGGAATGAATTCGTGAAAGCTTAGAGGCGGTTTACGAACAATTAAAGATTCGAATAAAATGAAAAATAAATGAGTTCATATCATTTAGGTGTTCAAAGGTCAAGTCAACCATCACTCACCGTAAATTGAGAAAATGGGTCACTCATGAGACCAACGATGCCCCTTGCTCAAAACTTTCTTGTCCTCGCAACTTTCTTATGGAAACTAAACTAAGAATATGAATGTTTATTATGAAACGAGAAATGAGATACCATTAGTCGTACGTCACCTTCTTTTACAATTTATAAGAGTCCACTCGAACCAAATCCAGTTACTCAGATATTCAACAATTGTGCTTTTTTTCCCCCTTTTTTTTAAATTATGTCATAGTTTTAAGTTTTGAAAGATCTATGCTCGAAAAGCACGTTTTGTTCTTCTAAGCATGTAGTTTGGGTAGTAAACCTCTCACTATAGGAAGCAAGGGAGTGATACTTAAAATGTACCAAACTTTGGGGACTGAACAATATTTCCTTAAAACAGTACCCGTGAGAGAGAGACACAATCGCCAACAATATCTGCCCGCAGAAAATAATTACAATAAAATAATATAATAAACTTCCTACCCAAAAAATGAAATTTTACTCCAATACTTTTAAAATTATTAAAAATATATCATGATTTATATTTTTTTCAAATTTATTTCGACGTTATATTTTTCGTTAATGAAATATAAATAAACTCTAAATCTATCTTATAATTTTAGTATTTTTTTCAAATCTATTACATGATTTTAATATTTTTTTCAAATTTATCCTATATAAAGGGTCACAGTGACAAGATCGTAAAATGTTGACGGAAGATATACTGACGGGATACATTTGTAAAAAAAAATGCAAATCATGAAATACTTTTGATAACTTCAAATATATATGATAAATTTTTTTTTAAAAAAGTATAATCATAGGCATAAAAAAATAATAATAAACTTTTCCACAGAAAAAGAAGATAATAGTAAACTGGAAAACGACGCCACTCGCTCCCTCGCTGCAACACTTATAACTCGCGCGTTCTATGCGTCAACTCAGAACGAACTTACGAACGAAGACTCACCCACTCGGACACGGACTTGCTTTCTTCTTCATCATCACGAGTTCCTTCATCGGAGTAGTTCTCCATCTCCGTCGAGCTTTCCGGAAATGAATTCGAATCACCTGCTCCTCGAGGAGCCGATACGGATGGCTTCGATCCTCGAGCCGTCGAAGCCGGTGAGCAAGCACTTCCAGTTCTGATGCTTTCACTGTTGCTCGTTTTTGAGCTGCGTCTTGAGATCGTTCCTTGTTGTTCCCGAGCTCCGGCGAAGCTCAATCTAGCTTGTTGCGATGACCGGATGCTGCCGATTGTTGAGCTGTCTGCTGCGTCCTCTGTTTCTTTCTTAGTGAAGAAGAAGCTGCAGCACCGGCATCGCGGATTCGTGATCGTTGTTTGCTCTTCTTTCTTCTTGGTCTCGAATCGGCCGGATCGGTGAAATGTTCTTGGAGCGTGGGAGAATTTTTTTTTTTGGTGGATGATTTTCATTTTCCTGGAAAGAAGGCTGGGATCGTACTTCGATGTGTTGAGTTGTTGGCTCATCCTGGAGTTGATATTTTTGGATTATACTTTGATGGATGAGCAATTAAAAGCTGATGATTCTCCTTGCTATGATAGGTGAAGCATATTAGCATAAAGTGTAATCTGAATGATCCGTTTTCGGCTAACTTCTGAATTTGCTCTTTCAAATCTTGCCATCAGTCTTCTTCATTTTAGTGGAATTTCTCAGTCGGCAGCTTACAGGAAGCTGCCGTGGAGAGAAATGTATTGGTGTCACTTTTTTTTTTTAATCTTTTCTTGGCTTTATGTTCTATGGTTTTTGAGTATTTCGGATTAATCTTAAGTATTATTAAGATGGAGCATCAACTGCGGACTGTTTTTAAAAGTTATAGTTTTTTTTGCTGCTAATTGCGTTGTTCTTTCGTTGAATAAATTTCCAGACTTTCTTTCCGGCAATGACAAAGATTGTTGGGACGCTTGGTTCAAAATCACAGTCGGTCAATGTGATCTGCAGTTGCTTGAATGCTGGAATGTCAGGTATCATATGTCCTCATCCCACTTGACTTTTGATTATATGAACAACTCCTCGACTTATTTGTCCAAAAAAAAAAGAAAAAGGAAAAAAAGAAGACCAACTCCTTGACTCGTGATATATTGTTATGGTTTATTTTGCCCGATCGCAGGACAGCTTCCAAGAATCTTTCTTTGTCTGAATAGAGTCTTAAATTGATCTTAGAAATAACTTTATAAGGTTTTCTTTTATGGCTTGACTGGTTGGTATTCTTGCAAACAGTGGCAAGATTTGATTTCTCCTGGGGCGATGCTGACTTTCATCAAGAAACATTGGAAAATTTGAAGATGGCTGTCAAGAGCACAAAGAAGCTCTGTGCAGTAAGCTCATCTCCCTTTATTCAAGACCATTATTGGCAGGATCCATGTTAGTCTTTGTTGAACATGATTGCCTGGCATGGATTGTCCAATGGTTCTGATTCTTTTTAACGCAATTGGGCTTCGGGCCACTAATTCGCCAAAAAAAAAAATGGATGTGATTCTTTTGGTTGACCTATCTGTGATGTTTTAATGGGGCTGGATAGAGACAAAGTGAATGGTCATAATATCTTCCATTTTTACCTTCAAATTTTGCAGTCTTATTTGTCATCTCCGTTGCAGGTTATGCTTGATACTGTGGGCCCAGAATTGCAAGTAGTAAATAAAACTCAGCACCCCATTACTCTTCAGGCAGATTCCTCCCTCGTCCTAACTCCTGATCAAAGCAAGGAGGCCACTTCAAATTCGTTGCCAATAAATTTCAGTGGACTGTCAAAGGTTTGCAATCTATGTGTTTATAATGCATTCCTTCGAAAGTTTTAGCTATTTGTGTAACAGCTGAAATACTGGTCCGTTCAAAGCTTCAAAGGATGTTAATATGGAGGACCTGACTTCCTATATAAGAGTTGCATGCTTAATGAGGTCTAAGCTTTATTTTCCTCCTTAGCTACAAGGTTCTGCACAAGCTGTGCTGAAATAGTTTCTCCATTATCTCAGGCAGTTAAAAAGGGCGACACCGTATTCATTGGTCAGTATTTGTTCACAGGAAATGAAACTACTTCCGTGTGGCTGGAGGTAAGATGGATCCCGTAAATTATTACTAATCATGTTCTAAAAGAACCAGTTACCTGTTGGATATAAACGACACATATTGACTTGATTAGGTGTTTTACTGGCCTTATTTCATTTCCCGGCGTGGCAATAGATGCTTTGAATTTTTCAGGAGCGCTGTGTGCTCGGTTATACATGTTGAAGAATGCTTCTAATGTGAAAATAATATTTTACAGGAATTCCGACTTATAAATTTTATATACCTATATGATGACTTAAATGATTTTCTGAACTCAGGTAACGGATGTGATTGGGGAAGACGTGGTTTGTCTCGTAAAGACCTCTGCTACACTAGCAGCATCACTATATGTTCTTCATGTCTCCCAAATTCGGATTGATTTGCCAACACTAACCGACAAAGATAAGGAGGTCATTTTTTCTTTTTTTAGTTGAAACAAATGGCCAGCTTCTGGCGAAGTCGTTTCAGACATATCATCTGCATTAATGGCTAGATTTAGATATAACCTATGTCTGGCATTTCCTGGATAATAGCCTTGTGATTGACATGGAAAATGCTCGTTAAATATGTTCTGTTGTATCTGACTGGATTACTTATTGTAGATTTTCCCTTTTAGACAATGTTTGAGCTGTGGTGCTCTGCATTTACTCGGTATACCTCCCAATCAAAGTAGCCTGTATGGATATGGAGCAAACTGAAAGCATGCATCTTTTATTATATCTACATCCTAAACATTACCATGCTTTGTAGAAAAATTACTGATTATGACTGGGTATTCCAGGTCATAAGCACATGGGGGGTCCGGAACAATATAGATTTCCTCTCACTGTCACATACACGACATGCAGAAGACATTCGCCAGGCAAGAAATAATCTCCCAATACAGACGTTTTCTTTTTCATAAATGGCATTGCATTTTTCTAGAGAACCCTTTACTTGAATAATTGTTTTGGGATAAGTAAATAACGTTTTCTGGTGTACTGTCTATTGTGTTTGGACTTATGGTTTTTCCTATGATAATGTTCCCACTAACATCATGATACAGTGAAAGGTGGTTGTTTGTTACCCTTCCTAACTAGCAGTTACCTTTCTAATGTGCAGGCACGTCAATTTCTATCCAAATGGGGTGAGCTCAGTCAGACTCAGATTTTTGCGAAGATTGAGAATTTTGAGGTGATTCCATTGATGCGGCTCTACAGTCCTATGATATGTAAGAATATTGGAGTGCTAATTGCACTTTATTTATTGCCTCGTAAATTTCAGGGGTTAAATCACTTTGATGAGATCCTACGAGAAGCAGATGGCGTCATAATATCCCGTGGAAATTTGGGAGTTGATCTCCCACCAGAGAAGGTCCTACACTTTCACCATGAGACATGCTTTGCTCTTTTAAATGTGAATTCGAGATCTGATTGAAAATGTGTGGACAAATCAAAGTATATAGGATTAGCATTTCAGACAAGCAATATAGTATTTTCACATTGTTCAGAACTTAAAGTTTCATAACCGATATTGGTGAAGTATTAAAGAATTTTCTGAGAGTATCTATTATGGATCTTCCAGGTATTTCTTTTTCAAAAGGCTGCTGTTTACAAGTGCAACATGGCTGGAAAGCCTGTAATTGTCACTCGTGTCGTGGATAGCATGACTGATAACCTTAGACCAACTCGTGCTGAAGCAACTGATGTTGCCAATGCAGTTTTGGATGGTAAGTTTCATGCATTTTGTTAGAGATAAAATAATAAATGATGTTATCATCTATCAAGGTTAACCTCTTAGAGCATATAGCTATGACACTCCCAAAATCTTGAAACATTCTATCATTTAACAAAGTTGGCATTTTAGATAAGATCTGATAATCGCAAAATTATAGCAGTTTTGAATGAGAGTGTCACTCTGTTCTAGTGAGTGATTGAATGTTTTTTGTCCTCAGATTTTTCTCTGCCATGTATGTTCTTTTCCTGAAAATTACCGGACTGTTCAACTTTTTGATTGTCATTCATGACGAACAGCTTTAGCCTGTGCTTCACTGCTTCAGGTAGCGATGCAATTCTTCTTGGCGCAGAAACTCTGCGTGGATTGTATCCTGTTGAGACAATTTCGATTGTTGGAAAGATTTGTGCTGAAGTAAGTTTTCCTTCCCCTATTTTAAATGTGTAGACCAAACAAAGACCTTTATTTCTGGTAGAAAAATATCTGGGACCTTAGAACTGCAGAAATGATTTTTAAATTGAAATATTTTTAGTCAATTTGCTCAAAATTCATGCTTCACATTATTTTGGTCTATTGCATTTCTGCAGGCAGAGAAAGTTTTTAATCATGATCTTTACTTCAAGAAGACTGTAAGATATGTAGGGGAGCCGATGTCCCATTTGGAATCAATTGCTTCCTCCGCGGTATTCCCTTGTTATCAACTTCAATTTTTCTTTGAGCTAAGTCCCAATGTATTTTTCATCTTGTCTGTCACCATCTGATGAATGGCCGGTTGAAAGAGAGCTTACATCTGATATATGTTATGTGTTCCTCCTAATGATGTAGGTCCGAGCAGCCATCAAGGTGAAAGCTTCGGTTATAATATGCTTCACTTCTTCGGGAAGAGCTGCGAGGTTAGTTTTCTACTGGTTGTCCTGACAGAGATTGGCTCACTATTTCAGATCTTCTCTGCTAATAGATGATCATTGACTAGCTTTTTCCATGCAATTGCAATCCGATTGCCTCATTCTAGTTCTAAACATTTTATTCCTATGTGTTCATGTAGATTGATTGCCAAGTACAGGCCTACAATGCCTGTGATATCTGTTGTCATTCCTCGTCTCCAGACAAATCAACTTAAGTGGACTTTTAGTGGTGCATTTGAGGTAAGCAACTTCTTTCAGTTTTACTGTATGGTTTTATGCGATATTGTGAGACTTCAATTTTCAAATAAAGACCAAATAGAGTGGTACGTCCCCAGTAGTTTTCTTCATGAAAGAAGCTGTCAGTGAGTCCATTCAGAAACTTTTTGGATTGGTTTCTTTAGTCTAATATGACTTACTGTGACAAAAGAGAGGCTGTAAAATGATGTCAAGATGCTCCAGCCTTTCATTCCTTTTCTACTAGGGCCTTTAGAACCAAGATTGATGAATAATTTTGCTAAGAAGATTGCATTATCTGAATGAAACTGGAATGTTACAGGATCCGGCTGCTGATAATGAAAATAGCATAACCTTTTCCAATTTTCAGTCAAGCATACGGTATATGAGGTCATTTAAATTATCGATCCCAAGAAACTGGACGGCTAATTACTCTGCTTTTAATCATTCCAGGCAAGGCAATCTCTCATTGTTCGGGGTCTTTTTCCCATGCTTGCTGATCCCCGCCACCCAGTAAGTACTCTTTTTTCCTCAACTTACACATCTCCTATTATTGTAGGTTTTATCCTCTCCTGTCTCCTGTCTTGGGGTTCTCACTGCTCGTAGTTTCTTTTTCCCTTCGAAACAAAGCCATGACCCATACGCCCAACACCAGGGCAGATACCTACTCCCAGTTACGTTTCATTTTGATTCAGAGCAGCCTGGACGCTAGGGATAGCCTTGAGCAGATTCCTACTCCCGGTTACATTTCATTATGACAGCATGAAAGCTAGGGGGTTAGCCTATATTTACCTTACATGATAGAGTGAAGAATAATCGTTTTTCGGTACAAGGATACTACAGCAAAGTAATGAATGGGAAGTCCAGTTCATGGGGACAATTTTGCATCTCGTACTCATTCCTCTCCAGAGCAGCGATGATTTTTTTTCCTCTCTTGAAGTTGCAGTACTCTAACTGCTGCACTCTGCAGGCTGAATCGACAAGCACGACAAACGAGTCTATTCTCAAGGTTGCTCTCGACCATGGCAAGGCATCGGGAATCATAAAGGCGCATGACCGTGTTGTTGTATGCCAGAAAGTCGTGGATGCATCTGTTGTGAAGATTCTCGAGCTTGAAGATTAGGAAATAACCGTGTAAACTCTTCATGATCTACCTGTTTCGCATTTACTGTGGTTTTAACTACTTTTTTGGGATGGCACGTGTGGACTACTAGTGCTAATCGGGCCTAATTCTCGAGTATGTTCCATTTGAGCGCTTGTGCAGTCCATGAGATCGGAATTGCTTCAAATTCACGTCTTCCACAATCCTTGGGAGGTACAGACACAGATGGAAGTAAAGATCAGTTTGCGACTCTCTCCCTTTTCTTCCCAGGCCAACATTAGGTGAAGATACATACATAATTGATTCAGGTTATTTTTCGGGAAACTGTACCATAACGAAGTATGTGGTGCTTGGGAATAAGAACAAGCAGGGAGGACAAAAATAAAAAGGTTGGTATCCATTGAAACGAACCAAAACATACTCCAAGTTACAGACTATCGGGGGCGGGCGCAGAGAGAGAGAGGGAGAGAGAACAAAGTTTATATACAATCCACAGCTGCGGTGCAGAATCCAGTGGACATAACTTTGTCCTTCAATTTCACGAGGTTAAAGAGCCTCTGGGAATCGTAACTCAGGAGGTCCTGGGCCAAGTATTCCTTTCTGTTCAGTTATTTTCCCAAGCCCACCGAGCGGCTCTGCTGGGGCGGTTGCTTCTTCCTCCCTCCAGTCAAACCAATCGGCCTGAAATAAAAAGAAGCAGATGATGCCCGGAATTGTCGTAAGCATACTTACTGGGTATGAGTCCAGGATCAGGACAAATCCATCATGAGAATCCAAACACAATCCCAAATTTCATAAATAAGGTTGAGAACTTCATTCACTCATCTTCAGAAGACTAGGAGGAAAGAATGACAAAGAAGAACAAATATCCCACTACTCTGCTTAGAGAACACAAAAAAGCTGACCAACTCTCTGTGATCTACCAATTTCTAATCAGATCGGACGAAGATTGAAAACCATATACCCGTCACAACTAATTCAAACGAAAATGGTACTTGGAAGAAATCAACGAAAATGGGAAAGACTTCATCATTTTTAGAAGAAAACCTATCAACTACCTCACTCATAAGTTTTCTTTCCACTTAGAAGAACGGGGACAACAGAAGAACCGCAAATTCATTTTCATTTGATAGCGCATGGGATATAAAAAACAAAAAATTTGCTCTCATATGCGTTTAGAATAGGGTACTCGCCTCATCATTAATGTAAGTCACTTCCGGCAATACTGGGGTCATGAGTGGAGGGGCAGCATCGGGGTTTGGCTTTTGAAAAATAAATGTCGTGTATAGACCTGCAGAATTATGAACAATTTCAAAAAATTAAGCACATTTTTCCCTTAAAAACAATTTTGATCATTAGGGCCAGAAGAAAATTATCGCTTGGCCCATAATTAGCATTTGCAAGGAAGAGAACAGAGACACACCTAATATATCAAATGAGCGAGGAAGTAGTCTCCCTCGGGGATCCACCAGGTTCAGACCTGAGTTCATTAGCATTCCTGCAAATTGTGCTCTTTTGGCAGCACAAGAAGAAACAATTGTTTCAGCTTGATTAACAAATCATAGACGAAAGCATGGCTGATTATGAACATAATAAGATATGCATCAATTTATTCTGTGAGCTTCCATCAATTTATACTGCGAGCAGCTACTTCTGTATTAACAAAACTAACCAAAGAACTGTCATTCTCTAAAAATGTAACTGGCAGCATACCTATTATCATCGAAAAACTCCGTTAAATTCTGAATCTCCACATATTCAAGACCAGCTTCCCGAGCCAACCTGTTATTACGGTCCATCAGACTACACAAACAAGTACTTGAGCATACTTGATGCTACAACATCTTAATGGACTAACAATTTTTAACCAGAATCCACCATATCACTAAAAATCAACAGTGAGAAAATTTCTACTGCACAAAAATATATCCCGAAGTTGATGCAAATTCATTCAGATGCAGAGATAGCATGCTCCCAGATGAGGCGGACTAATAAAGTCTTGTCATATTTACAAGTATTTGATAAATCCACTAATTCAGAATGTAGAGTGCATAAAAACCAATTTCCTTTACCTGATCAAGCTTGGGAAATGAACCAAACAATGGGTTTCTGCAGAGGTATCACCAGCAAATTTAAGCTGGTATCTTTTACCAAACAGTGGGAACCTGAAGACGATCGAGAATTTAATTGCTCAATTAGTTTGAATATCTTCTAGGTAAAAAGTACTGACATATCGGAGCTTACAACATACTTCTCTTCTTCGACTTCAAAGGTGATCACGTAGCTCTCTGATCGAATGCAGTTGGGAACAATCCCAGGTTTCATACTGCCACTTCTGTTATGGTATGCTTCTACATTCTTCTGATACTTTGCCCTAATTCGTTTAAAAAAGACAAAAGGGATTCTTTACTCGCAATTTGGCAAGTCAATGTCATAATAAATAGTCGTTATTACTAATGCCATTACTATTACTTCATCTGCAAAGCCTCAACTAAAGCCATGAAAGATTGACCTCTAAATGAGACTACGAGAAATAGAGAAAGCGAAGGACCACTCCGCAACTCATTGAAAGAAAATGACTTGCCTATGAACCTTATAGAATGAGTAGCTCGGTCTCAATTATATGCTTTGGAAGTTTAGTGTCAATAAAAAAATTATGGAAAACAGTGGGAAAGAATACCGAGCACAGGGGTGAAAGGAAAAACTTTTTAACTTGAAAAACAAAAAATTTGCAACAAACAAATCAAAGGGAAGAGCGCAAACAAGGCACTCTTCGATAACCAGAGTTTCATACCATATGGTAGATGAGTCAGGAGTAATACCAAAAAAATAACCCCCAGGTTTCAGCAAAGAAGAAACATTATGCAAAAGCTTCCTCGCCTTCTCCTCTGTCTCAAAACATAACTGCAAAAGAGAAATGCCAATAAAAAAACACCTTTGTTTTTTAGCTGCAACTAGAGAGACTAAACCGCATGATTGAAAGAAACACGAACATTCAAATTGACAAAGCCAAAGGGACCTGCAAATGCTGTAAGCAGGAAACCAAATCGGCCTGATTCATCTTCTCCTGCAAATGCTGTCCTATATCATCCTGAGAAGGCAAAAGCACCATCATGGATGATATCACAGATGAACAGAACATACCATACACTAAATGCTCTCTTAATTGTGTGCAGCGAAAAATGAAAGCTCACCGTGCAAGGGTCGAGCTCGAAAAAATCGGTCGTGTAAACTTTCCTAAGACTCTCCCAAGCTTCTCTTCTCTCACTTATCCCGGAAGAAGATTCATCTGCCAAACTCAAAGCCCACACATGAGGGTTGCACGACATGTTTCCAAAGCAACATGCTGGGGAACCATCAGGGCTCAGAGACGCCCATGTCCAAGGTTGTCCTCAGAGCAAAATTTTCAATAGAATTTCCGACCAAAAAAAAAAAGTATTTCCAGGTGATACACAGAACATACGAGCAATGAGAAACGGGTACCATACCAATCCCGATGTAGTGGCCGATTTGAGCTTCTTCCCATCTCTCCGCCTCGAGCCCTCCTCCACAGTAGAGCTCACAGACCTTAATCGAACCCAGAAAGCAACGCTTGAGCGGGTTGTCGAACGAACCATTCGCGTTATCCGCTGATCATCTAATAGAAGGGAAAGGGAGTTACCGTGGCGTAGGGGTGGACAAAGATCTTGATGAGGGCAGTCTTGGCGAGGTCATAGAGGCGGTGGTGAGCCGACTCGGGCCGCTGAGTCGCGAGTTGACTCATTGAGCTTCTCAACGCCAATGGCGGAACCTCTTCTCTCTCTCTCTCTCTCTCTGGTCTCTTCTTTTGAGAGCCGAAGTGAAGAAGGTACGAGGGAAGGGACAAAACTCACAATTTGGTCCCTGAAAGATGTACTTTTTGAAACTTAGTCCCTGGAAGATATTTGTTACACAAATTGAACACGGCTGTGCAACGTTTAGACATTTTAGTCCTTCTGTTGGCAATCGCAATTGATCCCTCACAGAAAATACTGATATGACCCGTTATCCTGTGACATGGAATGTTGAGCTCCACATGGGCATTCTTTTTCCGAAATAGCTGAATAAAGAAGACACCTACCTCACCTCCTTCTGCTTTCCTCAATCTCCAAAATGAAATCAGGAACCCTAAAATCCAAATCCTCTCCATTGTTCTCCTCCCATCCCATCTCATTCTCCATCCGCTCCATTAACTCCAATCGAAAATGAAAGATAAAAACAATAACCCATCTCTATTCTTCTTTCGATCCATACCCATCATCAATCTGTGAGAAGTAGGACAATGGGAGGCGAAGGAAGCCATCGTGGAGGGAAGCAACATCTCCATAGAATATTATCGATGGTGGAGAAAAGATACAGTGCTTCCTCAGTTGGAGAGTCAATAAATCTATGTGGACGTAGAAGGAGACTTTCGATACAAACACCAACTAAAGAGCAAAGTTATGATAAGCGATTTCTTGAATATCCTTTGTGGAAGAGGAATGACCTTAGTTGTGGTTACTTCTAGTGGATTGATGATGATGAGCAAAACTTGGGAAAGTAATTGTTATATCCCTGCAATCCAGAAAAAGTCAGCGATATCAGATGCTACTCCTTGGTACCTTTTTACCGGGAAAAATAAAACCAGAATAATCTGGTTGAGCATGAATAGAATATTCAGTCATCACCTCAAGTAGGGGTTGATTTTTACCAGTGACGGGTTTCTAGAAACAAAGGTCTGCTGCCATTCAGACCGGTCTATCTTTCCGTCCCGATTCACGTCAGCATCCACGAAAGTCTGCAAGCATATATTCGGAACTCAGGCAACCAGTTGGAAATAGACCTCAACAACTAGGGTAATAAACAAAATCACGGGTGAACTATTGCTTTTAAAAAAAAAAAAAAAAAAGTCCCACATGATCAAACCTTGGATGACTCACCTTATCGAGTATTATCTCAGACCAATTTCATCTCAGACTCACAAAGAAGGGCAATCAGCATTTGCTTGACCTCCAAAAAATGGCATAATAAGATGGGTGCAGAAATGGAAAACTTAAAATTGTATGCAGCCATATTTAAGCATTTGTGAGAACTGCCAGCTTTGCCTCTTGGTGCTCGATGAATCCAGTACCATCCAAATCATATAGCTTCAAGGAAACTGCAAATCAAAATATGAATTCAAGTTAGATTACTTATAGTAAAACATTAATGTGCGCTGCAAAGCACTTGGAGCATGAGGAGGATTATTTCAAGAATACCATATCAACTTACAGTCAGTTGCTTAGACCCGGTATCCATTTACGATGCAAAGCTTATGCCTTTTAAACCTACCGTTCGACTATCTCGCTACACCTTCTCGTGATCGAACCCCAAACACTGATTATTAAACGGGTTGGAATGATCATGAGGAGATTCACATTCGAGATGAGAGATTACGGTTAGGGTTAGGGATTTGAAGAGAATCGTGGTTTCAATTGATCGAGAAGGGTCAGAAGATGTGGAAATTTGGAGGAATTCGGATTAGGGTTTTTAGAATTCGGGGGGAAATCGGATTGGGGATTGGGGATTTCAGAATTTGGGGGGAAAATCATATTAGGGATTTGAGATTTTGGGAGGGAAAATTGGCAAAGTCGAACTTAATGTTCCGGGCCATCACTTAACGGGCCATGTCAGCAATTTTTTGTCGGGACGATTTGTGAAAGGGAATGGAAGGATTAATGTGTTCTAACATTTCGTAAGGGAAAACTGATTTATCTAACCAAAATTTTTTAGGGACTAATTTGTATAGCGATGTATCTGAAACGGTGAGTATTGTCGGAGGGAAGGAGAGGAGGAAGCCGTGAGGGAGAGGCTTGAATCCGTGCTCCCGGCGCACCATGAGCCCAAGTTATGGAGGGCGAGGTGGGGCCGCAGATATTACCCCGATTAATTAACTCGCCATTTTCGCTACCGCTGCTGGGCAAATTGAGAAATGGAGCAGGAGCAGGCTGGAACGGAGACCCTAGTGGAAGCTGCTCTGCAAGTCCTGAACACGCCCGACCCGTACGAGAAGGCCCGACTGGGGGACTCCGTCGCCACCCGGTGGCTCCAAGGCCGCATCGCCCGCCCTTACGATCCCTCCGTAGACCTCCCCGTGCCCGACCGCCCCGCCCGCCTCACCAATGTAAGAGCTTATGCAAGTGTATCTTCCTGATTGAACGCTAACCTGTTGAATTGCCTCAGCAAGATGCTTGCAAATTTGCGCAGGTTAAGCTGGTGTCCCCGAGCCTCATGCCGAAGCTCGGCAAGGCCGGGAGCTTGCAGAGCCGGCAGGCCATCGTCCATAGCCTCGCCCACACCGAGAGCTGGGCCATCGACCTTTCTTGGGTATTCTCCTGTCTCTTCTAACATTCTTGACACAGCGCAGATAACAGTTTCTCAAACTTAGATCCGAATTTAGGCTCGAAGGGAGTAAAACATGTTTAAACCCTAACAATATGCTGAAAATAAAGGGTTATCGCAAACTCAAATATTATTAATCAATAGTTCTTCCTGAGATATAAAGTTTTGGCCTTCTGCTACAATGAGATGGACTGCATATATATAGGCCTACGACAACTAAGGATAAATTAAAATAGACAATTAGAATCTAGACTAACTTCCTAAAACAAAATAAGTAATTGTTTCACAATAGAAAACTATGACTCTTGACTTAAATTAAAATGCAAGTAATATCTAATTCTAAATATATTTCTATCTAAATTAAATATACTACCTAATTAAGATAATAATATTTTTAATCTATACATTGAGACATCTCATCTTCTCTTTCCACGTGACGAGAATATTTCTTTGATATATCCGAACTATGCTTCTTTGGGCTTGGGCTGTTTGATATGGATTTGGCCCGAAAAATCCTCATAATCATTAAATTCGGATTTAGGCTTGAGAAACCGTTATTCGCACTGCGTCAATTCCCTTGTTTCAGTTCGATGTTAAATGTTCGGAGACTTCATACAAGTGTCTAATGATTACTCGCAGTCGATACTCAGTTCACATTTCTGCTTGTTCATTTGATGACATAAAAACTTGTGGATGTACCGGTGGTAACGGATTTGCAGGTCTCCTGAGAGGATGATTTCAGTGTTCAAACAATGTTCAAAATGGTTGTATGCATTGCGGATTTGGTTAATTATGCTTTTACTCTTCTCATCATTCCGTTTCTGTTGTCTCTTGAAGGATATAATCGCCAGATTTGGTAAGCAAGAGTCGATGCCGAGAGAGTTCTTCACTGACTTCGTGAAGGTGGCCCAAGATGAAGGAAGGCACTTTACCCTCCTCTTGGCCCGTTTGCAGGAGCTCGGATCTTTCTATGGAGCATTGCCAGCTCACGATGGGCTCTGGGATTCTGCTACCGCCACGTACGGGGACCTCCTAGCACGCCTTGCTATCGAGCATTGTGTCCATGAGGTCGGTTGTCCTTTGCAATCGCATGTCCTCCCTTTTTCTTAAACTCCTCTGCTTTGAATGTAGAGTAATCTATTCCTTCCAAGTGATAACCTTTTCTCCTCTTGTTCTTCGCGTGTATGACTGCATCATAATAATGTATTTCACCTGAAAACAGGCAAGAGGGCTCGATGTGCTCCCCACCACGATATCTCGGTTCCGAAATGGAGGGGATGATAAGACGGCGGATCTGTTGGAGAGCGTGGTCTACCCAGAGGAGATCACACACTGTGCTGCTGGAGTGAAGTGGTTCAAGTTCCTCTGCTCAAGATCCATTGGTAGAAAAGATGCAGGCTCTCGGGAAAGTGAAGCGGGTGGACCTGGTGATACAACGGAGGAGTGTGAAGAAGAAGAAGAAGTCATAAAGAGGTTTCATGCCATAGTGAGGGCATTCTTCAGAGGTCCCCTGAAGCCACCGTTCAATGAGGAAGCAAGGAAAGCTGCCGGGTTTGGGCCTCAATGGTACGAACCTCTCGCTTTCAAAGAACCCTCCTAGGAATGACGTTCTTACTGCTATGATTCAAGCAGCAACACGAATACGATCCATGGATCTCTGTGTGTTTGTTTAGCTGATTGAGAAGTGAACGTGTGGGGTTTCCAGCTCTGTGGCTTTTCGCCCTTGGTCCCCTTCGCATCATTAGGCTAGAATTGAAGAGTAGAAGAAGAAGGATCTTTGTTTGTCTTTCATTCGCGAGATACCGGTTGCTATGGTAGTCTGATTGTGTCTGAAGATTTTGTTCGAAATATCAATTCAATTAAGATGAGATGTCGCCAGAGTTATGCTGAAGTAAGTCAACACTCTACTTAGTGCATTTTATAAATTTTGTTGTTCCACTCAAACCCGTAGAACTTGAGTCATAGACAACTGGGTGTCAAGCACAGAACTTGCACATAACCTGGCTTGAACTCCTCTTGGCCAAGCTCAGAACTCGCATGAAACTCTTCTATTCAAGCGTCTATGTCTAGAGACTGAATGAAGTACTTTCAGTTGTTTTATTCGTACTCGTGGGAGATGTATGGGTAATCGACTAGAGGGTGTTGGGTCCACAGCAACTTAGGAATATCCAAGCACAGAAAAGCAGGCTTGAGCCGCCCCTTTACCAGTTCGATCCAAGCGTCTGCATAGTACTCAAGGAAGATCGAACGTTTCCCGGTTCCTAAAAAATTGAAATTACAAGAAAAAAAAAATGGGCAAAAGGAAGACCGTAATGGCAGAGTCCATTTGGTTCACCCCAAGTTAAAAGCCACAGGCTCATAAAAAATAAAAAAATTAAAAAAAAATCTGCCCAACCTAAACGAAAAACGTTATTATCACAAGCAACGTATGGTTGTGGTCCCCATCCCCTATTGATAAACCTAACAATCGAATCAAAATGGATGCAACCAAATAAAAATTGCCGTATCTCAAGTGGGCCCAAAATGTATTGGGGATAACAACGTTGATTGGGACGAAGTAATTTGCCTAGTCATTTCCCATGCATATGGTCGTGTGCATGCACACATGCACGTGGACATGAAAACAAGGCTAGACCGACAACTACATCGACACAACTTGGCTAGTAGAGAAAATCCTGAATTCATAATGGAAATCCTAAAAGATTAGATACTCGCGAATACCAGTCTCTTTCTGCGTAAATCCGATCGACTTCGGATTCAGGAGCTATTCCCCGGATTTCAGATTTAAGGGCTATTCCCGTGTTCGTTACAAAAAATCCCAAAGATAATAACAAGACAAGAGGTGACCCAACAAACACACACAATTTCGCATATGGAACATTTACCAGAAGGGAAAAATCTGCCTGTGGCGTTTACCAATGTACATCATCAACCCAACTAAGCTGTGCACTTTCTGCGAAACTAAACTAAGCCCCCTCAAAAATTCATAGAAAACACAAAGTAAAAATCCACCCAACCTATGCTCTAATCCACAAACCATCAAAGAAGTATGAACAAGCTTATGATCAGCAGAATAAGAAGAATGTACCTAAATCAAGAAGAAGAGTATGCCTTTTAATCTTCCCGATCACTACTGTCCTCGGTTAAAAAGCCTATAAATCCCACCCGTCTTTCCTACCGTTGAACTCCCACTTCCGTCCTCCCAGGCCCCCATACATCTCCGAGAACCTCACGAGGCACTTGCTCCTTATCCCGTAATGCACTTGTGTGTTACGGCTTATAGCAGCCCCTGAGAACTTGGACGTGTCAATCGCCCACGCGGGCCTCACGTACTCTACAGTCCTCAGGGAGGAGCTCGCATTAGCATATAGATAGTTCAGCAGGACATCCTCGCAGTTGAAAAACTCATCCACAAGCTCCCTCCCTGCCTTCGCCTCGGCACTCCAGTACCTCTGGAAAGCTAGTCTTAAGTCCATAAAGGCGGCCCCAGTGAGGATCATATTGTAACCCCCGTGGGCCCGCGCAAACTTCTCTGCCCGGTACTTGAGCGGGCTGCCTGCAACCAATCGTGGGTAGAAGCCGACAATCCGATCAGGGTGCTGACGCCACACGTTGAACCCTCTCTCCACATCGTCGCACGTCATCATTATATCGTCATCCAGTTCCAGAACCGCCCGGGTCGTAATCAAAGAGTCCACCTTAAACCGGTTGTTCAGTGAGTTCTTACCCTCAACACGAATCCTTACTGGAACCGCAGAGTCAAAATCAGTCAGCTTTGGCGGAATCCCCTTGTTCCACACCACTACAATCTCCTTCACGGAGGAGCACCTCGAGTAGTGCTTCACGTACATCTTCAAGTTCCAGAGACGAGCGTCGTAGGTCATGGTCAAAAGCGTGAACTGGGAGTGCTGGCCTTTCAATGGGTAAGCTTCCTGGGCCCCATTGCCTCCATAGATATATTTAACACCATTGCACATTAAAACTGCCCCAACTGAGAAAATTACGGCGAGGATGAATTTACCCATGCAGGTATTAGTCCTCACCCAGCCTCGGAGAAGTGATGGGGCCCGGTTCAATCGGGTGCAGAGCCACCAAACCTTGGAGGAGAGAGCACCATCACGCTCCCACGCCCACAAGGCACTACTATTGTAATTTCCTTTTTTGCCCAGACCATAACTGCACCAGTTCAAAGGAATAATGCACTTCACAGCCCCAACAATAGCGCCCATTAAGATAATAATTGCAGCAACTCCCATGACAGAAGCAACACCAAAGATGAACCTAAGAACAGAATCTCCCGAGGGAACCCGGTCACCGTCCATTACTGCGATCCACTCGCCTGAAGGGAGCTGCTGAGCATCGAGGTGGTGGTAACGAGCCCCGTTCCAAGCGTTCCTACCCTTTGCGGGCTCTTCTATGCCCAAAGAGACCTCAACTTCTCTGTATTCATTCTTAGTGAGCATCTCCACCTTGAAGACCCGAACTCTCCGTCCATATGTTTCCCCAGAGTCCTGGCCCACGCGATAGAGGTCTCCATTGTAGACAAAGGGCCTGCCTCCATTACGAGCTCCAACACTCTTTTCGGTATTGTAAATAGGGTTCCGCTTGTGAGGTATCCAAGGACCGAGCGGAGAGTTGCTATACCAGATTTCTAATTGGCCGTTTTTCCTCGCACCAAAACCAGTGTGGTCTGACCCGAAAAGCCAGTACATTCCATTGTGGTTTATTATGAATGCATCAACAAGGGGCTTCTTCATGATTATCTTTTCCAGTTTCCATTGCAAGGGGAAGTTGACGGCACTGTAGATTCTAAGGTCTCCCTTCCCACTGCTTTCAGGCATCATATATATCTGGACAAACAAATGGAGTCAGCCACTTAGCTGAAAAGAGGTTTAACATGCTCATGCTAAATTTGAAGGCCCTGACTTACTTGTCCCTGGTATTCAAAAACATATGGATACGAAAGATGCCAGTCCTCATCCAATGCAATACCCAACGGTTCCCATGTTGCTCCTTTATCTGTGCTCTTAGCAACTCCAATGTCACCTTGCATTGTTATGGAGTTCTTGGTTTCATAGAAGAGGTAAAGATTATCTTCCTGAAAGAGAGAGAGAGAGAGAGAGAGAGAGAGAGAACTAGATTAATCACCCTTGAAAACAAGTGAGTTTTAAAGAGAGGAGGAGGAAAAGAAAAAGGAACACTTCCCAGATATTGGATAACTAATCATGCAGACGTCTCACTCGGTCCTCTTACCACTAACAGTGTAACATGAAAATACAATCTTTTTCCATAATGTAGCACTAACACCAGACCACATTTTCCTTGATGCTCTCATGGGTTAAAAACATAAGAGAAGTAGCTCCTCCTTTCCTGGTAATAGATGATCCAAAGACAGGGTCCATTTCTCACAATCTTACTATTCTAATTTGTTTCATCACCATCATTCTCGATTGCGGTTTCATTGAATTCCTCTGTCATCCCTCTCAACAAAATAATATTCTCTAGGCAAAGTTAAATCATCCCCGCAGCTGACACTCAATCCATCTTAAATAGCTTTATGTGGCTACTATGACTCTTTCGCTAACTATTACACCGGTTAATATGAAACTATCTGAAGGCAGATCTGGATCCATCATGAAACAAAATTTTCACCAACACAGTAAAATTTCAATTTAATTCAGGCCTCGTGTTATTCAATCAAACAAGATTTCAACTAAGCAAAAGATACTGCCAAGTCAACCAACCAAAGGATTAGGAAGTTAAAAAAAAAGACAAAAAAAAGAAGAAAAAGAAGAAAAAGAAGAAGAAGAAGACAGAACCATATTCAGCAAAATCCAGATATATAAAAAGAGAAGTCCAGTTCGATTAAGCCTTTGAGCAACATGATTAGTTTCACGACTTCAAGGTCAGTAAACTCTCAAGTGGGTCCAAAGATCCAAAGTAACAGAATATCTAGTTTTACATTGACATGTGTGAAAGATTGTCTCCAATGAACCTCTGTTTTATGCATCTTAGGCCACTTGCCTCAGGGACCACAATATAAAAAGTAACACAGTACGAGTAAATATTCTGCACCTCGAGAAGTTTCTTTCTCAAATAGAAGCTAAGGAAAAAGAATAAACAATTGATTTATGCATGGTCACATGAAAAACGCACACACATGCTACCAACCATGGGCCCCCGTAAGACAATGCTCTCTATGGTCCACTTTTCTTTTATAATCAATTCTCAACCAACCAATGCTAGGTGTTGCATGCAATTTTCATCCTCGGTCAGACTCGAGCTATATACTTATCCAAGAAGAAAACAGTAGATGCCAAATCCGAGTATAACCAATGAAAACTTAGAATGTGATGTAAGAGTCACATAACCAAGAGATAAACATGAAAAGGGAAAAGTTGAACGAGAGCAACTCAAAGAATATGACAATAAACAATGGAAAAATGATAAATTTACCTGCAAATAAATAAAGGGATCTGCAACAAAGTTACTGGGGAAACCAGCATCGGACATAGAAGCACAGGTCACAACTGGGTTAGCCACTGGCCACGCCGCAGTCTGATCCCTCCACATGTTCACCTGCATAGACAAATTCCAAATACTCTTTTGTAAGTCCAATGCCAAATCATATAACCGGTTTAGGATATTCTGTGGGATGAACTGCAAAATTCAGCTTAATCGCTGCATATGAAGCAAGAAAAATACAGATTCAAAAACCCATTTAGATTCGGAAAAGTTTAACACCCATACAAGTGCCTGTGAAGATCAAAATGAACCCCAAAAAAGTTCCAAAAGCCGAGATTCAGAAAAGGGAGAACCTCAAAAGGCCACCACACAAAAGAAGTAAACTTGCACAAAAATTATCCCCTAAAAACGAAACTCTTCAAAAGGCTCCCTTCGAGTTGATGTGCCCAAACAGACACTGAAATGGAGATGTCACGTGAGAACCTAGTACGCTGTACGATAAGTAACGGGTAATGTCTCTCACTTCTTTTTCCACTTCAAAATGCTTTTAAGAAAATAAAAATAAAAATAAAAAGAATTAAGATGCATCCTGGTATGCACTTCTTCCGCCAAAATTGCAGAAAAATGCTCTCTTTTTTTTTCTTTCTTTTTTTTTTGTAAAATGGCGAGGAAGAAAAATATTCAAATGCAACTTCATTCTTCAGTCAAAAAGCTTCTTTGGACAAAAAGGCTGATGGAAAACTTAACTGGGGTTCATAATTACTCAATCCTTCCATGAAAAATACGGTTTTTTAGAGAGAGAAAGAGGGAGAGAGATTTTACAGTTTCAATGGGCTTGAGGGCGAGCGGAGAATCCCCGTAGAAAACGCCAACCGACCAAGACCCCTCGCTGTCCTCCCGGCAACCGAGCGAGGCCACGCCATCGCCACCGCCGGCACGTACGTACGGCGGCTTGAAGGCGAGCCAGGCGTAGAGCGTGCCGATCGACCCGAACAACGCGAGGCAACCCAGGAAGAAGACCCCGCACGACGACAAAACCCTATTGGACGGCTGGTCGTGGCACCTCCACCGGCACCAGCACCGGAGGCTGAAGACGCAGCAGCCGGGGGGGCCGGCGCCGACGACGCTGGTGAGGGGCGAGTTGGCCGCGATAGGGGTGGAGGCGATGCCCATACCGGGTTGACAATCAGGCTCAGGCACGGGGGGAGGGGTGTACTCAGGCGTCAATGGGGGGTGATTCGGCGACGAGGGTTTGCTGTCGACGGCGTCCCCATGCGGCGGAGATTATAAATAGAGATGGGCAGACGGGGCGGGTGTGGAAATCAGGTGGATAGAGGCGGCTATGGCTGAAGGTTCTGTTGGGTCGGTTACGACGAGGCGGATTAGGGCAAATGAGCGGTTTCCCCGCTTGGGTTCTGTTAGCTATGGCGGCCACTCTCTCTCCCCTCCCGCTCTCTCTCTCTCTCTCTCTCTCTCTCTAGAAAGGTGACAAGGAAACGAAGGGGTTTTTGGATTTGCAGAGGAAGACGTTACAGTCAGAGGGCACGTATCAGCATTTCATCCACACCCCACATGTACTTATATACAAGAGAAATTTGGTCTTGTTTTGGCTTCAAAATCACATCATCATATATATTATAATAATTTAACTTTTTTAGTTAAAATTATGGACTGCAGCAGTAGAAACATTGTCACCGTCCGTACTGTTCGCGAACGTATCAGACGAACCGAACAACTAGCGCAAGGTCCCATTAACGTAGCACTACCAAAGACTATATAGTTTATAGAAGTCGGTGTCCCAAAGTCCAGACCAAAGAGCACATAACTAGTAAATGTTTTTGATAAATGCACTAGAAGGGATTTAAATTTGGGATTAACAAATCATATGAAAGTAAGCTTGTTAGTCACTAAATCACTACCTTTGGTGGTTTAATAATTTAATTTTGGTTGGGCTAAATATACACCCCATATGACTAGGGTAATCCTTTTATGGTAAATTGATAAACTTAGGCACTAAAAGATGGGATATTATAGAGAGATGAAATGTAACTTTGTCCATTTACCATAAAAGGAGCAACCCTAGCCATATAGGCGTATATTAGCCCCATCCTTTAATTTTTCTCTATTATAATGAAGACACGTGTGCGTAGTACAACAAAATAGAAATTCTAAATAACTAATAAAGAGTCACGATTAGTCCAACAATGAGTATTGAACTTGAAATTTCTTGGTTTTCAGGCGAAAGCGTGCGCCACTGCTACACCTTCTTTGATAATAATAATTTATTTGAGAAAGAAGGTATAGCATACCGACACGTTCTTGCCTGTCAACTAAGATATTATAAGTTTGATTCTCGTACTGTAACTACATGTGTCTCTTTATTAAATATTAACATAACATTTGGTAGCGAAGTTAAGTTTGATTTGAGGAGATGAAAACAAAAGTAGTTATGAAAAGTATGTGAGAGAATTTGAAAAAGAAAATGAAAGTATTAATTATGTTGTTGAATTGAGGAAAAAAAAAAAGTCGAATAGTTGAGAGAATTTAAATATTAAAAATTATTTGTAATAATAGATAAGAAAAATATGAGAGAAAATTTGAAGAAAAAGATAAAAAAAAGTAATGATTGTATTGTTAAATTGAGAAAAAAGTTAAGTTAAGTTTAATTTTGTGAACGAACAAGCTTGACTTTCATTTCATTATATTAAAATCATGGGTTATAAAAAATAAAAAGTAATAATAATTTATCCTATTTTATCATAAAGAATTTTTCTTTTGCAATAAAACGCTTAGATGCCAGTCGGTTATTCAAGAGATACCCTGCTTGCTTTTCTTAAGTATACTGGTCATTTTACCCACGTGTTATGCGAGTCGTTCCTCATAAAAAATAATATATATTATTATTATAATATATCTTTAAAATATTAATTAGTTTATCATTACTTAATTAATTTACTCATTTAAAAAATTCATTCATCCATTTTATTAATAATATTTAACATAATCAAATTTTTAAAAAATATTTTTATCAAAATTCATGTAATATTTTTATTATTGCATTTCATTTTGAAACCTACATCATATTTTTATTTGTAAATTCTTCTACAATATTTTTGTCTTTTATCATTTTAATGTAGATTATTTAGTAAAAAAACTTATGAATTCTTTATCAATTATTAATTATTTAAATTTTTTCATTTTTATTTTTGCAAATTTGATTTTACATGTAATTCATGGCCCATGAAACATTTAAATAATTTTATCTAATAATGAATATAGTAAAACCCTAAAATAGAATAGACCGATGAGAAGGGCATGAATTCAAAGTTGGAGTGGATAGAAATTCGAGAGTGATACTCATCTTCTTGAATAAGTAGACCATGATTTCCATAATTAATGAGAAGGAAAGGTCTCTCAACTTTGAGCCGAGGGTTTGGCTATCCAACAAAATTCAAGCAGCGACATCAAAAGATGGCATAGTGTAATGACACACGCTATCGCCTGTTGACCTAAAGGTCGCAGACTTAATATCTGATGGGAGTATATGTGTCCCTTTATTAGTTATTTAGGATTTATCTTTTATTGTATTAGGCTTTGGGCCTCTTTTATAATCGAAAAAAATTCAAGCAATAGCATTCATCCTTTCTCTATCGTCTCGGCATTATATATTATATATAGATGTATGGATTTGAGTTTTGTAAACAAAAAAATTCATAATTGAGAGAGCATTATTTTTTAATGAACCAATCCGATGTGAACTAAATTAATTGTCATCTATTGAATTTCCGTATATCAAAGTGCAGGTCCCAAATTTTACTCTCTCTTTTTCAAGGTGCTTCGATGCAAGTTTAATACAGTCAATTTTGAAAACCGTTGGATCAATTTTTATCCATCCGATCAATCTAATGAACATTTAGAGAAGACGAATACGTCACTTTAATTCATAAAAGATAAAAGAGATACATGACTCTATAAACATTTCGATGAATATAGTATGGTCCGGACCACTTCTCCTAATACTCAGAAAAGAAAAGACAGTACTCTGTAAAATCTCTATATGGAACATCATTATACTAGGTATTTTACCTCCTTTATAATAAATAAATAAATAAATCTCTATGTGGAACAAGACAGCCAACTCATAACGTGTTTGTTACAAATTCGAGAGTATTGTCCATGAAGGAATGAGAAGCTAACCAGCAACCATCACTTCGTATGGTCGGAGAAAATGAGAAATTGGAGTGAAATAAATATCGTGAAATAGTATACACTTTTGCAAGATATTACACAGTTAACCGGAAATCCTTAAAGATTTCACTTTTTTAACCAGTAAAACGACGGATGACCCGTATTAGATGAGTAAGCAACACGTGTCTATTTAATGCCATTTATACATACCGCAAAACACTTGCATGTTCGAAGCTCGAACTTGCAGATTCAATGTGATTGAGCTATGATATGCATTCCATCACCCATGAGTAACTCTATGCATCCAATATCTTTCCTATATTAGCAGTTGCTGATAGGAAAGACACATAGCTTAATCTTCACTCTCGACAACAATGGTATCGTCAGCCATCACCTTAAATGTTTTCCTTTTTTCGGTGTGCACTCTAACATCTAGAAGCTAAATAAATCCCAGGTCGAGCATCGTCAGCTCAATAAGAAGTATAACTCTTCCAACGTGAATTTTTAAAAATAGAACAAGCGTCCATTTGAACCAATTCACATTAATTTTAAATGTTTTCCTTTGACTCTGCCCCTAAAAAATGCGACTTTTTCGCAATAGTATCAGGCAATTGTCACTCATCGATCATCCACCATTGAATACTAAGAAATAAAATAAATTAGATCGCCATGACATTTAAAGTTGTCCTTTTAAAAGTAGACGGTGGTGTAAATTATATAAAAAATTAATCTTTTCTAACCCGTGCATTGCCCGGTTCTTTTTTTATTTATCTCTATATAAGTTCTTATTATGACTATTATATTTTGAAACCCCAATTTTCTTATTAAAAATTAATTTCAATTAGTAATCTTGAAATTTTTTTGTTAAAATTTTAAAGCAAGTTCATTATTATAATAAATGTGGTCAAATGAGTTGTTATAATAATAAAATTTAAGTTAATTATTAGTATAGATTTGTCACTTACACTAATTAAGTTTGGTGATTAGAATAATCTAGCCATCAAACCCGCATTACGCGGGATTGTTACTCATGAAGAAATGATATGAATTACAATATAAATTTATGCATTTTGTGGTTCACTTAATAATTTTATTAATGCATTTTGTTATGAAAGCTTCATTTGTATTTTTATTATTAAGTTCTACATTACTTTTATTTTTTCATCAAACTAATGTTAGTTAATTAGTAAAAACTTAAATTTATGTGTAGATGTTAATTATTTAATATTTTCAGGTATTATATTTTTTAAATATGATTTTACATGTAATTTACTTCCCATGAAACATATAAGTTCTTAAAACGATTTATTATTTTATTAAGAGGAAATTTCGAAATTTCTATATTATTTCATTATAATTAGTCATTTTACTATATACTAATTGAAGTTATGCATGCACAATGAATATAATTTTAGAAAGTAACAATTCCAGTATCATTTATTTAGACAACATAAGTGATCGATGTTCAACTATTAATTTGAATAAATATGTACTCTACGATAAAATTATGTTTTTAACATACTTTTGCACAATTGACAGGATCAAAATAACAAAAACTATCATTAAATAATAATAAAAATGAACTTATAGCTCAACTATATCCCCTTATTTGACCAAAAATGTCTACTAATAAGTGATAAGTAATATATTTATGTTGTGCAAGTAAAAATTGACAAAAAACTTAGGACTGCTCCGTTTGGATCAAAGATTTCATGGGTTTCAAAATAGAAATTTAAAATTAGATTTTAATTTTAAAAAATAGTATAAATGAGATTCACTTTTTGACTTTGTATTAGTTATTTTGTTTTGTTATGCAAAAAAAAAGTGATATAAATGGGGTTCACTCTTTGACTTTATATGAGTTATTTTGTTTTGTTATTGGTAAAATTAGGTTAAAGTTGTGATTTTAAAATCACATTTGCAAACCAAACAAGCCTTTCATTTTTTTATGCCAAAAATTCAACAGCTGCCTCTAAGATATAAATACATAATTCGTTGCATATATAATAAAGCTATCAATATTATTAGTTGCTTTTGTAAAACATATTATCATTTCAAAATTAATAGATTAGAGATGCATTGTTAACACCATATTGATATATATATATATATATATATATAATTTTGAAAATATCATCATAGTCGAAAATTGCCTTGTTATTTAATTACTTTATGATTTCAAAGTTAATAGATTAGAGATGTGTTATTAAGACCATATTGATGTATATATAATTTTTGACAATATCATCCTAGCCAAAAATAGTCTCGTTATTTAATTTCTATTATGGCTTCAAAATTGACCTATTAGAGATATTATTGTATAGATATAATTTTAAGAATATCATTGCTGAAAATTGTCCCATTATTTAATTATTTGATTGGGGCTATGAAATTTGAGGAGCTAAATTGGTGGTCTAGGATTTGAGAAGAAGAAAATTGGGCCATGAATTTAAAAGTTCCAGAATAGCGCTCTTCCTCTTGAAGACAAAGGCCGACCATTAAGTGAAAGTGATGAAGATGAAAAGGAAAATTTGAAATTAATTGTTGAAACGTAATTCTATGTATCATGGCCTTGTTTATTTGAAATATTTTGGTGCATCAAATATTTATAATTAATGAAGTTATCTCTCATGGATAAGAGGTAGATGAAGAATAGGGAGCTATGGATCTGACACATGACAATACCTTATCAATTTTGGGATGATACTTGGCGCAATCTTGTTAAACATGTTCTTTCATTTTGCCATTAAAACGGCAACTTCTTTTATCGACTAAAACATAACTTTTCGTTTAAATAATCCTGCTTCATAATGATATGGTAAAAAATTCATTCAAACGATGTGGTAAACGATTTTGGAGAGAGAGAGAGAGAAAGAGAAGGAAGGTGGTGTTGGTGGGCTTTGGTTTTTTTGGTTGCAGAGCAGACGGGCAATTGTGGCAAACGATTTGAGTTGACCGATAACAATGCTCGCCGGAGATGTCACGTAATATGTTTATGAAATGCAAATCTTAATTTTGAAAAGAAGAAAATTGAAAAGGGAATTGCAAATTGAAGTTGCTTTGGGTCATCTTCCTAGAGAAAGAGAAAACGGGGCCCTCTCTTATTCAATTCTGAAACTCTTTTCAAGGCATCCGTCCTTACCTACCCGATCGTCCTTTCGCACTTGCGGACGTATAAACGATAATGCAATAATGACATAGTGACGCTGCTCCAATTTAATTTGGCTTGAAAAAACAAAGAAGGAATAAAGCTAAATAGTCTTCTTCACAATAAACATACTATGATTAGGAATGCGGTATAAATATTTATTAGAAGACAACACCATGTACCAACAATGACGCGATACAGAGCTACGAAAAATAACTACTTGTCGTGGAGGGCAACTATTCATGTTTCGTCTAGAATTCCAAGAAAATGATCTAACTAATGAAATTTCTGTTATCTTCTAAATGAGGATCTTCTTGGAAGATGATGGACGTATTATTTTCAACATAGTTCTCCATAGAACTCTACAAGAATTCACATTATTTTCAAGGTAGTCTTTCATAAGAATTTTCATAAATTGTCAGTTTTTAATCGGTGAAGTTACTCGATAGCAATAACATTTATATTCAGATTCTGCGATCTTATAAATGTTCAAATCGATCTCGGTTGAGAAAGAAAATCTCCCTGATTTGGTGGATTGAATATTTTCTCTACACTTCAACTTTTGATTGAGGAATTGAAACTGATAAAGGGCTCAAAGAGCAGCCGCCTTTCAAAATTCAAATCTTTAACTATGCAACTAAGCCTACCAATAATCAAATGCATAATTAATTCCGTTTTTCCTTTTGGTTAACTTTATAGCTAGCTTCTTCTTCTCCTCTCTTTAATTTTTTTTTCCTTTTTCCCTATTGTGACATGTAGGGACACAGAGGCTGCCCCAAATTCTACAACCAAACAAGCAAGGAAGAAGGTGCTAATGAAGTTTCCTTGGTGTTGAAAATCTGATAAGGGACAAGGTGTGTTGGATCCTACCCTCAATAGTACAATTTGGGGGTATGCCTTTACCTTGATTTAGAACTATGTCACTAGAAAGTAGGCAATCACATGGAAATTGGAGGAAAGCAAGAAGTTGTGAAGGAAAAGGGCAAAAGTTACGAACTATCAAGACGAGATAGATATGTTGGAAAATCGAATATGCCAGATGCAGTTAGTTCGGTCTACTCGAACCAAAGCCTATTTAAGATTCATATATAAGAATTGGTTAGTCTCGCCAATTGCAAGAGTAAAACATAAATGTTCAAATCAGGGTAAGTAACTTCATTTCCGGAAGACCGCTGAATAACAGAAAAACGTACTAAGAAGAAAGACTTGTCTGCTAATTTTCTTAAAAATCTTCATAATTTTTGTTCTGGTGTCCAAATAAAAAAATTATTTATGCCTGTAAAATTTTATTTCTTAGTGGACCGACCTTACTCGAATTAGATTAGTCATGGCTCAATGAACTTCTAGACAATGGGATGCACACCGAAAAATATTATTGATACCATAGATGTCTGCACTGACATAGCTAGTCTTGTTGCTTCCAAAAAACAATCTTTCGAGAATGACTAATAGATGATTAAGAACCTGAAATGACCCCGAATACAAAATTAACCAATACTATTCATCGTATACACCATTTTTTTTCTATTTATGTTGAAAAAGAGGAATGTGCCTTGGGAATGAAAATACACGATTGTATTCTTGGTGGATTTCATTTTAGCCAAAAGCCAAATTAGTGCAAGCGCAAGATGTATGCATTATAAATAATAAGCAAGGAATTGAAAATATAAAAATATTCTTCTCCTTGCTTTTTCATCATCATATCTGTAAGTTGTATTAATAAATGCTAATAGAAAATCTTGTCCAAAAGAAATGCAAATAGAAAAATAATTGAAGTGGTCGCACATCTGCTTAATTATGTACAAGAAGTTGCATTTGCATTTTGCACTTCCTAATCGGAGTCTGAAACTTTACAAATTATTGCAAAAAAGAAAGGAAATAAAGAAATAATTAATAATATATAAAAGATAGGAATATGAATTTTATTTGAAAATGGATTGATCGAATTCGAATACGGATGGGCTGATTCAGACAGAACTGCTGAGTTTGACCATGGTCTCTGTTAATTATAAATTCAGCATTTAACCAAAAAAGAATATCAACAATTTTTATCCGCCCACAGTGCTTTGTTATTCTTGCTGTTATCAATTGGATCTATATATTTATTTATCTATTATGGCTGCTCATTTATTATATATTTATATCGTATCAGCCGACTCTAGATATGTACCGAGGAGATAATTACTGAAAAGAAGCATGTTTTGACCAACATCTGTCATCGATGTTTCCAAGAAAAAAGTTGAACAATGACATGGCTTTTTGCTCGTTCTATGCACAAAATGTGAGATGTAATTTCTATTCTTACAGATTTATCATTATGATACTTTCTGGAGCTTATTAAGACCATAACTAAAAAAAAGAACTAATTAATATGGCAGATGTTTTTAAAGTAAAGACATATAGTCCATTTCCTACTAATCTCAAAATATATATATATATATATATATATTAGTTTTTGGAATTTAATTTCATGTAAAACTAGAAACTTGGAAACAAGTTAATGATGGTTTATATATATGTATATTATGAATAATATATATAATTATTTGCAGTTTTCTGATTGAATATGAAAGTCTTTTTTGTATAATTAAGCATGGAGATGCCATAATCGATACGTTTCTTCTTAATTCGAGCTATGAAATACATTGTAGACATTTCATTATACCATAGTATATATATATATAAAGATTCAAAATCCTTAAATATTTCACATATATACGTATTATACAGAGTTGAATATATCAAATGCACGTTCATATAGAGGATTTTCTGAACAAATATATCGTAAAGTGGATTAATATCTTAAAATAATTAAGGGTGTTAAATTTACTTTGTTAGCTATATAAAGCAATTCCAAAATATTTAGAATAATTTAATTTTTCTAGAAAAAACATATATCTTATACTGATATACTGTACGTAAAATCTACATTGTTAAAAGTGCTTGTAGTTTAATTCTAGGTGACTGGGTCTATATATGTATGTTCCAAATTCTTTTGGCTATATATCTATGTGATACCGTAGCAATGATTTCAAGAATAAAAATAACTTTTATTTTTTATTTAATTCAGATTTTTGGTA
This sequence comes from Punica granatum, assembly GCF_007655135.1. Taxonomy (NCBI): domain Eukaryota; kingdom Viridiplantae; phylum Streptophyta; class Magnoliopsida; order Myrtales; family Lythraceae; genus Punica; species Punica granatum. The sequence goes on from NC_045128.1 coordinate 30,007,210, forward strand.
AAAAAAGAAGACCCCATATTACAAAATTGAAGATCTAACTTTTTCTCCGATATTTATGACAAATTACTTAACAGTATATATATATATATATATATATATTCTGATTGTATATACCTCTTAAAGAGTTTATATATCATCGCGATTCTTTATTGGAGTAGTTGACTGCGATAACTTTGTACGTTCAGTCCAAATCTAACAATTGAGCCACTGATAAAAAGATAATATGATACAGCGGCATATTTTTTCACTTATTAATCAAAAAATTGTAGGTTCGATTTTTGTGAGGTGAGACTATATATATATCCTTTATTAACTATTAGAATTTTTATTTTATTGTGTTAGACTTATAGACTTCTCCTGTAAGTAAAAAGAGAAAAAAAATTGGAGCCATTGATGATGGCAATAGGCCATTAAATCGTGAATTGGGACTCCTGCAAATGGAGATGCTTGGAATGCCTCGGAAGAAAGAAGAGGTAGGTGGTGAGTAATTTCAACCTGAAAGAGGGATCCAAGGCAACCCAAAAAGCTACAATGAAGAGTCGATTTTCTTTACGTATCAAACCCTCTTAAATACAAAAAAAGAATAGTTCATGATCGCTATATAGAATTCATGAACTCGAAATTCTTCTTGACCTTTTCGCCACGTAATTCTTAGAATTATTATGTCAGTGCACTGTGCTTCATTCTTTTTCTTGTTTAATAAAATTATGATGATCGGTTCGAGCTAGGTTGGCTTACTAATGGATAAAACTTTTCACATGTGAATTTTCTTCATTTACAGGACTCGAAACTGAGATCTTATTTAAGGTAAGTAGACGTCGAATCACCTAAACTAATCAATGTTGGTTGAGGCTCCAAGTTTTAGACTAGACAGGAGAATTCAAGATATTATTATTCCTACCCAATTAGAACTTCCCGAAATCTGCCTACTAAACAATTTATATCATCGAACTTGGTTTGCATATATAATACACTCCTGTAGATTAAAATGAACTATACCCTCATACTCTAAGGGAGATATCCTAGAAGCAAGCTTGAGCACGTAAGTTAGGGTATGAAAACGACCAGATGGAAGACGCCATAAAAATATTTACTAGTTGATTGATTGGTGAACCATTTAACAAAGAATTTATTACGGGTCCATACCCACTATAGGCAGGAAGGGTTTACCGACTCGCGGGACCCACCCTGCTATCTTTTCTTTAAAATAAAAATTAATTATTTTTACTTTTTAGATTTAATGATTTACCGAATCAAGATAAGCCTTTTTTTTCTTTCACCCTTGCGAGCATCGCTTGATATTTGAAAGGTTAACGGATTAGATTAATATAGATTTAAGCGATATCGGTGTACTATGAATAAATCTCTCACGATCGTGGATTTTTTATCCTCATCCGAGACTTTCTTCAAGATAACTAATACCAAATCGCCTAAAACCAAGTCATCTTGGCAAAAAGCCTATTTCAATTTATTATTAACAGTTTAAGTAGTCCTTTTTTATTTGTTACGGTAGAAATATAGTTATTTTTATAATTTTATAATTTTTTATTTAAATTATATATACAAGCTTTTTTTCTTATTCGAAAGTTTAACAGATTTCATTAATATAGGTTTTAGCGAAATTGTCCCACTAAGGGAACACTCTCATGATCGTGAATCTTCTCCAATCGAAAGAAATGTCTTCGAGTTGGTCTTTTGATTTAAATCAATCAAAATACCTGCACCTGAGAACTCGCTTTAGGGGTACAAAATACCAAATTACCTAAAACTAACTATGTTGGTAAAAAAACCTATTTTAATTTATCACTAATTTAAATAGTCTCTTTTAATTTGGCTTGTTAGAAATGTCTTTAAATTCCGTGAAATGCAAAGGTTATGTTGATTACGAGGTACTTTTAGTGAATATCAAACCCCAACTGAAAGTAAAGTTCATACAGTTACAATTAGCAGGTTACTTAAGATCTGTTATATTACGATCATGGTTTTCTAAATAGAAACGTAGAGAATTTAAATTAACATTAGCACATAGAAATGTTAGTTTTCATACCATATGAATATTAATTAATATCCTCTTTTGAAAATTTTGGATCATTTACTATCAATCGAGAGTTTGTAAGTTTTACGAATAAGTAGTTTCATCATTATTTTTAGGGCAAATTACAAAAAAAACCCAAATTTTGTAAAATGTCTCAGTTTTGTCCTAAATTTTGTTTTGTAACAAAAAAAACCATAAGTTTTCTAAAATGTCTCAAAAATGACATCCGTTATAAATTCCGTCAATTTTTGCCTACGTGTGACCTACGTGGACTGTTAAAGGGACCCACTAGCCTACGTGTGACCTACGTGGACTGTTAAAGGGACCCACCATCAACAGCAAAAATTGACGGAAGTTATAACGGAAGTCATTTTTGAGACATTTTAGAAAACTTATGGTTTTTTTTGTTACAAAACAAAATTTAGGACAAAATTGAGACATTTTACAAAATTTGGGTTTTTTTTTGTAATTTACCCTTATTTTTATTTATACTCTATATTAATTATTACACAAACTATTTTAATAAAGCAAAAATTCGTAAAAAAAGAAATTTCTGATACGCGGCATCGCGCGGACATTACAGGCTAGTATAGATCGAAACACATTGCGCCATTATTCACATAAGTTGACTTGACAAACGAAGTGGCAATCAATTTGATATGCTCTATTAGCTCATGCATGGGAATCACGGTTGTGTGTAACGTAAATTATATTCCAATTATTTACTGTAAAATATCATTTACAAAAAAAAAATTAACTTTACTTCACTTAACTCCAATTTAACAACACAATTATTATTTTTTTCCTATTTTCCTTAATTTTTTTAACCATTCAATTCAATTTTTAATGTTAAATTCTCTCAACTATTCATTACTTTTTAATACTTTTTCTCATAATTCAACAACACAATCATTACAAACAAATTAAAATCAAAATTCTACTCAACTTTAAAACCAAATGCAACATTCTTTTGCTATCATGGTTAATTAGGCCTGAATTTGCATGATAATCTTTGTTTTTCTCGTTAGTCTTGATATGTTAATAGATCATTCATATGAGAAACTTTCAGTGGTCCTTGTCTATCTCGAACTTCAATATTCTAGATGATAAGAAACTTTTAGCACTTGCCACTGACAGATTGGAAATTGAGGAGACGAGATAAACTGAATAGCTTGGGTTTGGTTGTAATAAAATGATATTATGATTATAAAGTAAGTTACATAGATTAATCTATATTTATATTATTATATATAAAAGTATGACGTGTTTCTCCAATTTTTATTATTCCAAAAATACTCATGTACCCTCGTGACTTTTAGTTGCACCCTTCTAGATTCGTTACTTTTCGCCGCATACTTGCATAAAGCTTTTATTCATATTATTTTTCTGTATCACTGATTTTTGATATTTTTTTCCTTCCACATCCATTTCAATAGAGTTAATCCTTAATGCAGGTACGTTTTATTTTTTTCATATCGATTTATAATTTCAAAATTTTGTTGTATCATATGTTTATTGCCCAACGATTTCACATAGCCTGTCTCCTGGACCTTTTCACACTTTCAATGGCAAAAGTAATTCGGCATTTCTTCAACAATTCTTCCTATTTTTCCCTAATTAAATAATGATTGCACAGATTTTCTCTTTTACATAATTAACTAAACTGAATTAATTCTTGAAATCGTTGTATCTTTTGGTAAATGTCCTTACATTCAAAAAATACAAGAGAAACAACTTTTCAGACAACATTTCAAGAGACTCTTGCATCCCCTAGGACTAAATAAAATTCATACGTCACTTAATTTTTTATCTTTATTAGAAAATTATATCTTCTTTAGTATAATAATAAAAACTATAAAGATTCGATCGGAAAAATAAAGATAAAGTTATAATTTAATAAGAAGATAAATTTAATAGTTAAATTAGTCTAGATAAATTTAATCATCAAATCCTATTTCATATTTGTTGAGACAATTTTCTAGTGAAATGATATAATTGCTAAAAGAATGTGATTATTCAAAGAGTTGTATTTATTTCTGCTATATATACATTTCAGTTTTCAAATAAACATATAAAAAATCATTTGAACTCCATTTTCCTGTAAAACTTTTAACTTTGATTGTTTCATTATGAAGTCTCAAAGGATTCTAGATGTTGTTGCTTGAATATCTCAATGGTTGTGTTTTTATATTTCAAAAGGATGTCATCTCTTATAAAATATCTATTCGCTCATAATTTATAAATATTTTATGGGTCTTTAATAGAAAATATCTACATATGATTCCCGAGTAATTATTAATCTGTTATTCTTCATAGATTTTACTCTCTTGTTCATGATATCATTGGTTTTCCTCTATATTTAAAGATATTATTTGATTGTCTTTTATCGTTATGTTTGATTCCTGAGTAATTATTTATCTGTTATTCTTCATAGATTTTACTCTCTTGTTCATGATATCATTGGTTTACCTCTATATTTGAAGATATTATTTGACTGTCTTGTATCGTTGTGTTTCTAATTTTTTTTCTTCGTGCTCTTGGTCATTTTTTTCATAAGAAGCATGAAATTGAGTAGTAGGAGCCTTTGGTTGACAACCACCACCTCCCGACAACCTCGCCAGGGGCGGTTATGCCCTTTGATGAACTACCACCTGCCCAATCTGCCTTTCTCTTTCATTTTTCAATCACATAAATTTGCTCTCTATGTGCACATATATAATTGTTCTAATTTTTTAGAATTTAAATTATTTAATAACTTTTGAAAAAAAAATTCAAAATATTGGAAAGGCCTTATTAAATATTAACAAATATTATGTCTCGTTTATAGAGAAGTAAACGTTTTCTAAAAAAAATGTTTCAAATATTTTTATCTTTTTGGTACTTATTCCAAATGAAAATTAAGAAGAAATTAAAATTATATGTGATTTATATATAAAAGAATATTAGCAATAATTATTCATTACTTTTGAGGTATTTTTTTTACAAAGAATTAGAATTATAAGCGATTAGAGAATATATATTTTTTAGTTATTTTGCTTTTCTCTCATTTTCCTTTAAAATTGTTCAGTCTTTTTACTCTTGATTATCATGATTTTAATCTTGCATCCAACTAAGGCTTTTAATATGAATTGATTATTGCTCAAGTTTCATTTTTGCGTATTTTAAAATTTATTATATGTGTAATACAATAAGAATATTAAATTACTAATGTACTTAAAATAAATATTTATTACAATTTCTTTTAGATTTTTTTCTTCTTTTGTTTAAATTAATTACTTCAAAATTTCAACAAATATATAATAGTTTCGAAATGTGCAATATTAAAATAGGGCAAATTACACAAAAAAACCTAAGTTTTGTAAAACGTCTCAATTTTGTCCTAAATTTTGTTTTGTAACAAAAAAACCACATGTTTTGATAATCGTCTCAGATTTAACCTCACGTTACCATTCTGTTAAATTTACCGTCTATTTGCCTACGTGGACTTCACGGGACCCACAAAATTTACACATCATCTTATCATCTTCTCTTTTCTTTACAAAAATAATCTAAAATTTCAAAAAAGTATCAGTTTCTTTTAAATTTTAATTTGTAATTTAAAAATTACACATTTTAAAAATTTCTCAGAAATGGTCCATGATAGAAGATGCTAACCGGGGTCGACTTTAGGAGCAAAAACATATGTTTTTTTCATTACAAACCAAATTTATAATGAAATTGAGACTTTTTTGAAAATTTGAATTTTTTTATTTGACTTATCTTATTTGTTTATTGATTTATGTCTGAAGTTAATGGTCCACGTATGCAAAATTGACGGAATTTATAACGGATGTCATTTTTTAGACAATTTGGATAACTTATTATTTGTTTTGTTACAAAACAAAATTTAACACAAAACTGAGACGTTTTATAAAATTTAGATTTTTTTGTGTAATTTGCCCTATTAAAATATTATACCTTCACTTTTAATATTAACCTTAACTTTTTTAAAGGAAAATCAACTTATTTTTGGCAAAAAATTTGAATTAATTATTTATAATTTTTGATATTATCAATTATGTTATATTTAAATGTAAAAATTATCAATATACATTAATGATATTAAGTAGTTCATATTTATTCATTTGGTATCTTTAACCAACCAATAAGATTATTAATGACATTATAAAAGTAAATATATATATATATATTTGGATGAAATTTAACTTTTTTTTATATATTTTCTAGTATTTTATAATTTATACGTCTTACGGCTTAATCCAGAAACCTTTCACGTGTAATGCACGTGTAGATTTACTAGTGTGTTAAAAAGTAACTTTTTTTTTATATAGAATTAAAGTTCAGTTGGAGTTCTGATTCATGTTATATGAAGATTAAAACCAAAATCGGTTTAAACTTTTATTAGTATTTACTTTTTTTCGATTATAAATGAGGCCTAAAACCTAGTACAATGAAAGAAAAATCCTAAATAACTAATAAAAGGGGACAAATAGTCGCACTAAGTATCGAACCTGCGACTTCTAGGTCAACAGGCGAAAGCATGCGCCGCTGTACTACACCCTCGTTTAATTATTAATACCTAATTTTAATATCCAGAAGTACCCATCTAGGGTGCCCTTTAATACCCTACAGCTGCTAATGGTATATCATATACTTTGTTGATTATGTTCCGACCGATGCCAAGAAATTATGTGCATCCATAGTCATATATATACAAACACGTCTCGTTTTCGGTCCTTATACAATTATTGATCGCATGCATTCAAACGCACGGACACGGTGGTACAAATAATTGAAAATGGTCCAGCTACATACTCGTAACTCCGTCGTCGTCCTCTTGCCTGCAGCTAAGCCACTCTTTCGGTAGTTGGATTCGTACAAGGAATGAATGCTCCAAAGTTCAATATCATATTTGACACGTTTTCATATTATATGAATCAGAGAACTTTTAATGAATATTACCATAGAAATTATATCTTGCCATGGAGAAGTTTGCTCTACTCTCCATAATTCTCCTTCATTTATCGTATTTTCTCCCATATTTCTCGTATTTTTCGAGTTCGTTTCATTTGTCTTCCCCTTTTCATTGTCCTTCCTCTCCCCTTTCTCTTCACGCGTCTTCAAACTTATCTGCACTGAGAGCCCGTCTGGTTTGGGGTTCGAAAATGGAAATGGAATCAAAAATTGGAATGAGACGGAATGGAAAACGGAAATTTTGTTTTATTACTCATAGAGTGGGAATCAATTTTTAGAACTTGCTTATTATTTTTCAATATTTGATGCAATATCAGTAGGAAAAATGATACCTCCAAATAGCGTACACACAATTTTGAAAATAATTTATGAATTGGGGAAATTTATTATATAATTTCGAATTATGGGGTAAGAGAAGGACGGAAATTAGATACAATACTTCAAGAAATTATTAAAATATCTATATTTGATAAGAATTAAATACTCTTTTCTTAACAAGTAATCCAGACTTATCAATACTTATTATAAGCAAATATTACTTTAAATTATTCATAAGTTGAAGATATTTGTAGGACAATTCAAATAAGTTGAGAAAATATGGCCAAACAAGATAAGTAAAGAAAATGCTATCGTAAAAGAAATAAGATACCAAAAGACACAGCAAAAGAAATATTGGGGGAAAATTGATCGACAAAAGCAAAATATTGTGGTGAAAAACTTTTGGTTGTTAAAAAAAAATTAAACGAAAAAGTGTTTTCATTTCTCCCTATAATTTCTTGTGTTCCCCAGGGAATGGATAATTCCCTAATATAACGAAGTTAACTCCCCTGTAAAAGGGCATTGGAAACCGATTCCCATATACCAAACAAAATTAATCGGAATGGAGCATTCTGATTCTGATTCCGATTCTGGAGCTCTTATTGATGGAACGGTCCCTAATTATTGTCTGTCTATCGGATACGATATCGTCCCATACCCTTCATTTATCATTTCTGTTGTCTTGTGCTTAAACTTTCTTCAGACTTATTAGAACTTATTATTATCTTTCAAATTACATACTAGATTTGACCAGGTTATCTTTTTCTTCTAAATATGTGCATGAAACTATGCACTGTTGATCATTCATAATGGAATATAACGAAGTTTTTGTTTCTTTCTTTTTGGGTAGGCAATAGCTAAGTTTTCTTATGTATTGGTACTATCATCAACTAACCGCTTCACTTGCGCGTTGTCGCGGGATTATTATTTGACTAGTTATTTTATATTTTTTGATAGGCTGACTAATTATTTTATATTAGTTTATATAGTTCATTAGATAATAATTCAATTATATTGTATATGGAATAAATTAATATTAAGGATCAATTAATGTTATGTTACTTTTTTTCTTTTTGGGAATTATAATTAATGTCATGTAATAAATGAAAGTGCTTAATTAATGTCACGGAGTATGTGAAGGGGTCAGATTATACGGAGATAAGAGTTTGAAGATTGGAGCCAAGATATCAATCCTCCCTCTTTATTTTGCAATTATATATTATATATAGATTGTCTATAAAATTATCAATCTAGAAACTCTTGTAGACATGCAAGTATAAAAAATAAAAATAAAAAAATTGGTAAAATTTAATTTGTTCAACTTTTGTAAGTAAACTTTTTAACTTGTTTAGAAAACCTTTTTATTCCAAGATTGCTTTATTTGAGATCAGGAAAATTTTATAAATTTTTAAAGAAATATTTAATATTTATCCATGGCTTGAGAAGCATATGTTTTATTTTTCAAAATAATATTTAATTATAATCATTATGATCAAGCAGTCGAAAAATTATATAGCCACAAACTGAGGGCATCAAGAAAATACTCATGTGGCAGTTTTTTATTGCACATACCGACTTTTATGTATTATAATTGACTGATGGACATATAACACTTGCAATATTTTTTCCGTCACTCTTTTTCTTTGAACTTTTCTGCAGTCGTTCGTTTTTTTCTTTCTTTTTTTTTTTCGATGAAGCATGCAAGTGTTTAATAACCTTAAAAAGAAAAAAAAATTAGAGGTTAAAACTACAATATGTTACTCCTGAATTTGCTTTTTTACTTCAGCTCTGTGTTGATATATAAAATTGGCACGCATTATGTTGGGGCAATTTTTACGTTTGACTTCAATGATTCGCTAAGTAAAACTTGCGATTATATATGAAATTCAATTTCGCAATATTCAGCAAGTACTTTAATTATCTTTGTCCAGACTAACATGAGACGCACTTTGGTTTTCTCAAAATTGAACCCGGCCTGATCTAAGCCTGTACAGACACATAACTCCCTTTGATACCTTGAATTTCCACAAGGATTATTAATCGGAGACTTAATTCATTTAACTGTGGGCATAGGTACTGGACAAAGTTATAGTGTATTTATAAACAATATTTCACCATCATAGGTGGCATATATAACATGCAAAAGTACGTCGAAGGCTGAATAATCAGCCTAACCTTTTCCTTTTTCTGCTCAGCAGATGCAAAAGATCAAATTCACCATGCATGAAAGCGACCTCTAGGTTTCAAAGAAATTAAAAGTTCTGATAGGTGTAAGAAAAACTTGCACAATTGTCACTGTTAACTCTGTTCATGGCATTGTCATTATTAATTCTTCCTTTTGTTTAATAAACGTGAATTTGCCGAGAATGTTCGCACAATGTGGATCACGATATTTCTTTTGATCTTTAATTACATCTTGCGGCCTACTAAGGGACTTTTACGCAAGCAAAGATGTTATGTCATCTTCAACGTGATCGGTGCATAATTCTCCTCCACTACAGGGCAGGTCCATGTATCCAAAGGGAGATGATGATGAAAGAAAAAGTAAAGGCACATGAAAATTAGCCACACACTGTTATAGAGGAATCGAACTCAAAACTCTTGGATTCCAGGTCGACGCCTCTCGTTCCACTATTTCGTAGGCCAAAATAAGCGTAAAGTAGATAATACTCGCTACTAAAGTATCTTTCCCTAATTTGGACTTCATCTTTTAAAGGTTATATAAAGGCTTTGTTCTCTGAAATTGCATATCGTGTGCACTTCGTTTATTTAGTGGTGTGCGTGCCCTCTGAAGGAACCTTTCTGGATCAGAGGAGCAGGGACAGCAAAATCACCTGCTGGACTGAAAATTAATGGAATAATAAAGCCGTAAATTTAAAATACATCATTAAATTTCCTTTGGTCTAAGTTTTTGTCTGGGCAAATAAATATATTCAATCGACGAGATTTATCCGAGATTCTATCATACCATATAGTTTTAGAGAGTACTAATAGAGTCACAGCAAATCGAGATATAGGTTTTTTTTTTTTTATCGTGATCATGAATTTGTACAATAAGAAAAATAATTTGATCAGTTTCTTCCGCATCACGTTTTTGAAAAGTGATCACACAAAATTTTATAATTAATTGGAATTAATATTTGGCCTGTAATATTTCGAATAACCCAGTGATCATAGTGGAAATTAGATTCAAAAGAGGCACTGTATATCTTCTTGAAACTTCTTATGTCGAACTTCTTTCATCCCTCCCCCCTTTCCTTTCTTTTTTCAAGGTAATCCTGATCTTTGTCCCCCGTAGAAGACAATTTGGCAGCTCATATATTCTTGCATTTTCCTGGCTCTCTTTGTCACGTTTTCTTCTTCTTTCGCCCTTAATTTGTTTAATGTATCCGGGAATAATTAGAATATAATCTCATTCGCATGCCTTTTCTTTTTCATATTTTTTATAATATCAAGAGGTATACTTCATAGATAGGATCCATCCTCCTTCAACTGTCGGCTTAATCTGGCTATGAGATGCTTTCGATAAGTTTCGATCTACTCGTATTTTGATAAAGAGTGCTTCTAGCATGGGACACTAAATAATGTATTATGGTGGGACACTGTCAGCACCTAATTTCAGTCCATCGGCTCCAAGGGAGGGCAAAATTGTCATTTCCCAATTTATCACATTTTCTTAAAAAAAATTAAAAATTAAAATAATTTTAATTAAATTAAATTATATATGTATTTTAAAAAAAAAGAAAAAAAAGGAAAGACTCGGGCAAGGCCGGGCAGCGTTGACCGGCTACCCGGGACTACCGGCATTTAATTTAATTTTTTTTTTTTAAAAAAAAGAGAGATTCGGGCAGGGGCCGAGTAGCGCTCGCCGGCTGCCCGCGATCCCCGGCCGGCCCAGAACCCCAATATCGCGATTTCCGCGATTTTCGGCCAAATCGGCCGAAATCTTAACGGAAAAGGGGATGAAATTGCAATTAAATGGACAGAAATACAATTCGGATGGGGAGGAACAGGACCCAGAAAACGAAATCAGAAAATTGGCTCTCGATTTGGCGGATTTGGAGATCGGAGATTTCGAAAAACCTCGCCGGAAAACGCGACTTTTCCCCTCGATTCCGGCCGTGTCGACTCCTGTGACGCCCATCCCGAGCACGGCGTAGCCCGGGCGGTGCTTGCTGCCGTCTCCCGCGTCTTCTCTCGCCGTCTCCGCGACACCCAGAAGCGGGAACCGCCGTCCGCGGCGGCCGGAATCCTTCCCTCCGCCCATCTTCATCTTCTCCGTTCATCCCCTCTCTCACGGGCTCGGCCCATTTCCCTTTCGGTTTGCGCAGGTCCAGCCCGTTCGGCCCAGTTCAGTCTATCTGAGACGACCCGACCCGATTTGTCTCCTGACCCGTTCAGTCTCACCCGGAAATCGGCCCGGAACAGGCGGATCCAGACGCAGGCCCAGTTCGGCCCAACCGTTCTCTTTAGCGGCCCGGCCCAGATCTTTGCGGCCCAACATTCACTCCCAGCAACGGCCCAGCAGCAGCCCAGTTAGGCCCGATAGCCAGCTCGGCCTAGCGGCCCAATCCACCCGGCGATTTTATTTATTTTTATTATTTATAGAATCACCCATCAACTTCCCGAACTAGGTAAATTCTCGACTTAGTGGCATGATTAGAGCTCCTTTCCTGAATATTATTGCTTGTTTGAAGGATATAATGTGAAATGAGTGTTCTTGGGTCGTGTGGGTGATTGGATTTGTCCCGAACTCGACTTTACGATCTTTCCATTTTGTCACATTTCAGTCCAGAGGACGCATTTTATTTTTTTCAGATCTGCCCCGAACTCTAAAAATTATTTTCAATCAAGTCCCGGTCATTTTACTATTTTCCAATCAGTCCTTGGATTTTTCAGAATTTTTTTAAGCATCCCAAATAACTTTCCAAGTTGTTTCAGTTTAGTCCCGGGGCCTTTTTCACCTTTTTCAGATCTGCCCCGAATTTCAAAATTTATTTTCAATCAATCCCAGTCATTTTACTATTTTCCAATCAGTCCTGGAATTCCCAGAATTTTTCAAGCCTCCCAAGGTACTTTTCAAGCTGTTTCAGTTTAGTCATGGGGTCATTTTTTTTTTGTTTCCAGATCAGTCCCGATTTTCAAATTCATTTCAAATAAGTCCTGGGACATTTTCAGTAAATTCTTACACAGTCCCAATTTTTTAGAATTTTCAGATCAGTCCCCCAACTTTTTAGAATTTTCAAATTAGTCCCCAATTTTTTCAAAATGTTCAAATCAGTCCCTGCTCTTTTAAAATCGTTCAATTCAGTCCCCTGGACATTTTCTAAAAATATCCGGCCCTTTTCTACTTGGATCACCCTCCGACAATGTATGTGCCCCATTTAAATATTTCATTTTTGTAATTATATACAATGTGACCATGTCGGAAATTAGAGTTTATCGGGCGGTCAACTAATGGCTATCTCGACGGCTCGAAATCCGTAGACTAAAGCATTCGGCAAGTTTTTAATTAACCTAAAATTCTACATACGGAATAATCGGAGCGTTAAATTTGGCTAAATTAAATCACTTGATTTCTTTAAATGGATTGCACGAATTGATTAATAATTTGTAATCGCGTCAACAGTTCAAGAACTGTTAGTCATGCCCTTTTCAAAATTCACAATTTCAAAAGCACCGAGGTACGTACAGCGTAATCTTGATTTTCATGCACACACATATTTACCGATTCAAGGGCATGATTACCGGTTCTTGTCTTGCCGTAATCAAAGCGTAGGTTTGTGCATAGAATTGGTCAAAACATGGAAAAACAAATTAATCACAAACTCGGCTTAAATCAAACATGGGCAATAGTCAAATAGAGGGTTAGGTTTTTTGGGTTTTAGGTGAAAATACTTTTAATCTGTAAAAGTTATATTGTCACGATACAGAATAATTTAAAAATAACATACGCATTCAGGACTTGACTACCGACATAATGTCTGTCGGGTCCGTTAAAATAATGCCGAATGCTACATACCCTATCCATCATCCCTTTTTGCTTGTTTTAAGGTAGGATTTGTATGCCAAGATACCTCGGGTAATAATCAGTTAATTCATGTAAATTCGGCGATAACAAAACCCCATTGATTGTTTATTTGAGCTTGCTTGTTACATCTTTTGCACTTGATTGTTATGCGGATCGAGCCTGATCCCTTAGGACTCGATTCACACTAGGTCCAACGCCCATAACCGTCGATCACGGGATCCAATACCCCCATACACCGAGTGCGCATTTAATTTAATTTTCGGTCTTTTCCAAACTATACGGTGAGCATGAGTGAAATCATGGCCGAATGCGAACCGACCGGGATTTAGTCATTGTAGTTTATCTTTTATTTATTTGAGAGAACAATGTAAGGTTTTACATTATACATTTATTCATGTAAAATCCCGGTCGAAGAGTGAACGGTCAGAGTGTTTCTTCGAATTTACTGTGTCAAAACGCATAAGATGAGCGAAACTTAATAAAGCGGTAATTAAATTAAAATGGCAAGCCTAGACAAACTAGAGTACCGAAAGGGCGTGTGGGATATAGGCCCACACTTAATAGAACCCCCGAATTCGGAATTTTCGGTTCCGTACAGACCATTGCCTTAGCATCTTAGGTGTACCCCGTACCCCTAGACCTGGGTAACTTGCCGGCCCTCGACCTTTGGGTCGTAAAATGGCAAGTGGAAACTCCTTCTCACGTGCGTCTGTCGTGCGTCCCCGGGAAGGTGGACACTCCCAAGCCGCGTTGCATTTAGGCGCGCGCATGCGTGCCCCGACGAGACGAAATTCGGGTGTGCACAGGCACTAATCGTATCCATTAGATATTTCAACATGAAATATTGGCTATTCATAATTTACATATTTTACCCCTCAAATTGTAGTCCTCCAACTATCCATTTAGCGATTTTTGCCAACAATAATTTGTACTCGTCCCTCACTCATTCAACACATAACCCAACCACACCATCGCACGTGTCCACACACGAGACAAAATGTAATCGGGCAATGGGTGAAATCCGATCCTAATTAATCGGACTAATACCGAACCGATAGTCTAATTTTTTGTAAATTCGATTTAATCTTATTTATTCAACCAGTTTGTTCAATTTTTCATTTGTTCATTCTATCTTTTTTAACTAGTTTCTTCTATTTTCATTGGTTCATTCAATCGTTTTCAATTTCGATCACCGCGTTCGATCATCATCTAGCAATTGATACTGAGGTTTCGACTTTTTCGATCATCAAATTGTTTCCACAAACAACTGGTTTTTGTATTTCCAAGTACCTAGTTGAAAATTTTGTTCATTGGAATTGAAACTTCAACTCCCTCATCAATTTTGCAATGATTTCAACATGAAAGGAGTCCCCTATCGAACTTCCCACCGTTGCGACGAGAAATTAGTTTTGATTACGATGGCCAATTTCTATTGACAAGTTTTGCTTCACTTTGTCAAATGGCGCATGGCTCAAGGCTTCCCGTAGTATTCTCGAAGAGTTCGTCAGAGGCCGGCCATGTTGATCTTTCTCATTTTTTTCCCGGTCTCCGATCAGTTTTTCTCTTTGGCAAGGATAATTTCCTTATGTTATTCCTTGATATAGAGAGATATTTTGACTTTTTTTTCTGGTAAGTTGATATTTTTCAAGGATATTTTATTCATTAATTGAGCTAATTTTTCTTTCTAAAATTGTTTTGTATTATTGGTTTAAGCTAATTGTCTTGTCTGCTAGAGCTCATTTGTGATATAAATAGTCTTAGGAATATAAATTTCTTTAGGAGGGAAAACGAAAGTATCAGTAAAGAGGACCCCGATAAAAAACTAATAAGTTCATATATTAATATATTAGCTTAAGTCAATTCGATAATTCGCTTAAGCAAATCTAACTAAAAGAATAACGACAAGTAATTGTTAAAAACTCCAAGCAATAATGATTTTGGTCAATTGAATGACTTGCCGAGGCTGACCTTTATATTGTATTCTTATTTATAGTCTCGGTTGTTGATGAATGCAACAATGATGATGACTAATTGATAGAAACAAATACTTGGAATATAGCTAACTTTTATTTTGTTTATTTATATTAGCACAAGCTAATTGTAATATCTGCTAAAGCTCATTTGTTAAAGACTTCGAGCAATATTGATTTTGGTTGATTGAGACTTGCTAATGGTGGCCTTCATATTCTATTCCTGTTTATAGTCTCAAATGTTGATGAATATGGCAATGAAGAGGCTATCTCATAAAAAAAAATTTGGAACCAAACTAACTTTTATTTTGTTTCTTTATATTGGCTCAAGCGAATTGTCATGTCCTTCAGAGCCCATTTGTTCTATAAATAGTCTTACGAAAATAAATTTCTGTAGGAAGGAAAACAAAAGCATCAGTGAAGATGACCCTAATGAAAAATTAATAAGTTCGTATATTTATATATTAGCTTTGGCTAATTCTATAATTCGCTTAAACAAATCCAACTAAAAGGATAACGACGAGTTTTTGTACGGTTACAGGTAAATAGCATTTAAAAGAATCGTGTTTTTCATTTTTTTACCTATTTTCCTAAATTTAATTTACTTTTTTAATTCCATAATTTTTGGATAGAGATACCCATAAAAAAAAAACTAACATTCCATATTTTTAAGAAGTTAAATTAGGGAAGTTATTTTTTTACCAGATTTGATTTTGGACAATTGAAGGAAAATAAATAAATAACCGTTCATTCACGGGAAGCCGCCATCGACGACGGCGTTCATCATCTTTAAAATACATTGAGCCTTATTGCAAGAATCTCATTTCCTTTCTACAATCTCGTTGTCGCTTCATAAGTTTGTGTTCCACCATGCTGTGTTCGTCCAACTCCGACTGCACAACAAGAAAACTACCAATGGTCATCATTAGCACGTAGGAGCATGGTCGGACATAAATCGTTCATGAAACTTAATCATAAGTTGACTAAATTCTTTCGTTTGATTTACTTGATTATGTATTGTTTCATTTTGTTGTAATTCTTCAAATGAAAACCTAAGTCCGTCTTTCTATTCTCTGACAATGTGGATGTCATGGTCGACGATGCTGTTTTAGAAGAATAACTAAATATTTAAATCGAGTTTACGAATCAAACCGCTAAATCTAAGCCGATTTAATTATGAAAAACTTTGTGCTAAACCGATTTTCTTGAAAAACCGTTCCAGTTTGTCGTGATATGAACAGTTAAAGGGTCGGGTAGTAATTGAGACATATGTCGGCGTCTACATGCGACACATCATCAATTCAACATATTTGATTGATTTGAAATGTGACCCAATGATATTGTAATAAGATTGAAAAAATTATGAGTTAAAATGTAAGTTTTAGTACTTAAAGGATGCAAAAAATATATGTCTCACCATAGGACATTATTTATTGTCCCATGCTAGAATTTTCCATTAATAAAAGGCCTTACTGCAAGTGACATTGACATTGGAAAAATACTTGAATGAATCGAACTACTTCGCCCTCCCAATTTCCAAATATATATATATTCCCAAATCCCACCCACCTGCCTGCCCGAAGAAGCAAAGACTCGCCCTGATCTCTTTCATCTTTGAAATAGAAAAACAGGATTTTCCTTCAACAACTTGTGGACTTCCTTCTGCATCTCCAGACATGACTCATATCCTCCTCCTGTCAAATCCAATTATGGTTGTTAGAATCGTGATTCGAATCGTAGAATCTTACGATTCTACGACTCAAGGGGTGACTACCGATTCCGATTCCATGGCATGAATCAAGAAGGTATAACCGTGACTGAATCGCGATTCGAATCGCAGGATTGTAAAATCGGACCGATTCTACGATTCTAGTTTCAACCCAAAGTCATATGCCCCTCTCTCTCCTTCCTCATCTCTCTCATTGTGCAACGGTATTGCTCATCGGTTCTCTTATTTTATGAAAAGTTTGAAACTTGTCTCCTGGCTGTAAGTGATAGGGACTTGAAAAGTTTCTGAAACTGTTTCGAATTGGGTTTCGGTCGATTTCTGATTACCATCTGGTTTAAAATGATTTAGGCTGGAATTTTTTCGACTTTTTTAGGTGCCAAGATGATTCTAAGAAAGGATAGACCAAGAAGAAATTAGGGATGAAAAGCACCTTCGCCTATAGGATCTGTGACCACGGTACTATATCAATACTATATCAATTTTCATTTGAGGCTGTTATAGTCGGAGCGCTCTCTTATGAAGATTAAGCACCATCTGATTTTGATGAACGAAGTATGAAATATCAAGATTTATTATTTGATGTTTACTTCTACTATTTCTGACATGAGATTTGGTGTATACATATATATATATATGTTGTTTTTTTAATTATAGGTAGAATCTTACGATTCACGATTCGATTATACGATTCACGATTCTACGACCCTCGACCAATTCTAGGTAAAATCGCGATTGTGACAACTTTGAATCCAATTCCTCTGCTCTTTGATTTCCTTCAATTTCGTGTTATTATGGTTGATCTTCTCCTTCTCATCTATTGGGTCGAATGTTTGTTCTTCCTTATCCATGAGTTTTTATTGTTGCCCTGCTCGGGATTACGTCTCAGTTTTTTGTCGATTCGATTGAATTGATGAATTGCATACATCTTTGTGTGGAAAAGTATGGATTTTTTGCGGTGGGGCTCTGGTTTTTTTCCTTGACTGTTGCTGAGGGTCGATCTCACGCGAGAACCAGAGAGAGCGCGTCGAGAGCGGGCACAGGCAAGGAGCGGCAAGAAGGGCAATACAAAGGACGACGGGTTGACTCCCGAGCAGCGCTGTGAGAGGTCGGTTGATCGACTCTTCTTCAATTGATTCGATCTCAATTAAAAATAATTTTTTTTCATAATTGTGTTTTTCATACATTAATTTTATGAAGTTCACACAATTTTTAATTTTTTATTAATTTTACTGGAATATGAATTTATCAAAAAATAGACACTTCAACTATAATATTCATCTATTAAATATTTTAATACAAATTTGATTAGTGTAAATATATCAAAAGTCCTTGCATCGCAGGGTTAGTAAGTTAATAATTTTCTTTCGATATAATCATTTTTCTATTCCTTGTCATAAGTCACTTGAAAAATTCTATCATTGTCCAATAAATATGAATAGTTCGTGAGGACCCTATCACCACTAGATCGATCTAGTGTACATTGTCAGATGATAATGTAATGGAAATTGATATCTTTTGAACCATCCATGCAATAAACGGTAGCATTTTCCCTAAAAAAGAAATAGAGAGGAGAATTTTCTTTATTTTTAATTAATTTTATTTATATCGGTGTCCATTATTCAAGTAAATTGAACCGAACGATAAATCTAGTTTTGGTTCTTTTGTGTATGGTTCGATTCAATTCGATTACGGAGATTTCTTGAAAATTTCTACTCTATTCGATTTGAGAATTTTGAAATAGGGGAAAAAGGTTTTAGTTCCTACATTTCAATTCCAACAAAACTCCTCGGCTTTAATCACGAAATTAAAATTTTTCTTTCTTCTGATTCTCCCATGACGACTGCATCTCTACCTCTTCCATCTCTGCCTGTACGTCTAGTGCCTCTTATGTGTGGCTATGGCAACGACCCTCTCCCTCTCTATTCACATACTCCACACTCTCCCGTGATTGACTGTTTGGTCCCTCTCTATCCTCGTCTCGAGTAAGTTTGATCTCTCCATCTCAGACTATCATCTCTTACCCTCAGTCTCACGATCATCACTCTCTTCATCTTTCTTCTAAGCAATCCTCCTGCGACGACCAAAGGCGGTAATGGGAGGTCCCAGAAAGCTAGGCTCACTTGGGCCACGCCCATCTACGAGATCCAAGCCCTCCGCCTTGATATATGTCGTCCATGACAGAGGCGGGAGCAGTTACGATATTCTGTTAAAAAATGTAACTGCTAATAATTGCATCGTCCCTTTGTCTTTGTATATATGTATACTTCTCGAATAGGAGAGATAGGATATAATAAGAGAGATGAGGCAGTACTTATTATAGGGGTTTTTACGCCCGCTAAGCCACTTGGGAAAAAGAAGTTAGATTAGTTTGTGATTTGAGACTTCGAGGAGTTGCCACTACACCGTTTTGAATTGACCAGTGAGTCACCTAAGTCTCTATCAATGTAAAGATACAAACCACCTATGGAATTTTATTTGATTCGGTCTTGAACTGGAAATCTGAACTCTTGTTACAATGTCAATGCCCACAAGAAAGGACACTGCCCTAGATCGGTATCCTCCTAGGTTTTGCTACTTAGCACTTGTTTTATTTATGGTCAAATTGTTTATCTTATGAGTCTTAGGTGGGGGTGATCACGACTCAGGTTGGGTCGGTTTCAAGGTAAAATTTTGGGCATTGCAGAAAACCCATCCCCGATAATCGAAATCGAAATTAGAAAAAAATAATCAACCTTTATGAGTACGATTTTTCACGGGCCGGTTCTCGGGTTACCTCAAAAAAATAACATAAGAATAAAACTAAAAGGCAACAGTGCAGAGAGTGGAGAAATGAAAAAGATCTTTAAGAATCGACAGTTGTCTCCTTCGGCCTTCGTGATTATGAGGCGCCACCGCATAGCAGAGGTAGGAAGAGATAAATAAAGGTAGGGTTTGTAGTAGAACTGAGAATGACAAACGATCAAAGGTATGGTTTGATTGGCGTGGTTGGGCTGAGCTATTAGGCTAGACTTGGCCTGAACTCATATATTAAATATTAAACATAACAGATTGTAAATTTTTTTTATATTATTTTGCAAACTCGGTTCGGATTGTAGTATTCAGATATGTAATTTCCAAACTTGAACCCGTGGTCGAACTGTGCTCTAGAAGAACAAAAAATTAAAGGTGGTTCGGGTCGGGTCATATCAAGCTTTCAGGGCAATCGGTTTTTTTTTTTTATCAACCCTAGTATTAGGGTTGTATTCAAGTGCATATATGTATATACAAGTATGAAGTTACAAATTAAAACACGTACACCGCACGAGTGCCCGCACATCCATCTCATACATACATGATCCATCATCCATCCATTCAACATGGGCCCTCAATGGGCCTTTTTGGGACAAACACATATAAATGGGTCGAGTGAACCTATAAAGCGGGTTTAAGTTTAAGAGGTGAAAATGGGCCTTGGGCCCTGACTTAAGAAAATGTATGTCAATTATCACAAGTCTACTCATTTTAGTTGCAACTTTTATCTTTTTACAATTTTTTCCAATTTTATTAGGTCAAGTGCACATGAATATCCGTGTAATTATTCAAAACTTCTAGAAAAATGATCCTACAGCCCTCAAGATCAAGACGACCTTCATATTTAATTCCTAGAACTCCCTTAGCGAGTTCATTATCCTTTTCCCATGAATTAGGGTCAAATACAAGTGATTATCCAAATCTAATCATAATTAATCCATTATCACACAAAATAGATATTTATTCAATCTAATTCCATTTTAAAACCAAACGAGGACTTTAATTGGTTTAAATCCCCGACTCTAAAGGCCCGTTTGGTTGGGCTGATTCGGGATTCTACTCCGGCCCAATTCTATCAGAACCCTCAATGCTACGTTTGGTTGTCCATTTGAGTAAGAATGGCCATTCGGAGCGGGCCTCTATTCCGGGTACGGCCCTGAATCACAAATCCCCTCTTCGAGCTCAGTTTTCCAATTCCGATAAATGCAAGAATTGGAATTAAAGACAGAAAATAAAAAACGCCCTCACATAGCAAGACGTCGTCTTCTTTTTTTTTTTTTTTTTTTTTTCTCTGCGGGCTGTCGGAGAGAAACCCTAATCTTGGTCGAAGCCTTGCTCGAAGCTCCTGGAGTCGATCCCTTGCTCGAAGCTCCTGGAGTCGTTGCTCAAAGCTCTTCTTGGAACTCTGATCAGGTGAATAATGTCATTTTCTAGTAGGTTTTTTCTTTATCGTCGCTTTGCCCTATATCCCATCTTTGCCGCTTCCCTGCTGTTTGTTTATGCATCTGTTGTGTTCTGGGGTTTTTTTCAATTTGCGCCTCTTCAGTTGTATTTGCCATGTCTGATGTCTAATACCGGTTGATTGGTTGATAATCTTTGTCCATGTTCTGTATTTGGCATCTCTGTAGTCGGGATTTTGTGGCGTAAGTCGGGTTTGGACTGTTTCAATTGAGTTCAGTCAGTTGCTTTTGAACTGTTGAAGTCAGTCTGAGGTTGGATTTTGCAGATTTGTGCTGTGGATGTTCTTATAAGAACTGTTATTCTGATCGGACACTCTGAACTAGCATGTGGCAGTCAAAAATTTTACTTGAAAATGTCTGGGAGTTGGTGAAGAGATCTATGAAGGCATTAGTTAATTGTCCTGTTTGCTGGTTGCTTCTGTTTCTTTTATAAGGAGTCCGTTGTTATGTGGTTTGGCTTGTATGCCTTGGTAGTATATGTTGTTTGGATTTTGGATGAATGGTTTTTCTTGTACTGATTTGAGCTTCATGTGGCTTGGTATTTCGATTTGGTATATATGATGAGCTTGCTGGATTTCATCCAAAATTTTTTTTTTATTGGATTTCACTTTTGGGTCAGTTCTGAATATTCGTTTTAGGCAGTCAATGGAGTTGTTTCTACTTCTATTTATGTTGTGCTTCAACTAATCATCATCTATTCATGTGTGAAGCTGGTGGACACTTGTGTGCAATAGTTATAAATGTTTGATTAGCCTTATCCTAGAAATTGCTAATTATCATAGCTCCAGGTCGTCTATTGCATCATATCAATTCAACTTCTTTTTCAGTAGAGATTATATTAGGAGGTTAGTGCATGTTGACGATGTCAATTGCACGTAACAACTTCGAATGGATGGGAGAGCCCTTTTCAAATTGTGTCAAATGTTGCAAAGAATAGGGGGTTTAAAAACTACAGGAAATGTGCATATTGATGAGCAAGTTGCCAACCTAACCTACAAGAAATATCGTAGTTTTTTGAATGTACTATGCGTATCAAACATGTTTGAATAGCAAATATGCATTTTGTGTTACTCTCAAAAAGGTAGTGTTATATTTAGGAAAAAATGTAAAAGTAGTGCATTTTCGTGCTATTTTCTAAAGGTTGTACTAGATTTAGAAGAAAATGCAAATCGTGCTTTTCTGGATAATTAACCTTTTTTTGAATAATTAATCCTTGATTTTATTCTCTAATGCCCAATCAGTTGAGTTCGGGTGATCGGCGTGTTCTTTGCACTGATCTACTTTGACCACTTGCAAATAGTTTATCTTTGGCCGAGCTGAGGTATCCCAACACACGAATGTTTCCGGACCAAAAATTCTTCGAAATCCGGACCTAAACCGGATGGGATTTGTGAACCGGTCAGTTTTCTTCCTGCTTGGCCTCTCTCAAACATTTCCAAAAGCCCAGCCCATTAGAAAGCCCAGTCCATTAAATATGACGTGGTCAGTCAAGTTTCCATCTCTCACTGTCTCTCCAGAAACATACTCACATTTCTGCTGCTTCATATTCGAGCTCCAATTTCTCTTCTCCATTGTCGTCACTACCACGTGGATTCGTCCTGTTACGGGCTTGCCGGTTGGTTCTTCTACTAGTTGCTGATAAAGGGTAAGATTGGACTCACTCTCTGTCGATCAAATGTCTCTTATTTTTGTGGGAGGTTCTGACTGTGAAGTAACTATCACCGTGTTGCAGGGGTGTCCATGGACAGGTATCCGTCGGAAGAAGTACGGAAGTGTGAGGAGTTTATCGATTGTAAGATGAAACCTTCTCTGGTTCGTGCCACTGTCGAGCGGTATGTCTTCTGTTGTAGCTCGTGACTGCTCGGTCCTGTTGCTTATTATTATTGGTTTTAGGGTAGGTTTTAAGGTCCCTTGTCGTCTAAGTTGAGTTGTTTACTAGTTTATACAACTTAAAAGATTCTTGGTGGGCATTGATTGTCTTAGCTCTTGCTGATAATATGTGCTTCTCGTCTCAAGGGCATGATGGATTGTATATCTCATGCAAATGTCTCGGATGCGGTATAGAGTCCTTTTGTTTGCTTTACATATTCTGATATTTTCCGGTGACTGGCTTTGGGATTTAGCATTTTCTCTATGATAAGTCATGAACTTTTGTCTTTGTAGAAGTTTGGATTTTCTGGAAGCTCACTCAGTATGAATTACTTAGATGGTGGCTGATTTCCACTTTGCTTTCCTTCAAGTCAATTAGTTATAGATTTGTCTTGGTTATGGTTCAAGACATAGCACCTTATTTATTTCCCGGAGCACTTCGATGAACTTATTGAATTGAAACATGAATTGTAGACAGAATTTCATATTAAATAATTGTTCAATAATATTTTTTTGATCTATGTTTTGCAGGAACAAGCTCTTTGAACAGCAGAAGATTTTGTATCCTGTCTTTTGCAAGCATTCTTTGGAGTTATGCGTCTCTCCGTTACTCTACTGAAACCAAACACTTATGTTTCTCTTTTTTGACAATATGATTTTCCCTATATGAAAATTGGCTGATGATGATATTTGAGCGTGATTAATTTTCTTTAGGAATGAGTCTGTCTCTGTATTGTAGTTTTCTTTTTAAACTCTTTAAATTCTCGATGTTTACTTGACTACATCTACTTATAGCTCAGATCTGCGAAAGAACATAGAAAATCTACAAAAGAACAGCATAACTAATCTAAGGACAATGGTCAACATTGGGTCTGAAGTGTACATGCAGGCTGAGGTGTAAGTCCTCTCTTTCTCCCTCTCTCCCTGCCTATTGCTTAATCATGTTACTCGTTTATGCATCAATAATATCGATGGGACATTTTCGTTAACTATTGAAGGCTATCTTGTTGAATCTTGTATACAACATTAGTTTGATTTTCACCTATTTCAGACCTCTCAATACATGTATTTTGACTGCGGTTGATAAAGATACATGAGATTACATAACACCGCCTTTACTCATGATGCGTAGTTGCGGCAATGATTTTAAAATTATAGTAGAAATTAACTGTTTCTTATTATGAGATTTACTGTTCTGTCACGGGACCTAATCATAATGCAGTTTTGTTGATGGTTATATGGAGACGAAGTTGTGTTGATGGTTATATGGAGACAAATAGTGTTTAGCTCATTAGATAGAATTTAATGAAATTGATGCTGCATCTGCAGATCTGACACCCAAAGGATCTTCGTCGATATCGGCTATGGGTTTCACGTGGAATTCACATGGGATGAAGCTCTGAACTACATACCACTAAGGGAAGAGTTATTAGCAAGGTCAAAGTTCACTTCCCCTTAACTTTACCTTGATCAAGTGGTCGATCTATCTTACCTCACTGAAATTTGTTGTGCAGACAGATAGAAGAGTGCACTTGTAGGATTGTCCGGATTAAGGCCGATATCAAGCGGGTACATCTTTTGTCAAAATTTTCTAGGTCCATGGCTTCTTTGCAAAACAGACGGGATGACTAAATAACTTCGAATTTTGTCAATTTCATTTCTATTGAAAGATATTTAGAAAAGATGGTTTATTGATATGTTCGATCTTATCAAGTAGGATTGAAGACTTCGAGCTAAGCATCTTTTTATCTTCAACTTAATGTTCTTCATCGTTGCAGATTCATGAAGGGATACGACAGTTGCTTCAAATTCCACAGGAGCCATATGTAGAAGAGCGAGTCTTTTAGCAGCGCATTCGAATGTCTCATGTAATTCTCTTCTTTTTGGCACTTAAAACAACGAACTTGATAACTCAAGAGACTGGTACTGTTTGATTATACAGATATTGTAAATAGATGCATCGGCGGGCTAATTTTGTGTCTCGTCTGGGTTACATGAAAATGGATTGTACATTCTTCTAATCCTTTTGAAGATCGGTTATTGACTCGTGTTTTCCAATCTGTTTTAGTTTTAACCCAATCTAAGGTCGTAGGCTGTTCATATATTGGATTAAAACTAAAACAGATTTGATTCACATATTTCTTGAGAGTAATGCAAAAGTTTGTTCAACATTCGGTTTACATCAAATTATCATTTGATAGTGGCGTATTTCGATGTGATTGGTCATGGACCATCCCCGTGAGGTTATATTGCATAGGACAATTTTTAGAGGAAGACTTGACAGACATGATGATTATTCTAAAGCCTTAAATGTGTGGGTTTTAAGTCGTTCTGTATTGTGACAATTCGACTTTAACAGCTTATGAAAGTGTTGTGTTTTGGCTTAAACCTGCATCTTAAGGCTCTGCCTAACCATTTTTTGGACTCAAATTTATATATATTCGCCGAGGCAAAAGAAGAATTCCATGCGCTGGGAAATGTTCCATTTACAAGACCTATTCGGTTACAGTTGTGTAAATGAGAGGAAACAGCTGATTTTATAGTTGACTACAATGATTTTATAGGCATGTAAACCGAATGTTGAATGATTAGAACATTCAACAATCTATGATAGTTTATACCAAATTATCCTTTAATCTATGATAGATTAATCTGCTTTATAAAATCATTGACCGTTATATACTTTTAGTCGATCCCCAATGTGCGCTCATAATAACGGTGTAAAACATAATAACGGTGATATTTACACTCGTAGTACTCATTACGCTAAATGAATAGTCCTTCAACTATTCATTTAGCGATTTTTACCCACGATAATTTTTACTCGTCCCTCACTCATCCAACAAATGGCCAAACCACACCGTCACATGTGTCCACACACGATACAAAATGCAATTGGGTCATGGGCGAAACCCGACCTTAATTAATCGGACTAATACTGAACCGATAGTCTAGTTTTTTGTAAATCTGATTTAGTCTTATTCAACCGGTTTATTCAGTTTTTCGTTGGTTCATTCTATCTTTTTTAACCAGTTTCTTCGATTTTCATTGGTTCATTCTATCGTTTTCAATTTCGATCACGGCGTTCGATCATCATCTAGCAATTGATACTGAGGTTTCGACCTTTTTGATCATCAAATTGTTTCCACAAACAACTGGTTTTCATATTTCCTTGTACCTAGTTGAAAATTTTGTTCATCGGAATTGAAACTTCAACTCCCTCATCAATTTTGCAATGATTTCAACATGAAAAGAGTCCCCTGCCGAATGTCCCACCGTTGCGATGGGACATTAGTTTCGATTACGATGTCCAATTTCTATCATTATGTTTTGCTTCACTTCGTCAAACCGTGTATGGCTCGAGGCTTCCCATAGTATTCTCAGAGAGTTCGTTGAAGGACGGCCATGTTGATCTTTCTCATTTTTTTCCCGGTCTCTGATCAGTTTTTCTTTTAGGCAAGGATAATTTCCTTATGTTATTCCCTGATATAAAGATATATTTTGCAATTTTTTCTGATAAGTTGATATTTTTCAAGGATATTTTGTTCGTTAATTGAGTTAATTTTCTTTCTAAAATTGTTTTGTATTATTGGTTTAAGCTAATTATCTTGTCTGCGAGAGCTCATTTGTGATATAAATAGTCTTAGGAATATAAATTTCTTTAGGAGGGAAAACAAAAGTATCACCCTGATAAAAAACTAATAAGTTCATATATTAATATATTAGCTTAAGCCAATTCTATAATTCGCTTAAGTAAATCTAACTAAAAGGATAACGATGAGTAATTGTTAAAAACTCCTAGCAATAATGATTTTGGTCGATTGAATGATTTGCCAAGGCCGACGTTTATATTGTATTCTTATTTATAGTCTCGGTTGTTAATGAATGCAACAATGATGATGACTAATTGATAGAAACAAATATTTTGAATATAGCTTACTTTTATTTTGTTTATTTATATTGGCACAAGCTAATTGTAATATCTGCCAGAGCTCATTTGTGTTATAAATAGTCTTAGGGATATAAATTTCTTTAGGAGGAAAAACAAAAGTAATAGCAAAGAGGATCCTGATGAAAAACTAATAAGTTCGTATATTTATATATTGACCTAGACCAATTCTGTAATCCGATTAAGCAAAGCTAACTAAAGGAATAACAATAAGTAATTGTTAAAGACTTCGAGCAATATTGATTTTGGTTGATTGAGACTTGTCAATGGTGGCTTTCATATTCTATTCCTGTTTATAGTCTCAATTGTTGATGAATATGACAATGATGCGACTATTTGATAAGAAAAAAAAATTGGAACAAAACTAACTTTTATTTTGTTTCTTTATATTGGCTCAATCTAATTGTCATGTCTTTCAAAACTCATTTGTTCTATAAATAGTCTTAGGAAGATAAATTTTTTTATGAAGGAAAACAAAAGCATCAGTGAAAAGGACCCTAATGAAAAACTAATAAGTTCGTATATTTGTATATTAGCCTTGGCCAATTCTATAATCCGCTTAATCAAATCTAACTAAAATGATAACAACGAGTTATTGTATGGTTATAGGTAAATGGCATTTAAGAGAATCATGTTTTTCATATTTTTTTACCTATTTTCCTAAATTTAATTTACTTTTTTAATTCCGTAATTTTCGGATAGAGATACCAATAAAAAAACTAATATTTCATATTTTTAAGAAGTTAAATTAGGGAAATTATTTTTAACCCGAATTTGTTTTTGGACAACTGGAAAAAAAAGATAAAAAAAAAGATAATTGTTCGGTCACTGGAAGCCGCCATCGACGATGGCGTTCATCATCTTTTAAATACGTTGAGGCTTATTGCAAGAATCTCGTTTCCTTTCCACAATCTCGTTGCCTTTTCATAAGTTTGCGTTCCACCATGTTGTGTTCGTCCAACTCCGACGGCACAACAAGACAACTACCAATGGTCATCGTTAGCACGTAGGAGCATGACTGGACATAAATCGTTCATGAAACTTAATTATAAGTTGACTAAATTCATTCGTTTAATTCATTTGATTATGTATTGTTTCATTTGGTTGTAATTCTCCAAATGAAAACCTAAGTCCATCTTTCTCTTCTCTGACGATGTGGATACCATGGCCGACGATGCTGTTTCAGAAGAATAACTAAATGTTTAAACCGAGTTTACGAATCAGACCCCTAAATCTAAGTCGATTTAATTATGAACAACTTTGTGTTAAACCGATTTTCTTGAAAAACCGTTCGAGTTTGTCGTGGTTCGGATATGAACGGTTAAAGGGTCAGGTAGTAATTAGGACACATGTCGGCGTCTACATGCGACACATCGTTAATCCAACATATTTGATTAATTTGAAATGTGACCCAATGATATTGTAACAAGATTGAAAAAATTTAGAGTTAAAATATACGTTTTAGTACTTAAAGGGTGCAAAAAGTATGTGTCTCATAAATAGGACATTATTTAGTGTTACATGCTAGAATTTTCCATTAATAAAAGGCCCTGTTGCAAGTGACATCGACATGGAAAAATACTCGATTGAATTGTCCATAAACATAAAATATTTTGTACCTAATTATTAGTGAGCTGTAATTATATGTTAATACAAATCCCTCAGCAATCGATCAATATATATATATACACTAAATCATCCACTCACACTATGCGCGATATTACGTACATTATAATATAAATAGATTATTAGATTTACTATATGAGTTTCTTCTTTTCCTTTTTAGCTGGCTATTAATTTTTCATCAACAGTATTTCTTCTCATTAGGAGGAATATTATAAAATAAAATAAGGGAAAGAAAATGTAGATGGAACCATAGAAAAGAAAAGCAAATAATATGATACCATCTTTTGATATTCTCTATTGTTGTGTTGAATAAATATATATGAAATTCATTATGAGGCTGTCGTAGTTGATACTGCTCTTTTCTAGCTAAAAAGCATTGATTTGAATTTACTTAACAATAATAATAATATTATTATTATTATTATTACTACTACTATCATCATCATCATTTATGAATATTATCAAGTATATATTCTGAAGTTTCTATATGCCGTTTGCAGAATGGCGCATGACAAGCTACAAGACATATTAAAATCTCATCAGTCAACATCAGTTTGTATTCAGACTCGCTAATTGGGAAAGCTCCATTGGGTTAATTATCTCAAGTACCGAAGATTAACAAATTTCGGTCACGAACTTTCTCATAGACAGAATCTGTTTGTTTTTTAATTAATAAATCTTGTATTCAGCAAATGATTTCACAAATATTATATTGAAAAATTAATTACGACAGAGAGAGGAAAAAAAAAGAAAAATGAGAGAAAAGAGAGAAAAGAGAAAGTGAGGAGATCATAATAGATGGCCACCCCCGCCACGAAAGCTTGAATATACAAAGAGAGATTTCGATTTGTTATCTTCTAATCAACTACAATTAACTAACTGATTAATTAATTAATTCCCTTTTTTAATAGTCTCTCTCTCAGTCTTTATTAATGCTCTTGCATGCATTATACTGCGTGGTACGTGAATCATACGCCATGCAAAAGTGTGGCCTGTTGGGAACATATTACATGCATGATAATAAAGAAGTTTAATTGAGAGAAAAGGGACGTAGAATGGCGCACGCTCTCGTCTGTCAATTAAGAGGTTGCAAGTTCTATTTTCGTTGTTGGACTATCTATGCCATTTTATTAGTTATAATTTTTTTAAAAAAAATTGTAATAAGGTTCATGATTGAATAATTGACTGTATAATAAAGGTCGATAGTCTGGTAACCAAGAGTTTGTAGGTTCGATACTTTTTGTGGAATTACCCTGCTCCTTTATTAGTCATTAGAATTTCTACTTCATTTTATTAAATCCATGAGTTTTCCTTATAACAGAAGGGGAAAAAACGTTTTCTTTTAGGAAAGTAATTCATTTTTCTATACATATTTTTATATATTTATGTGAGGAAGAACCAAATTCTAACTTAGGCCTTGGGAAAGACTAATGCATGTGAACTGCCGAAAAGAAGATTAATACATGTGACCCACAAATTGACAAGCACAAAATAAAAAGGCATCAGTGATCAATTGAGCTTTTTCTAAAAACTGTCTTTGCCAGTCGCACTTTCCATTTGATGACTGGAAGTTCTTTTTTATTAAAGAATATTATTTTGAAGAACAGAAAAAATAAAACCAAAAACAAAAACAATAGCAACAAAATTGATTTTAATTGCTATTCTTATGCCCAATTTTCTTTCTTAAGACAAAAGAAGATTTCGATTGCTCTATTCAAAGAAGATAGCGGGGAATAATCCTAATCCACGTTGTGGGCCAACTGATAGACAGGAGGAAAGGATCGAGGGCTTAACCTAGAGCTTAGTGGCCCTCTAATTCACTAGAATTTTTCAATGAAACATCAAATTATGTTTAATGATGGAATATTAATTTTTTCTAGTTCTTCTAATATTAAAGACAATGTTTTGTGACGTCATAAATTCATCGGGCTACTTGTACAGTACAATAAATTGGAGGGTCGCTTAAGTATCGATAACGTGTCGTTGATGTATTGTTGACGTGTATATAAAACCCACTTACATGTTGCTAACGTGTCCGGCTTATATTAGACATGTTTTCTTTGAAACTATTTTGTATGGTCTGGTTCAGTGACGGGGTGTGGTGAAATGTGATTGGTATATGTGACGAGAAGATTCGAGAACCGTGGTATAGTAGTTTAGGCAAAAATTTTAAAATGAAAATAGAAAGACTAGAAATACTATGGTAAAATATATAAATAATGGACGGATGAGATCGAAATTTGGTAGGATCTAATGGCTGAAATTAATGTTCCATCATGGAACACAAGTTGAGATTCTATTATAAAATTTAGCTATTTTCTATATATAATTATATGGGTTAATAATAAAAAATCCCAATCTTTTTAAATTTTAATAATTTTAGCACAAATTTTTTTCTTTTGCACAAAAATTCACCAACTATCGATTTAATAACAATATAAGCGTAACATTCATATCGCCGTTAATTTAAATCGGAATTGTTGTTGTATACTTGACGGTGCTACGTGACTCATGGTGATTGGCCGAGTGTGTCTCCTTTTTTAAATAAAAATTATTCTAAAAAAAAAAGCCTCAAGGTCAAAAAAGAGGAATAGGGGAGGTGTCTAGTGGTGGGACCTTGCCTCCTGCCGTCACCCCTCAATTGAGATCGTTTGGGGGTTTTTCAACTCCGATGGGGTCCTGATGTTGGCCAGCAATTTCCCATTGGCTCGTCACTGACAACCTCAATTGGAGAGGTGGTGGCTAGCATTGAGGCCTCCACCATCAAACACTTCCTATCTTCCTCTCAATTAGGGTTTTGGTCCTTTTTTTTCTCTCTTTTTCTATTTTTTTCATTTTTCAGAATAATTTTTATTTAAAAAATATTTGGAGCTCACTCGATCAATCACCACCGGGCCACGTGGCACTGTCAAGTATACATCAACAATTCCTTTATCATTTTTTTTATAATGAGAGTGTCCGGCTTTGTCCGACTAATCCACGGTCCACGTGAACATCCTCCAAGCCCACCAGATGGGTAAGTCCAACCACAGGCGTGCAAGTGGCACGATATGGAGTATTCTCTTGCATGGCATCTGAGACGTGATTTGAATTTCGAACTTCCCCTTCGTAGTCACACCCTTCCCCCTTGGTAGTCACACGTCAACAATTCCGATTAAAATTAAAGGAGATATTGACGTTGTATTAACATTGTTATCAAATCAATAATTTGTAATTTTTTGTGGAAAGAAAAAAATTCGTGCTAAAATCATTAAAATGTGAAAAAAATTATGTTTTTTTTTTATTAACCCTACTTATATATAAAATAATTATTTTTATATTTAAAGAAGGCAACCAATTTTTTCTTACCCATATTTCATTTTTTTTGGGGTAATATGGGAATTTTGAAAAGGAAGGGTGCAACATGAAGATTTTTCAAGAGGTCACCCATCATAGTACTATCTTCGTCCAAGTACGCTTAAATTCGGAGTTTTAATGGGACCCGATGCATTAGTATCGTTATGTTCCCACTCAGTTTCCTTTTCCTCCATTTATTTCGGTAGAGGCATTAGCCTATTGGGATGCTTCGATGTATTTGACATATCCGACTGTCGACTACTAGCAACTTCCTGGACTCAAGAACGAACATGCTCCAATTCTACAAAAGTTGATTTGTGAATGCGATACAGTGGTCGATCTCTTGCATCAATAGCCATCAGCTTCTTCTCTTTGATTTGATCATCTAAGATCCTTTCCTTTCTGCTGAACCTGAACTGGATGGCCGTCATCTGTTTTATTTAATGTCTTCAGGCATAGACAGATAATTTCGTCCGACTCTGAACTGACATACACCTTCGCCCAGTAACCAAGAGGTTCCGAGTTCGATACTCGGGAGTCACCCATGAACCTCTATTAGTTATTATGAACTTTATTTTATTGTATTAGATCAATAGATCTCTTCATGTAACCAAAAAAAAATATTGATATATAGATGATTCCATCTATTAAGGGTCTGAGTCGTCTGACCTTATCTAAAGAGGTTATAATGGCTAGCAGTTGGCTAAACTCCAGTCTCAAGCCCAATGAAGATGGACCTTTGTTCAAGTGGAGAAACATTGCAAGTACTTGACTCAGTGATCAAATTAACTGGAAAAAGAATTTCTATTTAAGAATTTCATAATCCGCAGTCTAGGTGGGTCCGAAAATTCAAATTGGGAATCATTCTCGATCAACTTCGATTAGAAGGGTCGTCGGCATTTTTGAAAAACATGGACAAATTTCTTTATATTCATAGTAGCTTAGCCAAGGCGACTGCCGTCCTGTCCGATACTGCATGCCACCCTCTGCAGTATGGCGTCGCTGCTGTTCGGAATCAGCAGAAATGACTGCCCCAATCTTGGCTCAGGCGGGTTGACCTCGGCCACCTGAGCTTAGCCGAGATCACCAACTTCATCAGTCCTTTCTACCGCTTCCTGGCAATGGTTGCCAGCTGTGTTGCAATTGCCGGAAGGAGTGGCAGAGGCCTTAAGAGGGTTGATTTCCTAATAAGAATTAGTTCATGAACACGAGAATAAACTACTTTCAATTAAACACATTTCCCTCAATAATTATCTTTGCCTCCACAATGGTCAAGTACGCAATACAAAAACAAGCCGATGATCATAGCCATATCCTCCATAAATCACCTCCTTCTATCCATTCCTGTGTCCAAAACTAAGACCCTCAAATTCACAAACAAAGCCGGATCGTTGATGCTAAAACCTCGATATTGGGCTGCAGTGTGTTTACTGAATGATATGCACTGTAGGGTTTTTCGATCGTACATTGGAGAAGATGGTTGGTCCTTGGCCTATTAACTACCGAACGTCAAAGAAGCAGTCAGCATGCTTACGAGTGGAACAGAAATGTTGTCATCAATCACCTCAGTAATCGGGAGGGACTCCACCACTGTTGCCACTAAGGAGATCAAAGCAACTTTCTGTATTGTCCCAATCCAATCCAGTTGAAAGTATCCAAGAGCTGAAAAATATTGGAGCATCCTACATGTTTGAAATAAATAACCAAGTCAGTTTTGAGCAAGAGGGTTTCCACTAGACTTCAGAGAATAGAGAGAGAAGAGAGAGATTCACCCGATTGAAACTAAGAAACCGAATGCGAACATTGAAATGCTCCCTGCCCAGCTCTTTCGTTGATTATATGGAAGCTTTTGCGAGCCAAAACTTCTCCCAATTATGTCAGCGATTCCTGCAAGATCGGATTTTCAAACAGATAGGCCACTAAGGAGGATTGATAGCGATGAAATATACGAGGCAGAAGTCTTACCATCTCCCCCGCACATCATGGCCACTGAGATTACTCCAGTGGGAGACTCCCGCCAGAAGACGACAGCACACAAGATCAACATCAGAACATAGTATAACGGACCCCTTAACAATTCCCTGTAAGAATCAATTCATGAATCTGAACAGACTCGATTTCCTATAATTTTAGAGCACAAAAGAGTCAGAACAAGTGGGAAGGAACTTTTACCCCGGATTTCCTTCGCGTGTAACAGATTTCACGAGTCCTTCATCAGTAACCAAGGAGAAGCCATTGATGACAAGCCTTAAGCAATTCACTAGCGGAACCAAGGAAGCAAAGTAGCGAGCCTCCACCGAGTTGCTATTCTAGATTTCAGAATTGCCAGTTGAATTCTGGCTAAACCATAACATAATATTTGTCATGACTTCAATTGAGCTGAAAAAGTACCTGAAAATTGGCCATGAAGCCATGAAGAGCAGCCCGGACAAGATATGAACCAACTTTCTGCTTAAACTCTGGTCATATTCAAAGGGGATCATGCAAGTTAGATGAGTGAGACGGAAAGCTCTTTAAGGTAAGGTCTGCAACAAAACGAAATTAGAGAGATATTCTTGCGGCTTCCACAGAACATTCATCTCTGATCTATTTAGGTACATTACTAGTTCAATGCCATCAGCACCGAACACACAGAAGAAGCTCTCCGGTAATCAAGTCCCCCAAACTCAGAAGGGAAAGAACTAAGCATCATCCCATGGGGCAACTAGTACCATTCCCGGCGTCCAACTCTACCAGGGGTTGAATACTTCAGTTCTGAACAGAGATTCATTCAAAGCATGTCGAGCTTTCCGATCATTCATATTGACATTATTTTTGCCGTTCTTCCTTTGCTTTTTCTGCTTCAAGACATGAACAAATCCTCTCACAAACACATGATCAAATCACACCAAGGCAACTAGGCAACTATAGATCGGAGCTACGATTCATTGAAACCTTATCCGATTAGAGAGAGGTGACAAAAATAGCAAATGCAAAGGCACTACGAGGCTTTCTGGCATTACTCCTTCAAATGGGATACTCATCGGACATCTTAACAGAATCATGAGCTATAGATGAATTCATAATGCAGTCTGAGAGAGCAAGACGGCGAAGAAGAGAGACAGACCTGTTGAATGACGTTATTCTCAGTGAGAGTGTCGAATGTGAGGACCAGAGAGTAAGCGCCGGCGAGGACTGCAGCGGTGGCGCCTGCATCCTGCAGCAGATATCCGGCGGCGGAGCCGGAACCGAGTGCGCACGGGCGGAGCGAGCGGGGCAGTGTGGGAGCATGAGCCAAGGAGTGCAGCAGGGGAAGGGGGACAAGCCGAGGGAAGCAAGGAGGGCGGAGAGAGGTCAGCGGGCGGCTAAGACGGAGAGCGGAGGAGGAGGAAAACGGCGGCAGCGGCGGCGATGACGACGGCAACAGGAAGAGGGAGAGACTCATGATGAAGATGAGTGGGTGGTGATGGGCTTCATCCCCAGTGATTGCCCTGGCCCTCGGCTCTACTCCGATAAATCGTGCTCAGATTTGAATTGATGCGATGGGCTGCCTATATACGAGCTTTTGCCCATAAATAACTATTTCTCAGGATAAAATTATGTATTACCAAAATGATTGATTCGAGCGATTCTGTACTTGTTCTTTTTAAATAAAGTTTCAGATTCGAGTCTTTTGAATGGATAAAATTTATGTTGAGAGAGCTTTACTCTTTTAATTGTCGACTTGGTTCGAACTGGATTAGTCGGGATTCAATGGGCTTATGGATAACAAAGTACGCACCGAAAAAAATCTATTAGTTTGTTAATTATCCTTTTTAAATCCATTTGCTATCCATAAAAACATATTTAAATTTTATGGATGAAATTACTAAAGATACTTTAAAACGGGTAAATTACATAAAAAGAATTCAAATTTTGCTTAAATTCTCAGCTTCAACTTAAATTTTACTTTTTTAAAAGAATTATCGTTTTTTATTTCGTCTTAGAAATATCATCTCGTCCAACTCCATTACGTTTTCCATCCATTTGCTTATGTAAACCTAACGAATATCAATATGGACTTGAAATTGCACGTGGCATTATTGGTCATGCGACTCCTCATAAAAAATTCAAAAAAAAATTAAATTAAAAAAATCACAGAAAATAAATAAAAATGAAATTTTTTAAAAAATATGAAAATTTAATAAATTAAAAAATAAATAAATTTCTAAAAGAGTTCGAAAAAAGTTCAAAAAATGAAAATTTTAGAATTAACGAAAAATTGAAAAAATTCAAAATATGGAAACAAATAAAAAATTAAATGAAATTTGAAAAGTACAAAAACCATCCATACAATTTTTTGAATTGACAGAAAATTTGGCATAATTTCATCCGAAAACTAAAACCATTCATGAAACGTCGCAAATAGACAAGGTTAATCAAGAACTTCAACTCAGGCATATCACCATCGATGCAGTACATTCTGACAAAATTCAAATAATTTCCTACAATTTTGCTAGATTTCTTAGTTTAATCGGAAGCTTACCTCAGAAGCAATTATTATAGAGCTCAAACTGCCAAAGATAAAATTGTAGTTTGAGAATTATTATTATTATTAACCTTTCTTTAAATTTGTTATTTTTCTATGTTTTCTATAATTTTAAAATATTATTTTCTCCGAGCAGTCCTTTTGATCAGTCCTCCTGATGTTAGGACTACTTCTAAAACCATCATATCGTACCTAATCCCGAATCGGTATCATTTTTTTCTGACTTGTGGGCAAATCTACCTATAAATGCTGGACATGGCCCTGGTCCCAATTTAGATGGGCTTGGGGGTGAAATCTTGCTTGAGTCCAAATGTTGTATTGTATCTCGATAGTACATGAGTGATGCTTCTGAGTTAAGATTCCTTGACGTTGATACAATATACGAGATCCTTAATATAAATATAGCGTTTGGTAATGAAATTAAGTTTGATTTAATTTAATTTAATATGATTTTAGGAGATGAGATAAAGTAGTTGGGAAAAGTACATGAGAGAATTTGAAGAAGATAAAAAAATGATTAATTGTATTATTAAATTGAGAAAAAATTATTGAAATTGAAGAAAAATTATTGAATAGTTGTGATAATTTAATATTAAAAATTAATTGTAATAATATATAAGAAAAAGTATGAGAAAGAATTTGAAAAAAAAAAGATAAAAAAGTAATGATTGTGTTGTTATACTGAAAAAAAAAAGTTAAATTAAATTAAATAAAATTTGATTTTGTTACCAAACATAGGTGTATCTCACTTCAGCGTGGCATTAGTCCCGAAAGTATATCGCAAATAGAGACGTTAACTACTCCGAAAGAGATCCAAGAGAGTGCTATTCATTATACCAAAAGTTTAACCATAGATCTTCTGCTCACTCATGCGTTTCAGTAATTGTTTTTACAACATAATTCAACTATAGTCAGATCTAGCTTTGTTTAGGATTAGAATTGAGTTAAACTCAACGAATTGGGTTGTAATAATTGTGTTGTTGAATTACGAGAAAAAATGTAAAAAGTAAGGAATAGTTGAGAGAATTTAGTATTAAAACTTAAATTGAATAGTTAAAAAAATTGAAAAAAAGGAAAAAAAGTAATAATTGTATTATTGAATTAAAAATAAATGGAGTAAAGTTAAAAATAAATTCTAAAACCAAATAAAACATTATTATTCATGTACAGGCCTCTAAGTTGAACTATTATGGAAGCTGATAAGGATGGTGGGGAAATGACAATCGGAAGAGACACTCCAAACACGATCATGAACCACGGACACGATCACAAACCATGAGCACAATCACAAACCACGAACACGAACTGCGATCACGAACAATACTTGAACTTGGGGGATGCCGTAGGGCATCCAAGAGTAGATTTGTCCCCACACTCAGTTACTTCGGGTTCTGGCAAAGAACTCTCAGGATACAATGAGACTCACGTTTTTCTCAAAAAGCAAAACTTAGAAAAACTCTCGCTTTAACTCACTCAAATTTCTGAAATGTTTAGATTGATCAATAATCACTTTTTTGTGCACCAAAGCGTCTATTTATTTGTATTCAATGAGCACAGAAGTAGAGAAAAGGCGTGTCTTCTCATTTGGGACGTATCCCATGGAGGAACCTTGCACCATTTTTGGCCAAAATAACTGCTTGTACAAATAGTCAAACGCGCCTTGACTGAACGGACGGTCGACGGACGTTAACTGTACGGATGGTCGACGAAAGTTGACCTTCTAGACGGCAAACACCCATTGACTATATGGATTTAAAAAAAAACCGAAATCTTATTTCCATCCACTTAGTACAAAGATTACACTAAGTAAATTACCGAAAATACAAACTCATTGAATTTGCAATGTAATTTCTCAATAATCCCCCACTAGATTGCCAATTCCAAAAATTTGTAACTCATTTACGACTTTGCATATGGGGATAGTATCGTTAAATTTCAATTCTCCCTTAGTGCTAATCTCTCAAAACCTCAACAAGGTGCTTGGTGGCTAGACACTTAAACCTTCACCCTTAAAATTGAATTCGAAAAAATCGCAAGCAAAGTCGCTTACTATACGAGTATGAGCATTCTTTTATTAGCACCGTTGTGATCATGTGCTCATCCTTTTTTGCAAACATGTACGAGAGAAAATCTTAAGAAACTCTTGTTCGAAGCGGCATCACTTCATGTCCGTATAGGTGGATTTCTCGACAACTAATGCCTATCCATTAATAGCGATCAACTCATCCTCCTTAAACATAAACACTAAATCATATATCTTCGTGCACTTATAATTCAATAATTTTTTATTACCCCTTAAACCTCGAGACTAAACTGTTGATTAGGCCGAGGTAGGGTTACCATTATCAATGACTCAATTGATGAATAGGTTTAAGACCCATCTTAGAGACTGTTCTTTTAACTATGTCTGAAGATAATCCTTTTGTGGAAGGATTAGCTATATTGTCACTCGATTTCACATAGGTAACGGTTATTAGTCCGTCCCTAATCAATTGCCTTGTATACTCATGTCTCAAACTTATATGTCTAGACTTTTTATTGTACACCATATTGTACGCACGAGACATGATAGACTTACTATCGCAATAAACAGAAATGACAATCATTGGTTATGGCCATAACTTTATAGCTAACAAGATATCTCTTAGACATCCTACTTCCTTGCCGACGGCCACCGAAGTTATAATTTTGGCTCCATCATAGAGTGTGAAATGCAAGTTTGCTTCTTGGAAGCCTAACTAATGGCTTTGCCTCCAATTGTAAAGACCCATCTCGATTTCAACTTATTATCACTTAGACTTATTATCCAACTTGCATATGAATATCCTTCAAGTATCCCGGGATAATCGCTATAGAATAATCCCAAATTTACGGTTTTTTTTAGATAACCGAAAACTTTACCTTGATAATTTGCACACAACATTTGGTCTAGTGCAGTACATTGCATACATTAAACTCCCAATTGCACTAGCATACTCTCATTGTGCTAATGCCCTACCATTATTCTCGAATATATCAATGTTCGGGTCATAAGGAGTGTTGGAATCCTTAACGTTCAAATGCTTGAATTTCTCCAGCACCTTCTCGATCAATGAGATTGACCAAGGACAAAACCGTTTTCATGTTTATGCACCTTAAACCCTAAAATTGTATTAACCTCGTTTAGATCTTTCATTTATAACTTCGAGGTTAGATACTCTTTGGTTTCACGAACACCTTCTAAGTTCGTGCCAAAGATCAACATATCGTCCACATATAGGCAAATAATGACTCCATATTTGTCTGTAAACTTGGAGTAAATGCACTTGTCTGCATTGATATGCGTAAATCCATTCGACAAGATCACTGAGTCGAATTTCTCGTTCCATTGTTTGGGTGCTTGTTTTAAGTTGTACAACAACTTGACTAATTTGCAC
Source organism: Punica granatum (assembly GCF_007655135.1). Lineage (NCBI taxonomy): Eukaryota > Viridiplantae > Streptophyta > Magnoliopsida > Myrtales > Lythraceae > Punica > Punica granatum. The sequence continues at coordinate 30,047,220 of NC_045128.1, forward strand.
ACTTTCCTTTCATTTTCGAGCAGCACGAAGCCTTATGGTTGATCCATATAGATTTCTTCATCGAGTTCACCATTTAAGAAAGCCGCCTTCACAACCATTTGATGCACGTGCAATTTATATATGGAAGCCAAAGCCATTAGAACTTGTCGATATATGGATATCATCCTAGCAAGCGGTGCATAGGTATCAAATTTATTTCATTTTAGTTATTTTTTAATTTTTGTCTTATTTTATAAAATGTCCAATAATTTTTTCATTTTCTGAATTCTTTTGTATTTGCTTTTTTACATATTTTTGCTTATTTATAAAAATTTCAAATTATATTTTTATTTTTATGATTTTTTTCGATTCTTTGTATTTTAATAAAAAAGCCATAATATTTTATTTATTTTATTTATTTTCAAATCTTTTTTAGTTTTTATTTTAATTTTTTTACATTTTCTAATTTGTATTTGATTTTAGTTAATTTTATTCTATTTTTCTAAATTTATTATGTTTTTTCTATACATCTTTAAGAATTATTGACGTGGCGTCTGATGATTGGTCCACGTGTACTGATTGACGGCCAACTGGGATTGGTTCTAATAGTGTTATGCCCACGTCAATGACCGTTAACAGACAGTTACGGAATGAACCGAATCTATCAATTTTTTAAATGTTTATGATTGTATTTTTTCAAAGTCATACTTACAGGATTTAAACTCAAAAATAGCAAATTTTTTTATGACCATTGCTATCTTTTTTTCGTGCTAAACGTGACTAGTGGTTGGCCACAAACTATACGGTGAACTCAACCAGCCAGGTCTCAAATACTAAACGTGGAACCTATCCGATATTAGCACTCGGTAGAATGGGAAGCAACTATTATTTCGTGTTATATATACACACATTTTGTTTTTTGCATCAATGGTAGGAAAATGCTTTTTTTTACTTCTTCAATTCTCTAAAGTAATCCTTTCTGGGGCCAATCCAAGTATATTATAGCCGTAGCAAGCCTTATTCAGCACCAAAAAAAAAAAAAACTGTAGCAAGCCTTACCTATTCTCGTTTTAAAAAAAAGTTAGTCTTACGACTTCTTGCATGTCAAAGTAGGATTCGAACTTGAGACCAAGTATATCCGAATAGATTTCCTTAACTGTCCTATCAATTTTTATGCTGCTCTAGGATCCACCCTTTTGGGTCTTGTAAATCTCCTAAGCCAACGACCAACGTCTATATCTTGTCTTTCACTCGCCTAGGGAGATGGATTGTTATTAGAATAAAATGAACTAATTATATATCATTTTTTTTAATATCTAGAATATGTTCAGACTGTATTTTCAAAACTGGAGTGGATTTAGTATATAAAGGCTATCCCAATAGTTTGCTCGAAACCCGACTATTTGACAACCAGCACTCGTAGGAGTTTTTTTTTCCCTCAATAACGAGGGCTATTCAGACTTTGTCAAATTAATCCTTCAAATCCCGTACACCCCTGTAACACGCGGAAAGGGTAAATATGGCAAGTTATAATAGGTGACCTCAATGGAATTCGAACAAAAAATCATGTGAATACTTGCGCTCCTCTTTATCAGTAGGTTAATCCCTTGAGGTTTAACACTCATAGGAGTCAGATCGACTACATAAAAGTCGAGCAATTAAATTTGTGATAAACTAATGTTGTTGAATAATTATACCCAAGGAGCCACATCAACTTAAGGTAGAACATTAATACATTGATATGGCTTAAGTCCAGGTACCTTCGTTCCATCATTTTTTTTCCCCTATAATCATCGTCATCATCATATTAATACATGTGTTCCGATGATCGATTAGTTGTGTTAATGATTGACATATCGATTATCGTTCATAGTATAAATCGAAAGCAAACATCCCAGGAAAGGACTGCATTGACATTGATATTGGAAAATTTATTCATAAATATTTTTGGATTTGATTAATTAATTAATTATTGTTATTAATTTTTTGCTAGAGATTAATTATAATAAGGACATAAGGACATTCGGGGCAACCATGAAAAACCAGAGGATGCCATTGCCTAGGCCAGCCAACAACAAAGCTCTTGTCTGCCCGTCGGAATAATCAACCGAATATCCGTATCCCAGAGTGTTGACTTTGACTTCTCCGCACAAACTCCCTCCAGGGTCCCACCACCACGCTCATCTTAACCTTAAAATAAAATAATAAAAACCACGCCACGGGAGAATTTGCATTTTGCACCCTGTATTTTTATTTTATAAATTTCGCGACTATAAGTTCTTACCATGTTAAAAGTGAACCCTGTAGTCTCGGACATGATTCCACTGCCGTCTCAAAAAATTGAAAAGCCTGTTTACATATCCAAAGGCAAGTGTCACAATACATGAATTATCCAATATTCATGTTATATACTTTGTCGAAGATTGTAGAATCAACTTATGTTGTTGGCAAAATTATGATTCTTTTTTTGCAATGAACAAATGCATTTTGTTGTTATGTTGAAGTTAATGCAAAGTGAGTAACTGGTATCTGAATCTACATTTTTAATTACACGACAAAGATATCTCAAATGACAAAAGTTAGTTGTATATCGTCTTTTATCTGATCAAATTCCCTTTAATGTTATTCTTGGTTTATGAATCGATAAAACTATATATCTATATATCATGGCATACGTATATATTTGTTCAAATAACTGACTTTACCAATGGTTACGCTGTTACAGTACAAGGTGACTCAAACTTTAGGACACAAACATTCCTCATGTCAAACTTTAGGGCGCGCAGTGAAATTTCCTAATAATTCATTCCCGAATGTCAAATCACCTGGTGCCTAGCCTTCCCCACTTGGGCACAGGAGCTCCGATCGGCTGCTGCCGGTACCACCGTGCACCCGTCTTCGTCCGTATAAAATCGACTTCGTTTATATTTTAGCTTTCCAACTTCTCCAACAGCAAAGATCATTCTTTTGTCCGGGTCCATCAGGAAAGTCTTCTCCGATTGCTTTTCCGGTGGTTTCGCCGGCGTTGGATGGAGGCTACGGTGGCGTTCGGGTCGTGGATCCGGCGACCCGAGAACGTTAATCTCGTTGTGCTCGGGAAGTTGAGGCGCGGCTCCTCTTCGCCGGCGGTCGTCGAGATCTTCTCCTTCGACCCTAAGACGACATCTCTATCCTCTTCCCCTCTGGTACCTCACTCCGCCCTCATCTATAAGCGGAATCGCTCGATTTTTCTTTGCATATATGGTTGATATATCCATAGGCGAAGCAGAATTTAACGCCTTGACTCGTCTGAGATCGTTGCGTTGGTTATGGAAGTTGACTCTTCCGATTGGCCAAATACGCTTCGTTGATGTCTTCCACTGGCTGAATAAAGTTATATAATCTACCAGAAAGGAATTGCACGGAGCGATGTCTTTCAATGGCGTTGGCCAAATATCTTTCCCCTGCTATATGTTATCCCTTGTCGTTAACCATGATTTTGAAATTTTCCATGAATCTCTTATGTTTGTCAGGTAAGTTATGTGCTTGATGAAAGTGATGGGGACCCCTCCGCCATAGCAGTGCACCCCAGCGGAGATGATTTTGTGTGCTCTACAAGCACCGGCAGCTGCAAGTGAGTGCTCTCCCATCCATTGTTAAGCATTACGTTCATTCTCTGTATGAGCTTCGAAAATACAGGACATGACCGACTCATGACGGCAGTTTTAAGTTAGACGATTTTTCAGTTTCTGGTCAACTTTTATATGGGCTTATATTGCTCGACCGTTATTCTTTCTCCACAGTATATGCATAGAAACCTTTAAATCAAACTGCAGTGGGATGAGACGGACTAAGCCGGTTGCGTACTTTTCTTACAGAACTTGTTTCTTTTCTCTCTCGATGTCGAGTTTTATGTCATATGCAACTGTTAGCTTTGCTGTGTAATGATTTTAAAAAAAAAAAAGATGTAATAATTTTCACGGTTTACAGAACTTTTATTTTCCCAAAATGACTCAAAGTTGCAAATCAATGCTTAAATGGGCTTTTATATCTGACTTTTACGTCCCGGGGAAATTTTTGATGAAATGGCCGTGATTGCTTGAACTATACAGAGGCTGAAAATTTTGCAGCAGGTTCCATTGACGCTGTGCAAATTGATGCTTTCTATGCCTTCCAGATTGTTTGAAGTGTATGGTCATGAAACAAAATTGAAGCTGTTGACCAAGAGATTACCTCCTCTTAAAGATGTTGGTCTTCAAAAATGCCTCGCCTTCAGCCCAGATGGATCCAGATTTGCTGCCGGTGGATTGGTAAGCATAGCATCTTATATTGTGATTGATTATTTTAATCAGATTAAATGTGTTGCCCCGCATGCTTTTGTTCCAACTCTATATGAATTTTGTTATCTCTCATCTTTTCCACCACAGGATGGTCATCTAAGAATCTTGGAGTGGCCTAGTCTTCACGTCATATTGGATGAACCAAGAGCACACAAATCCTTCAGAGATATGGATTTCAGGTAGGATTTTGACCTTAAGGAATTTTAGGATATATAATATGACAATGAATGCTTCTGCAGCCCGACAGGATACATTTGAGCGATGCATGACATTTTAGCTTAACCGCTGGGTGCCTTACTATGGTCTCCAAAATGGGATAATATCATGTCCTTGGTTCAGATTTTCAGTGAAACACAGAGCTTTAAGTTTTGAGCGTCTTCTATCAGTAGTGACCTGGAACTACTGAAACCTTTAAAGACTAGGATCTGTGTATTGCATTTACGTACGTTAATAGGCCTAAAAATATTTAGGTATCAAAGCACTTGAGTATTTGAGATTGAACTGAGAAAATCTTCTTTATGCTCTACTGTTCAATTACAGTCTGGACTCCGAGTATTTGGCTTCAACATCTACTGATGGTTCAGCAAGAATATGGAGGGCAGAAGATGGCATCCCTTCAACTACCTTAACTCGCAAACCGGTATGATTTACTCTTTTAGCTGGTATTAGTACCTAGCTCTTTGTTCTTCTTTTTTTCCCCCTAATTTTTTGCTTCTTTCTTTATTTTTTATTTTAATTTTCCCGTGTTCCTTGGTTCAGGATGAAAGTATTGAATTGTGTCGATTCTCTAGGGATGGGACAAAACCATTTTTATTTTGCACGGTTCAGAAAGGTCAGTTCATGCAATTGCAGTTTTCTTGTTGACTGAATGATTAGATTTTCTGTGATTATCAACCTCAGGTTTCTTGCTTATTTTTCCTGGTATGAGTTTGTATTTTCTTATTGAGTTGGCACATGTTTAACTATGTAGGAGATAAAGCTGTGACTGCAGTTTGGGACATAAGTACGTGGAACAGAATCGGTTATAAGAGACTGCTCAGAAAGCCTGCTGCCATTATGTCCATCAGTTTGGACGGGAAATATCTTGGCTTGTAAGTGGTTCTCCTTCTGCACTGCTAGTCTACTTCTTAGAATATTATAATTAGTCTTGTTGAACATAAAAGAAACGGGGAATAGGAAAAATAGAAAGTGTCTGTCCTTGATAAGGCCTTTGGTACTGATTCCTTTGTCGAAACATCTAGGGGAAGCAAAGATGGTGATGTTTGTGTTGTGGAAGTTAAGAAAATGGAGATCAGCCATTGGAGCAGGAGGCTACATCTTGGCACCTCTATTACATCCCTCGAGTTCTGTCCCAGTGAGAGGTATGGCCCACTTCAGATAAAAGATATTATGCACAATCAGATAACTGGTATTTTCAGTTTAGGGCTTGCTTAATGTGCTGGAATCGAAGAATTATGCAACTTCACTATATTATGATTTGTAGCATTTCATCCTTGTGCCGTTATATACCAAACAGGCCGTAGCTCCATTCTCGTATTGTTTGTTGTGCACATGGATGAATGATCATCAAAAGAGGATGAATGATCATACGTGACTTTCCTTCAAAATGGTTGGTTGCTATTAGTTTCACCAAGTGCTAGGAGGTTTGGAGCGTCCAATGTTTGTGATTAACCAGTTTGAGGGCATCTTTTCTTTCCGGGTCCCAAAAGCTTGTGTATGTCTGCATGTATAGAATCATTTAGTTCTCAGTGATGGTGCAGGGTTGTGCTTACTTCTTCAAACCAGTGGGGCGCAATGGTGACTAAGCTAAATGTCCCTGCTGATTGGAAAGGTGAATAACTTCTTGATCTCAAAAGGATTTCTTTAGACTGAATTGTCCTGGGACTCGTGGCCCGCAAGGGCCCTAGCATATCCTGAGTTGATTCCCTTTCCTTGTGTGGCAGAGTGGCAAGTTTACCTAGTACTGGTGGGGCTGTTCTTGGCATCCTTGGTGGCGTTCTACATATTCTATGAAAACTCGGACTCGTTCTGGAACTTCCCTCTCGGGAGAGACCAGCCTGCGAGGCCGAAGATTGGGGCCATCCTGGGGGAGCCGCAGTCTTCCGACGATCAGAACATGTGGAGCGCTTTCGGTCCCTTGGATATGTGAGCGCACGTTATTACCAAAGCTATCTAGGCCCCTAGACCAGGTTTTTGTGTGAGGTGCAAATGCCAATGAACTTGAAAATAAGATTCTCATCACTACCCAAATCGATTGTAGTCTTCAAAATTAAAAGTTCCAACATATATATTAACGTAGTTAATCGTCTCTTTGTAATTTTATTATGGATTTTTCTGCCTTTTTAACTTTTTATTTTGGATGATAATAGGTATTTACCCTTCTGTTGTGGACTAAAACGGTTCTATGTTTAGTTTTCTTTTTGCCGGGAATTCTATGTTTAGTTGTTGTGCCCATCAAGGTTTAGTTTACTAATAGAAAGAGAAGCTCATCATAGGGAAAGGAAGAGAAACAAAACTGAAAATTCTCTGTGTAACGGAAATAGTCGGAATTATTTTATCAGTGAGATTACGAGATACGCTTATTAGCGTACTATCTGAGGTTAATACCGATTGGAATATCGACGTCACTATTTCTTGGCCGAAGGAGTTTAATCAATTGAACAAGAGGATGAGCTTCCATCATTTTTCTGTACTAGTCAGACGAAATTTCTCACCCTTTATAATTCCTGTGTTTTTTTTTTTTGGGTCTAGCCTTTTCTGGGAAATGGACTTCTTGTCTTGGCATAGGTTTTTTTCCACCCTGAATATAATTCATTTTCCGCCCGAACATGATTGGGATCCGCATAAAGTAGATATTTTTCGGCCACCGCAGCATGAGTGGGGTCCGCATGAAAGCAGACGTTATGCAGTGATCACCATCATTGATAAACGGAGTTCGATATTTATGACGATATTCTTTTAATAATTATTAAGATTTATATTTCTGCTGGTATCATTTTTATTGAAATATAGTCAATTCGTTCTATATATTTTTGGAAAGAATGTACTGATAAATTTCATATTCTACGTGGAATAAATTATATATTCATATATTTTTTTAAAATAGTATTTGAATAATAAAAAAATCACAAATTTTAAAAATCATGTGCAATGATGACGGGAGAGAACCGAAGAAGAAGAGAGTCAAAGATGATTTAGCAGTAAATATAATGAATTTTAAGTGATAGGTAGCTTACGTGCAACTTTTCCTCACACGAAAAAAAGTTTATATGCCATCTCCTCCTTGCAATAGTCTGAATTATATAATATATAATATATATATATTAAGTTCATCGAACTCATTATAATAATAATAATATAAAAAGATATTTGACGGGCTTCATCCTCCACTCCTCATTTTTTGGTTAATTTTCATGTGACCCCTGAAGTTGTCACGTGTATCTCATTTAACCTTATTTTAATCAATTTATCTGGCATTACTTTGATATTGGTCATCATATTCGCAAAACTTTATCTACATAAATTCGGAATTTGGTCACTGCACGTCCTAAGACGAAATTATGGGATGACCACGGAAAGAAGAAAGGAATTTGGGTAAAAAATTATGCATGAAAATTCTCGGAAGTCATTCAAAATTAAAGAGCATATTATATCAATTAAGTTATAATAACTGATGCATTTATCATATCGATCCTTCCACACTAGCTTTTAGAATATAATTATTGAATTAACCCTCATGGCAAAAATTATTCTATTAGCTCGTAGTACCGTTCGCGCACAATTGAAATTAAGAGAGATCCATAACTCCGAGGAGCGAAATGGCAACGCAAGAAACTTCCGGGCCCCATTTGATATCAAACGTGTCTGCTTTTTTTAACTTTTTTCTTCATTGGCCATGATTTGGAGATATTTCTCAAAATTTCTTCAACCTTTTCATCTTTCTTTCTTTCTTCTTTTTTTTTTCCCCTGAATTCTAAATTACAAAAAGGCATTTTCCTTTTTTTTTTTTTTTTTTCCCTGCTCAATCCACTGTCATCGTCACCTATAAAACCTGTCGAAGCAATTCATACCCAAAAAGGGAAAAAAGAAAAAAAGTCTACTCTCCCATTTCTACTTCTCTCTCAGCAAGCGGATCAGATGAATTGCCTTCAGAATCTTCCGAGGTTCCAATCACTCACTTCGAGCTCTCTCTCGATCTGCCTCCTTCCCCATCTTCAATCACGAATCTGTAATCGATTTTGCTTTTTTTTTTTTTTTTTTATCTTTGATTCGAACTCCAGGGCCTCATCTTTGCCTCTGCAAAGCTTCAAATGCCATAGCCAGTGGAAGCTACCGTGCTCTCTCAGTATGAAGGTACGGTGGATTTGAGCAGAATCGGCTTCGGTTTACGTTCGGTGTTATTTGCAGTCTACTTTTGTTAATCTGAGTCGCTTCCTTGAGCTGGCGCAGGGTGCTGCGGAAAGTTCCGATCCTCACAGGAGCATCTCTATGAAGGTAAACTATGGAGTCCGGAACTTAGCGAAGGTTTCAGTGACTGAATGTACTCGATTTTGTTGAAATGTCAATTTTCTTTCTATTCTAGCTTCAGTCTATGCTGTTGTGTTCATCAGATTTAGTCCTGACAAGCTGAGATTCTTTTTCTGTGGAGATCATAAGTTATTTCAATGCATTCCGAATTTGCAAGTGGAGTTTCTTATGCTCAAATTTTTCCTAGCCGAACCATCGGTGATAGAGTGAGCTCAAGATGATAAGATGAATGTTGTTACCCGTCAAGGGGGGAGATATTTCTATTATTGGCATGTCAGTTTCTGGATATGGGAATATTCCCACGTTTTGTCCTGTTTTACGAGATTGATCTTTAGTTAAATGTATACTCGACGTGTCTTTTGTAGTCATTGGTATTTTGTTTTCTAAAGGGCATCCGGTTAGCTAGGGGAAAGTAGTTTCTTTAATGAGCTTGAGCGTTGTGGTTTTATTAACATAATCTATTTGGATGGTCAACCAACGAGTCGTTTAACCGTAGTCGTGGCTTCCGGTGAAAGATAGAGGGTAAATAGAACTCTTAGCCGGTAAAATGTGTTTTGCTCTAACACAATCTCGAACTCATTTTCGCACTAGGCTTAATTGTGCTCATGTTTGTAGGCCATTTCTGGTTCGACTTCTAGTGCTGCAGAGATGAGTGGCTCTGACGTGAAGGAGGAAAAATCAGAGACTTATAGCAATAACATGACAGAAGCTATGGGTGCTGGTAAGTCTAATCATAACATGCATTGCAATTTGCATCTACTTTCTTGGTTTTGGCAATGATAGCTGATGATTCTTTTCTAAGGCAGTTTTGACTTATAGGCATGAACTGGGAATGAATTACAACTTCATTCGCCCAGACTTGATTGTGGGATCATGCCTACAGGTAATTATAATAATTTTACACTATATATGTAAGTTACTGTTTTGAGTTTATGGCTGGTTGCCATACTGGTCTGATACCTATCTTTTCTCCCTTCTTTTTGCCTTCCTGATTTCAGAACCCTGATGATGTTGACAAGCTTCGTGAGATTGGAGTCAAAACAATTTTTTGCTTACAACAAGATCCAGATTTGGAGTATCCATACGGCAGAGCATAAAGTTTTCATCCATGCTTATTTTAGACGTGGCCACTTGAAAAGATAGTCTACTCATCCAGTATTAAGTTATCTTCATTCCTTAAATAATACTTCCAGATATTTTGGGGTTGACATCAAAGCAATTCAAGAGTATGCCAAGACATACGATGACATTGAACACTTACGAGCTCGGATAAGGTTGGTAATGAAGAAATCCTGCAATTGATGAATAACTTCTGGAAGCATGAATAGTACTTACATTTTGCTGAATCCTTGATCATGCAGTTGAAATTCTGTACTTGATTTAAACTTCTTTACATGGATAGATTTGGGCTGTTGGCATTAAAAAATGTAAGACTTTTTTCGAACACATTACCCAGGAAATTTTGTAATTTGTCTGAAGCTTGGCAGCTTCAGCAGCCTAATAATGTCCTGGCACTCAAATGAGTGATGAGTCACATTGTTGGAGTTACTATTTGTTTCACTTAGTATACACCTAGCATCTGTTTAGCTTATTACATGATGCAAATTTAGATTCACCAAATAAAGGCTACCTTACAGTTATAATCCACTGTTCATATCGTATAGTACTCTAATATATCTTGTAGCAGGGATTTTGATGCATTTGATTTACGTATGCGGCTTCCAGCGGTGGTTAGCAAACTCTACAAAGCCATAAACCGAAATGGAGGTGTTACATATATACATTGTACTGCTGGACTTGGAAGAGCTCCTGCTGTTGCGGTACGCTCATATCTGATTAATTTGTTTCTTTTTCCCTTTTCCATTTCTTTTGGTTTTTGTCCCTAATCTAAGGGTACTGTGACACCTCTAACATATATGGTTCTCTTGTGCTGTTTGCATTTGTTTCAGTCAATTAATTCCTTTAGCAATTACCAATGTCAGTCATGTTCTCTTAAATTGATGGATTGATTGAATAGGGTGAATGGTAGACTGATGTCTTACTTTTAGTCAACAAAGGTTGATCCCTTTTGAGACTGCTGTATCCCTGCATGATAATATCTTCTTACAGATCCTAAAGTTTTCAAACTGAATGCAATATTTCAATAGTATTTTTCTACAAAGTCCTGCTGATGAGTCCATATGCGCTACAGAGAAGCAGTAGTTAGCGTTATTCCTTATATATCTTAATTATTCATTTCCATGCCGATCTATGTTGATACATAATTACTGATGCTTTACTTGAATTTCAGTTAGCATACATGTTCTGGATTCAGGGATATAAACTCAATGATGCTCACAGTTTGCTTCAGGTAATTGCTCCCTAATGATCAATGGTTTAGCTGAATTCGTGTGAATGTGCTTCTGACATGACTATTCTTTGGAATGATATGCAAATATTTCCCTCAGTTCCTTTCATTTGGAAAACTTTCTGATAAGTGAGCAGCGTTTTGCAAAATATGCATTTTAATTATTGCGCTACAAAATGGAAATTTGATCTTCCTGGTTTCCACTTAATTTATACTATTTACTTTAGAAAATGATTAGGCATTGACCTTTTAACTTCTCAGATAAGAATATATTGATATGACATTCTAAATTATTTTGTACAGTAAATTTAATGAATATTTTTTATTCGTAGGTAGACTATAGATAGCTCAGTAGATAACCATATTTTAGTTTGTCCCTATATAAGATCATGTCCTATTGAAATCGTGCCTGAAAGATTAGCAAGTATTAGGAGTCCAAAAGTTAGCTTGTGAAAAAATTACACATTTGCTCATAAGCTTACTGACTTGTTTCGCTAAAGTTATAGCTATTTGTGATGACCTGAAAATAATATGTTATCTCATTGCAGAGCAAGAGGTCATGCTTCCCAAAGCTTTACGCAATAAAAAGTGCCACTGCTGATATTGTGAGCGACTTTCCTTCTCTTACGCCTTGAAATAATCAATCTCTAAAGGTCTAAGCTTTTGTTGATCTCTGTTTTTTCATTATGTAAACATGATTTGGTGAAATATTCAGCATATTATAAGTGAGAATATTCCATTTTGGCTTATGGATTCTTAAAAAAGAACTGCTTCTGTCATTTTCCATTTCACAAACATTAAGCTAAGCTAGCAGAGGAGAAGATTGGATGCACACTTAGGAAACTTGAATTTGCCAATAAAATGCATGGACATAGATCAGGTAGCTCTTAAAGATGTCACTGTAAATTTTCCAGTCAAAAGTTAATTGCAAATGGTGGTAGCATATGATAAATTTGGGCCAAGACCTTACCGAGGGAAGTCGGTTAAAACATTAGATTAATCTTTCCTCCATCGGCAGCTTTCTTTAGGGAAAAGAAGAGAAGCTTTCTTGTTAATGCAATGGCCTAGGAAAAAAAATTTTATTCAATAATTATGCCAAATGATGCTGAAGGAGAAAGGCAAAAACATAGGATGGGACAGAAAATGTTAATATCTAAGACCATCCTGAAAGATTCAAAAATCTGACAAGAGAGAAAATTGTTATGCCAGAAAGTAGAGTTTGCGTTTTCATATTGATGTTTTAGGGCAATAACTGGATATCAAATTCATCATATCTGTTCTTAATTGAAGCTTACAGGATGTAAGAAGAAGCTGATAACTTTGACATGGAAATATGGTAACTGCTCTACTGTGGAAGTTTCTGGACTCGATATTGGATGGGGTCAGGTATTTATATTCTTCATATAGTACTCTTTTCTTTGTTTTCAAAATGTTAAAAAGCTTGCGTATGTGTCAATCTAGTTCCTCCATAAATTATAACCAACTTGAAAAAATGTGTTTCCCTCAAGCATCATCTGTGGTGGAAATGTTGCATGGTCGAGACATTTATTATAGGCTGATGTTGGGTCTGAACACTTTATCAAAGACATCTGAACGATTATTTACTTCATTTTGTTTAACATACTTTATCCGTTGGATACAAATTTGGTAAATATTATCATACTACATATGTTGGATACATGATTCTTGTTTTCCTTAACCCAATCGGATTCTACTGTTGAACTATCTCCAGAGAATGCCCCTTGAATTTGACAAGAAGACGAGATCATGGATTCTCGAAAGGGAATTACCTGTAAGTGCTCTACACTATATGATCTTTGAGAAGTATGCCAACTATTATATCTACCTAATTATACAATAGTTAAAATCTTAGATGTGGATATAAATAAAGTTCGCGCATCTGCAATGAAGATAGATGCATAAATTCAGAAAATCATAATTTATATAGAAATTACTAGAATAATGCTGAAGAAATAATGAATATATCATCTAGAGATCTTTCGTTTCGTCATAATGTAATGACTCTGCTGCTTGAAGGAAATAACAAGCTTTTCCTTTCATTTCATCTAACTGATGAATATTATTTTTTGGGAGGAAGACATCAGCTTCTTGGGTAAAGCATGTGTATTACGGCTTTTGTACATAATGTAACCACAGAGATTTACGTACTGCTTCCAATCATTGACAGGAAGGAGATTACGAGTATAAGTATATTGTTGATGGTGAATGGGTGTGCAATGAGAATGAGCTCATTACATCTCCAAACAAGGACAGCCATGTGAACAACTATATTACGGTGAGTTTCATTTGTCTCAACATATTCTAATGAAAACATGTGAACGACATGTTTGTGGAATTTGAATCATTGCTCTTTTTCATTTTTCACTTCTTATTATATGTACAGGTCACTGATGATGATCCCAGCAGCGCTAGTGCAATCCTGAGGAAGAGGCTAACATCAGACGACCCTGACCTGACGAAGGGTGAACGCATGATCATCAGGCAGTTTCTTGAGGCTTATGAGGAGTGAAAACATGAGCCATGGGTAATTCTGTCCACGCACACGTATTACCAACGACAGTAAATTTTGCGTGCTATGCAGGCAGAAATAGTTAGACGCATATTATATAACTATAGATGTTGTAGCATAATCGGTTGATAAATAAAAAATTATAGAAATGTATACATACAGACTTGAGAATAAATTCCATTATCACATCAAATAAAGGCCATGTAGAGTTATAGTTAACTATTTCTTCGGAGAACTGTCTGTTATTGCTCATATTATGCTTTAGTCATTCAATTCTCTATCTTCCATTGCATTCATTTTTTATTAACTAGGAAAATTCGGTTATAGTTTCGGAAAATAGCAAATTCGGATAGGTCATCTTCTGAAGGTCACAAGGCACGTGGTTGTATTGCTCATCAGATGCAGCTTAGGCTAATCTGGTCCAGACCGGCTACACGATGTCGTGACCTAGTGGCTTGAGCAAAGGTCGAATCGAACTTTGTGTTCGAGCTGTCCTGAATGGGATCCAACCTAGGTTCAAGTTACACGGATGAGATGGACTTGAGCCACTTGATCAAATTACATAAAGCAAATCGAGCTTTGGTTGCCAATGCCATCACATTGTCACAATCGCCGGCCTAAAAGTCAAATAAAGTGTTGAGTGAATCGTATAGTCATAGTAACTCTATAGAAATTGACCAACTAAACAACCGTGTATTATTGCAAGAGTTTTGTCGTGTCTTTCAGATAATAGTATTTTTTTTTTCAAAGACCACATAATTGATCACTTTATCAACACAAAATGTTATGATTGCATTCACCCAAACAAAAAATGTTATTATTGCATATATATATATATATATATACACACACAGAATATTAGGAGATTTTTGGACATATTTTGATTTGATACGAAAATAAAATTCTACTTCACTCTAGTCTATTCTTTCATTAACTTGACACAATTATTATCTTTTTTTTCTTCTATTTAATAATAAATTCATCATATTTTTTTAATTATTATTACAACTAATTTTTTAATAGTAATTTTTTTAACTATTAATTATTTTTTTTTGTATTTTTTAAAATTTTATAACAAATTATCTCACGTATTTTTTTCTTAACTATTGTTATAACTAATGTACTAAAATTATTAACTCTATTTTGAAACCAAACGCTTATATGATATATTCCTTTCTCATTTTGGCACGAGGAAAAGGAAGAAAAATGCACTCCCAAAACAAATACATTACCATTTTCCAAGATTTTGCGATAACGAAGTGCGTGGCGGGCTTCATTAATCGCTGGCGCGTGAACAGGGTAAATGAGAGTCAGAAATGGGAACAAAGGAAATTTCCTGTATCACCATCAGTCCTCTCGACTTTCAAAATTCAACAATTACCCCCTAAACTTTCGCGACTCTATGAGCTATGGTATGGCGAAGGCGAATGGACCTTCTGCCTCCATGATATGGAGCTCAACTCCTTCCTTCTCATGTGGCTGGTCAATTCTCTAGCCACTGAGAATGCGAGCTGGAATTGCAATCCACGATGTGTGATCTTATCAAGGGCGGTGATCGACTGTGTCTCATATTGTCATCTTTTTGCAAGGACTGAGTTTGGTCAATATTAAGAACGAGATTTTCCTCACAAGCCCATGTTGATAGATTTATCCTCCCAAACAGCTCACGGAGAATAAACGAAATGTTACAACTACGACGTTGCTACAACGACGACAGTCTATAGAGGAACTCCTCTTACTCATTTTTGTCTCCTTGAAAGCTTTTTATTTTATCTATATAAAATTCGTAAGACCTTGTTTTTTGGACTTTCAGTGCGATACGACTGCAAAAAATTTCGATAACTCAGGGGAATTACATTGTAGATGTGCCAAAAGTTGGGGAGTCGCAAAGATATTATCATTTTCAAGGGGGGGACAAACCTCAATCAGTAACAGACTAACAGGAATTAAAAAAAAAAAAAGAAGAAACAATATTCAACGAATCACATCAAATCTAACCAATGAGTAGTTAACTCTCTCGCTCTCTCTCTCTGTCTCTTCACTCCGCTCACGTCGACTCACCATTACCCAGAGAGAGCTGAAGCTCTGAGGTCTGGATCCGGAGCTCCATTTGCATACCCTTTGAGCTTCCCGAGCTTTCCCGGGAAGAGGAGGCCGCCCCTTCTTCATGGGCCGGAACTCTCCCCCGGACATGGATGACAGCCCCAGCAGCGCCACATTCGGCTCGATCCGCGATCGCTTCCCGGTCAAGCGCAACCCCAGCCACCACCACGATGCCGATCACTTCCGGGACTACCACGGCCGCTCCGCCCGCGGCCGGTTCGCCCGGAGCCGCTTCAACCGCAAGGGCCTCTTCTGGCTGTTCCCATTCCGCGGCAAGTCCCTCTTCTACGCGGCGATACTGTTCGCCGTGTTCGTGTTCGCGCTGGCGTCTATGGTGCTTCAGAGCTCGATCACGTCCGTCTTTGGCCGCCAGGGGAGCGAGCGCGCGAGGATGCTCAAGGAAGGGCTCAAGTTCGGGAGCACGCTGCGGTTTGTGTCCCCGCTTCAGCAGCTGGTGGAGGGCGGAGGCCTGGATCGAGCCCGGCTCGAGAGGAGGATCGGAGTTCGTCCGCCGAGGATTGCTCTTGTGAGTGTGTAGTGTTTCTCTTGCTGAGATTAGCCTCTGAAACAGTTTACTTTATTTTCTTGCATGATCTGTTGGTAGTTCTCTCAATTGTTTGCTGAAGCTGAAGAAGCTTAGGTGATATTTAGATTTACGCATACCTCTGCTTAGCTGCTCAATAAGCTGCATTTGCTATGCTATGGACATTCTTATGGTCCTTTTAAGCACGAGCAGTCGTTGTCAATGGTAAAAGGAATGTGCAGTTCTTGTTAGTATCCACTTGGGTGTTCATATTTTGGACATGGAGCTGGTAAACGGATTCATGAACGACATGTTGGGAATGTTGCTTCAGTGTGCTTAGTTGATGAGAAACATTGTTTCAGAAACTCGTGGTTTCACTTTCTAGCTCGACGTTTCTCTGGGTTTTGATTGCAGTTGGTTTGCTTTCCTCCCTTTCCTCTGGGGTTGATTCTAAGCAGGCAAATGGTTTGACCGAAAACAGTATGTCATTCTGTACATTGCATTGGGACAGTTCTGTTTCTATTTTGCTTAAGATCGTGGGTTTCTTTCATGAATTTCAGATATTAGGCAACATCAAGATGGACGCGCAGTCATTAATGCTATTTACTGTAGTGAAGAATCTACAGAAACTCGGTTATATGTTTAAGGTAAAAGTTTTTCGTGAGGACTTGTCAACAGTTGATTTTTTTTTTTTTGGTTTTTGTCATTTGCTTTCCCTTATAGTTGTTATGCGTTTTCATGATGGTCATTCTGCAGATATATGCTGTTGAAGATGGTGAAACACGTACTGTGTGGGAGACTGTTGGCAGTCAAATTTCGATCCTAGGTCCTGAGCAATCTGGCCATATTGATTGGTCAATGTATGATACTTTATTTATAGTTTGATTACCTTTAGGAGACCATCCAGTTTAATCAAGTGACAGGTCTCTTCTTAAATTTTAGTTAAATTAGCATCTTAATGTAAACCTTGTTCACTTTTCACAGTTATGAAGGCATAATGGTCAACTCTGTTGAAGCAAAAGAGGCCATTTCAAGGTGCATTTCTTATTGCATGTAGCTCATATATTGAGATTACTCTGTTCCAATATTTTCTATCTGGTCAATTTTACATGGGAATTAGCTCGTTGTTTTTCTTTTTTCAAGATTCCTTTTCGAGCAAGATGCTGACAATTGTTCAGCGCTTTCTCTGGTATTTTCTATTGAAGTATAAGTAGATTTTTCACTTCTTCCTTTTATTTTGATTCTATCAATTTAAGAAGGTTAGTACCATATCAGTTAAATCATCTTTTTTTTTTTACGTATATTATTTCTTCTAGGAGAATGCGATGCGTTGTCTTTAATGTGCTGAAGGATGTCAAGTTATTGTCCTAGAGGTTTTTTTATTTCTAAATTGCTAGGTTTAGTGATTTTATTTATGCAGCCTTATGCAGGAGCCTTTTTGTTCACTGCCCTTTATATGGATAGTACAAGAGGACATTCTTGCAAAGCGGCTCCCATTTTATGAGGAAATGGGTTGGAATCATCTTATTTCCTTATGGAAGGGTGCATTTAGTAGGGCAGACATCGTCCTGTTTTCTGACTTCACTATGCCGGTACACTTATCTTTTGTTTTAAATTTTCTTTACATAATTCTCCTGTTTATGAGGCCATTCTTTGGCATTTATAATGATTTTCTCTTCCTCTGTCAGATGTTATATAGTATGCTTGACACTGGAAACTTCTTTGTGATTCCTGGATCACCAGTAGATGTGTGGTCTGCAGAGAAGTACCTCGAGACCCACGTTAAGTATCAGTTGAGGGAGCAGTATGGACTCCATGAAGATGATTTGGTGGTTTTAGTTATTGGGAGTTCTTTCTTCTACAATGAGCTGACATGGGATTATGCAGTCGCAATGCATACCATCGGACCTCTACTTGTCAAGCATGCTAGGAGAAATGATGCAGGAAGGTCTTTCAAATTTGTCTTCTTGTGTGGTAACTCCACAGATGGACGTGATGAGGCTTTGCAGGTATTAATTATTCATTTGAGCAATATTTTCATGCTTCCAAGAAGAAACCAGCATTGTGATTTGTCGAATTTTGAGCTTTTCCCCATTTATTATACATATCCATTAAACAGAGACATTAGTCACAATCTTTGTCGAACAAGATTGCAGTGTTTAATAATATTTATTGCATAATATGATTATGCACCATGTTAATATATGTAGGCTTCTCACTGTTGAGTTTTTATTTAAACATTTAGTTTTAAGGAGATAACTACTTGGATGTTTAGTTTTGCTTGTTACGTCTTTAGATACGTTGTGTTTCCCATTTTATTTGGAGTATTGGCTCTTGTTGGTGCCAGTAAAAGCGTTTCCATTTGCTGTATCTGTTTGGTTATTGCACTTTATCTCTCTGTGAGTCTCTCACTTCTGATACATTATTTTTTATTTCTTACTTTTACAGGAGGTTGCGTCACGTCTAGGACTTCTCCCTGGTTCAGTTCGGCATTTTGGCATGAATGCTGATGTAAATGGTGCCTTGTTTATGGCAGACATTGTTCTTTATGGTTCTTCCCAGGATGAACAGGGTTTTCCACCATTACTTATACGAGCTATGACATTTGGGATTCCTCTTGTTGTACCGGATATTCCTATCATAACAAAATATGTATGTCTATTCACATTTTGACCTTCATTTCTCCTGAACTTTTAGGGTTCGTTGCATCATTTATCCCTGATATAGTTATTATTTCTGTGAAATTTACAGGTTATTGATGGTGTGCATGGAATCATTTTTCCAAAGCTTAATCCTGATGCTTTGATGAAGGCATTTTCCCTTTTGATATCAGATGGTAGACTCTCTGAGCTGTCTCTTGCTGTTGCTTCATCTGGAAAACTGCTTGCAAAAGACATGTGGGCATCAGAATGTGTAACTACATATGCAAAGCTTCTTGAGAACATTCTTCATTTTCCATCAGATGTTGTTTTGCCTGGTACTGTTTCTCAGCTTCAGCAGTTGACATGGGAGTGGAATTTTATTGCAAATCAAGAAACGAGTGACATGCCTAAACTAGATCATGAGGATATTCGCTTACCAAAATTTAGTGTTGTTTATGATCTGGAGGAAGAGTTGGGCGAACATCCTAGAGTCGCCTTTGAAAATGACACTGGTATTCTTCTGCAAGATTTCCCCAGTGAAGATGATTGGGAAGTTTTGCAGGGGATAGAACAGTTTGAAGAGTCTGAGAAGGTAGAAATGGAAGAGGTATGTTCCCTTTGCATTGATCAGCTCGACCTTGAGCATTTCTTTCTTCCTCTATTATCAACATTCAAGTTTAGTCTTCCTCTATATTGTAAGAAGAAGCTTATAACTCTACCTTTTTGGTGGTTTTAGCTTGAAGAAAGAATGGAGAAAGATCCTGGTGAATGGAATGATATATATCGCAACGCGCGCAAGTCGGAGAAGCTTAACTTCGAATCAAATGAAAGGGATGAAGGAGAATTAGAAAGAACAGGACAGCCAGTGTGTATATACGAGATATATGGAGGATCTGGAGCTTGGCCATTTTTGCATCATGGTTCTTTATACCGGGGCTTAAGTCTTGTAAGCTTCTTATTTATGTCAGTTATTGACCATCTTTCTAACTCGAAGCTCTTTCTTCAAATAATAATTATTCCTCATCTTCTTTTTTAAATGTGGACTCTTTTGGATTTGTCTCTATGCATTAGCATCCTGCTGGATGAATTAGTTGTTCTCTAGCCACCTACTCATATCCCAATTTGTGTGTCAGTCAAAGAGAGCAAGAAGGTTGAGATCGGATGATGTGGATGCAGTTGGTCGGCTCTCTCTCCTTAATGATACTTATTTCCGGGATCTTCTCTGTGAGATGGGAGGAATGTTTGCAATTGCAAACAAGGTTGATAACATTCATAAGAGGCCTTGGATTGGATTTCAATCCTGGCGTGCTTCTGGTAGAAAGGTATTTTTTTATCAAGGCAAATGGTCCAAATTCTTGATAAGTCTCGCAGATGTTGAGGTCATTATTGTAGTATCCAACAAACAAAGTTGAGAACAAAGACTGTTTTTGGGGAGCATTCTTCGTTGTATGCAAGCGAAGTTTTTGAAATTTACCTAATTTGCTGGCACAGGTTTCTTTGTCTACAGCAGCAGAGAAAGTTTTGGAAGAGATGATACAAGGGAAACCTAAAGGTGATGTCATATACTTTTGGGCACGGTTGGACATGGATGGTGGAGTTGCAGGAATGGAAGATGTCCTTACATTTTGGTCGATGTGTGATATGTTGAATGGTGGAGGCTGCAGGTAGTTTTCTTCATCAGTACAAGCAACAATGATGCTAGGAAACCCATTAAAATAGATAAAAAAGTACATAATTTTTGCTTAATATTTGGTTGCAAAAAATTGTCTTACTAAAAAGCAGGTATTCAGATAAGTCTGGGGCTGCTATTTAAAAGATGCGTCTTGCAATGAAAATTTAGAAACTTGTTCTTATTTCTGAAAAATTTAAGGAGGATTTCAAATGCAATTTGATTTTAGAAATGTGTTGAGCATACAATTTCCTCGACTTTTATGCATAACATTAGTACTACTATTAGATCACAACTGTCTTTTTATTGTTGAACATGTGTAGAAATGCTTTTGAGCATGCGTTCCAAAAGATGTACTCATTACCACCTCAAATGGAAGCTCTGCCTCCAATGCCTGAAGATGGTGGTTACTGGTCCACTCTTCATAGCTGGGTCATGCCGACCCCTTCATTTCTTGAGTTTATGATGTTCACTCGGTAAACTTTCTTTTAAATTTCTAATCCAACTAGCTGTCCTTTTTTCTTTTGTTGAAGGATCGACTTCCCAACTCACTGTAGAAAACATTCTTTCTATTAAATTGCACTATGAGAATCGGTCTGTCTTTAAATCTTGCAGGATGTTTGCTGACTCTCTGGCCTCCTTGCATGTAAATTCTAGCTCAAGCAACTTCTGTTTGATGGGTTCCACGGAACTTGAGGTAACAAGTGGAACTTAACTTAAGATCCTTTTTTTTTTCCCCTGGGAAACTTGGAAGAAGTTTCCCGATATTCCATTGTTGTACTTTTGGGGGGGAAAAAGGGACAAAGGAAATCACGTTATATAGCACTTACTGAAGATGTTAATTTTCCTTCTGCTGAATAATGAACAGAAAAGGCACTGTTACTGTCGTGTTCTGGAGCTTCTGATCAATGTGTGGGCCTATCATAGTGCAAGGAAGATGGTCTACATGGACCCGCACACGGGTTTGCTGTTGGAGCAGCATCCGATTGAGCTAAGGAGAGGGTTCATGTGGTCAAAGTACTTCAACTTCACGCTTCTCAAGAGCATGGACGAAGACCTAGCAGAAGCTGCCGATGATGGTGATTACCCTTCGGAGCAATGGCTATGGCCGTTAACAGGTGAAATCCACTGGCAAGGGGTCTATGACAGGGAGAGGGAGGAGAGGTACAGGCTGAAGATGGACAAGAAGAGGAAAACCCGAGAGAAACTGTACGAGAGGATGAAATTCGGGTATAAGCAGAAATCACTCGGGAGATGAGAGCAGAGAATTATTTGTTTTGCCTTGGAAACTTTGTCAAGGCATATCTGTCCAAGGGTGCCCCAACGAGACACTCGCGATATAGCTTGGAGATGCATAAGATTTGAGGGAGTCGGGTTATTCCTTCTAACCATATGGCAGCATTGATCCTGTCATTACCACTTTGAAATTGATCTCTTCATTCTTTACGGAGGCAAGCAGGTAAGATTGAGAAGCAGCTTCCTCTGAGATGGATATTTCTTTGCATTTTCCGTAAGTTTTAGTTCGATAGGTTTGATTGAGGTGGCGGGAGTATATAACCAGAATTCGAGAGCGCTGGAGTTTAGATTCGATTTTGTTCTTTAACACTATGATTAAGAAGTTTCATAGTTAGGGAGAGTCTCTAATTCTTTTCCTCTGTACATGCGATCTGCTATATGAGAAGGAGATTTTCATGAGAGTTCGGATTTTAATTTCCATTAGAAATAGAAGCTTCTAATTTTTTTTTTCCGAGTTCGGAACCTACTTGTTACTTTCGACTAGTCTTATTCAAGTTCTACAAAATCATTGAAGAGAATACAAATGATGATGGTGATTAAAGTCATCAGTTTGAGATGGTGATGGAGTCAGATTATTTTGAGATTCTTAATACATCGTCGGCACGGAATGTACTTAGCTAAGACTTGGCACGGAACAAGCAAACAAATGTCGGCCCGATAGAATTAGAAGTAGCCTAAAATTCGAAACGCATGCATTTGATTGCGCCTAAAAATTCGTACGGACTGTCCGATTCCATCCGACCATGAAACTACAGGGAACTACGTAGTATTACCGACACGAAATATTTATTGGTTGGACCGGGGACTGGTTCGTCCGGGCCGGTCTATCCGGTTTAATGCCATCCGCCATTTTCACACCATCATCACAGCCATTTCCCTCTCTCTCACTCGCTCAGAGTCACAGTTCACCGGCCACTCTGCGCAGTGCGCGCTTCCACTGCGTAGGGTTTTCTTAGCTTCTCACTTGTCTCCTTAAACCCCTCCTCCACTCACCCTCCTTACCTACCTCCCTCTGTCTCTCTCTCTCACTCTCTCTGTGTGTAAGCTCTCTATTCCTTCTGGGTCTCTCAATTTCGTTGACATGAGTAACCAGATTGATTGATAGTTTCGTGTCCTTCAATGCAGTTTTGTCGCCGGTGCTGGTTCCGGAGCTATGCACACCCTTAAGGGTGGTTGGGTCGGGCAGACATTTGCTCTGGCCAAGTGCAATGAGTCGTCATCGGACTCCGGCGGCAAGAAGTCTCGCATCCGACGGTCCAAGGAAGAGCGGAAAGCCATGGTTCAGTCCTTCATCAATAAGTAAATATCCCACCAGCCCTCCTACTCTTATAAACTGTAATCGTAGTAGATTGAGTGTTTGCGTCATCAGCAGTTGCATTCTCTCGGGTTTTATAATCTGGTCTTTCTACCTGTTTGTTATCTGAGAAATGATGATCCTAATGTGGTGCCTGTTAGAGGTAGTTTTCTCATTCATATGTTAAAATTGATATCTCCAGGTATCAGAATAAAAACAATGGGAATTTCCCGTCGCTGAACCTCACACACAAGGAAGTTGGTGGGTCGTTCTATACTGTAAGAGAAATCGTCCGCGAGATTATTCAAGAGAATAGAGTGCTCGGACCCGCCAAATTTTCTCCTCAACAGAAGACGTCAGATGATCAATTCTCACAAGAGTACCCTTTGGGCTCGATAGCCGCTGAACTTCAAGTTCCTCTTTCCATGATTCCGAATGAAGCTCAGCCTGATCTTGTTTCTTTTCTCAATGATGGTGATAGTGACGAGTGGGTTGGATTATCTGATGAGAAATTTAGCGCTGACAAAGAACTGCAGATCACCAATGGGAGTCTAGTAGACTCGGAGAACGATAAACCTGTAGTAACAGCTGAAGCTGGGGTCCTCGTGGATGAGTCGGTAATATCTAACTCTAAAGTGATTGATTTGACAAATGTGGAAGTGGAGACTTTTCCATCGAAGTCGATCACCGAGGGTGCAAATATCACAAGGGAAACTACCGGTAAAATTACAGCCAACTCTCGTGAAACTTTGGATGAGAGACAAGACATAGACTTACACTCAAGATCAGCCAGTGACAGTTCTCGGCTTTGTGGAGTAAGTTCTCCAGAAAAGTCTGTGCTTGAGGATGATAAAGTGGATTTGAATCACGCGAGGTCATTGGTAGCTGTAGAGAGCAACAAAAATGAGGACTCAAAAGTAGTAGGAAAACTTGCAGGCCCTTCGGTGGAAAGTTCAGATAGCAGCTCTATAACACAAGAAGGGATTACACATGATGCCGAAAACGGTAAAAGTTTGATCGACAAAGAATCACCTTGTGATGCTTCAACTCCCAAGGGATCCAAAGACATCAAGGAAGATGCTGCAGAGCAGGTAACAATTATTCCATAAATTTGGCTGCATAACATCTCTGTTTTTTCTGTTACTGTTCAGACTAATTATTAGAACTATTTAGTTAGGACACAGTCAATAACTTCCGTATGCTTTGCTGCATAACATCTCCGTTATTTGATGGGCAGAAAAGACCTCTTGAAAAAATTAGCAGGCATCTATTAACTAACAATTCACGTGAAACTTAAGAATGCTTTGCTGCATGTTTCAGATTGCTTCATATTTTTTGCTATTCCTTATAAACGGTCTTTGTTTTTTGCTTGTTGCTATGCAATTTATGCTGATTTTCGTTTGTTGTCTATTAGATGATGGTGAACATATTTCACATGAATGAGGCAATAGCTTGAAACTTGATGAAAATAATCAGTTGATGCTATTTTCATGTTTCGGATAATCTCGAGATTGTTGCTCAAGACAACTATTATTTTATCCCCTTTCTCTTCTTGGATTCTGCCCCCTTTACAGTCTATAAATCAACCAAATGGTGTACCTGTTAAGAGTTTGAATGGCGCTATTCAGAAAAAAGAGGCCGTGAATCCATCCCAAGAGACAGAAATCAAAACCAAACCTGACGCCTCATCTAATGGGAGCTTGCCCAGAGAGAAGAGTCCTACTCCTACTTTAGATAGAATTAACCTGTAAGTTAAATGTTTCTTCCTTCACATATTATCTCGGCATGGTCGGGAAGTTCACATATGAGTGTGCACTTTCATAAGTGGCTGCCGGTTCTTATTACATGATTTTTTTTTTCCCCTCTCTGGCAGCGAGTCCTGGGAAGTTTCGTCGAGGAGTACATCGAGAAAGGAAACCAATCCGCTCTTGGCAATTTTCAAGGCTTTCGTCGCATCCTTTGTGAAATTTTGGTCGGAATGACAGATTTGTGTCTGTGATTTTCTTGTGGGTTTGCTTGGTTTGTTTGCTTAGCTGATTAGAGGGCATTTACTCATTGCCTGGTTCTTGAGTGGTTCCCATGAGTCGGTCTGTTTCAGTGTTGTGCTCTTGGTACGTTGGTAGCACCGGGAAACATATATTAGCAGGTGAGAATATATATCAATTTCATTACCGAAATTGCGTCAAACGATGAAATTACTTCAGTATCGGAGGGAGGAAGAAATTGTTCAATTTTACTTCCCATTTTGTACTTCTTCGAGCTGAGCCTATTACCTTAAGTAGAAATGCTGACCAATACGTGCTAGAGCACGGTCCAGCACAATGGGCCGGGAAAATTGGAGCGGTAGGTTTGCATGGTTTTGAAATTGAATCCATCGAATCCTATAAGATTCAATTTGGCCAGATCACTCATCAAACGTTTAGTTCGTTTTACGCTTTTGGATCAGATTGTTACTGAGGGTTAAAACATATAATTATATTATACTCAATTTAATTTTTAATACTAAATTCTCTCAACTATTCATTACCTTTTCACACTTTTTCTCATAATTCAACAACACAATCATTACAATCCAATTAAAATCAAAACTCAACTCTACTCAACTCTAAAATTCTATCTTACCATCAATTGATGCCACATTCTGGAACCTTCTAAAATTTGTTTTGTTACTGAGTGCGATGAGGCATGCCTTCTGGAGGTGAAATCCTGCATCCACCAAAATAATGCACTCCTAAAAGCCTATCCTGCACACGAAACGAATTATGTGACCATGATATATGTAGGACTGGTGCCCCGCTAAGTGGGCTGGGCCTAAATTTTCCACCAACCTTGGCCCATTTGAAAGTTTGCTAACTTCCAAACATGGAAAAAGCCCATCAAGTAGGGCTTCTCTTCGCCCCCCCATGGATCTCATGCGCACGTCCCATATATAGTTGCGTGCTATTCCACTTGTCGGTTTTCATTAATACTCCAGTGCACGCATGAGGGGAAAGTGTTGCCCGGAACACTTACCAAGCAATTCAATAGAGTAAGCTTTTGCTGTTGCATCGGAATTAATTGATTCGACCCGTAGGTCGGTCCTTAATTTCAATCCATACGTAGCGTCATGCCCTTCATTTTGCCTTTTCGTCTAGATTAGGTTTACGCCGATTCTTTTCTCGATTAATCCGAACAACCATATTAGTAGGTAGCCCTGGCACGACTCATTGAGTTATTCTTTCTAGCAGCCTCCCCCCCAGCAGATCTAGAAGTCGGGTCGACGACGTCTTTCCGGTTTGGGGCATATTCAACTACTAGCATTACTGTTCATTCATTGATCCTTGTTATCATACAACCTTAATTAATATTAGTCCTTTACTTTCAGTTCCACCGGATTCAGTTCAATGCCATTAATTTCCACACAAAAACCTTAATTTACCCATTTCTCTTTAAGGATTTTGACATTAAATGAGCAGTGAAAGGGCATATTATAGGGGCAAAAAAAAAATCTTACTACCATTTCCGCCAAATGTGTATAATGAATGGCGTTGCCAAACCTTCAACTACTTCTTAATTCATCTAAGGCTTACCTAGCTAGGTGTACGTTTGATTCCCTATGATTAATATATATATATGGTCCTCTATGTAGGGTATTGTCGACTGGTCTAACGATTATAGGCCTCGCTATATATATATATAGATGAAGAAGAAGATTTAGAGAAAATATCTTATTGTTCACTTAATTAATAGCATGGATTTTAGTTTCCAACCCTAGATTCTCCATAGCATGGATTTTCCAATGACAGTTGCAGTAGCTAGGGTTAGGTTTTCCTCTCATTTTATTTGCGACATATTATTAGAAATGAGTATTGAGTCTATGAGCCCTATCTTGGTGCTTTGGTTAAACAAAGAAATGGAGTATTAGATAACCTAATTCGTTGCTAAAGTGTTTTTGGTTATACTATGATTTGGAAGATACAATTTCATAAGTTTTACTCGGGCTTGATCATTTTCTTAATTGAAATTTCATTTGTAATCACACTAAAAAATTTCAGTTAAATGAAATGAGATTTTGGGTCGGAGAGTTAATCGTTGAGCGAGATCATAATTAAGAGTGCCCCTACAGTGCAAGGCATCAACATCTTTTTCGAGAATATCACGTGGCATCTGCATGAGATGAACCCGTCTTTTTTTTTTTTGTTATAAGGGAGGCTTATGGTCTAGTATATTGAAATAGAAGTCCCACTGGATATCAAACTTTCTGACCTCTTAGTCAACAGGCGAGAGGAGCGCCACTACGCTATACCTTCTCTTGATATGAACCCGTCTTACTACATAGACACATGTATAGTTTTTTTTTTTGGTAATAAAAGGAGTTCTCATTCAAATATTAAGGAACATCGAAGTCTATTACAATACGAGGTTCCGATAACCCCCATAGCATCCTTAAGCAAGCCTAGGCCTAAAAAGGAAGGAACAACGTCATAGATTATCAATGACTCGAACTGGACTCCGCCCTTATTGGCCAGTAGATCAGCGCATGTGTTTGCCTCTCGATAAACATGGGGCAAGCCTGATTTAGTCAAATTGGCTGCGTAGAATCCAGCAATCATCGATGAGCAACTTCAATGATCTGTTATGGGATTTGTCACCCATATCCATTGTAGCAGCAGTAAGGCATCGATGTCAAAAGACAGCTTATCAATACCCACAAGTTTCTCTCAGTCCATTAAGTTCTGCTACTACACTTGTTGTTGTACCCACATTCATTGAGAAACCCGTAATCCACGAACCATTAGAGTCCCTAATAACTCCCCCTGCTCCTGCTTTTCCTGGATTTCCTAAGCTCGACCCATCAGAGTTTAGCTTACAGAAGCCTTCTGGAGGTGGGTTTCATCGGATTTGGATCTGGATCGGTGTCTTTGCAGCACTTGTTTCCTTTGTAGCTTGGAATTCAGCTGGTTGCTGAAGTACTACGCGGGGAAGGTTGCTACATTTTGTCAGTTTGAACGCAACTAGGTTTCGAGGGGCGTAGAGAAGAATTTGGTTCTATCATCCAGGGGAAGCAAAGAATCCCAAAGGGAGACAGCAATGCATCCATCTCCAAGAATATGTAGGACAGATTCGGGTTCGAGGTAGCAAAAGGGGCAGGTGGGATCACTAACGATGCCTCTCTGGTTGAGTAAAAAGGTTGTGGTCAATCTTTTGTTAAGGCACAGCCAGATGAATAAACGGATACGAGGCAGTGCATCAATTTGTCAAACCCAGTACGTGTCGCATGTTGGAGCTGGATTACAAAAATTTTATAGGCCGACGTAGAAATATAGGATTAATTGTGTAAAGGGCTCACATTTCCGGTTAAATAATATTTCAATGTTTTACGTTTTCACAAGAAAAGATCCATATTGGTTCCAATTTCCAAATCTTTTCGCTATGGGACAGTGAAT
This sequence comes from Punica granatum, assembly GCF_007655135.1. Classification (NCBI taxonomy): domain Eukaryota; kingdom Viridiplantae; phylum Streptophyta; class Magnoliopsida; order Myrtales; family Lythraceae; genus Punica; species Punica granatum. The sequence continues at coordinate 30,075,875 of NC_045128.1, forward strand.
TCTTCATCAACGTTTACCATGCTTGCATTTGTTGTTGCCGACACCGGTTTTATGAAGGGCGTGTACAATTTCAATGGTTAAGGGCTTCAAAAAAAAAAAAAACTCTGAATAATAACATTAATAATGATTTTTTTATACGTATTGTATCCATTTGTTCGTTACCTTGGAGGTAAAAAAAAAAAGAAGAAAAAGAAAACCCCTAATTAAAGAGATTCAAAATGGGAAATATTCTCTCCGCTGGTGAAAATCCCGAAATGGGGGTTAAACCAAAAAAGGAGATAAGTTGGATTAATAATTAATTAAAAAGCAAACGGTTAATGGTACGTTACGTAGTATAGCTGCTAATGCTTCCTCGTAATAGAATCAGCAGCGTTGCCCCCTCCAAAATCTGCCATTCTGTCAAAGAATAATTAATAATTAACTATTATTAATTAAATTACAAATAATAATTCAAAAAAACAAATCCAAACCATAAAATAACTTATATAGGATTTGAATATGTTTTTAGAGCAGAAAGAGTCAACCAAAGAACGTGAACCGATCCCCCTCTTTTTAGTCTCTCTCATATCCCTCGCCTTGATCCTACTCCTTTTATTATTATTATTATTATTATTATTAAACTATATATATAAATTTTTCTAATTTACTTAATTGTGTATATGTGTGTGTATATATAATAAGGTCATTAGTTAGAAAGAGTAAAAGAGCAGGGAAGCGTAAAGAAGCCTAGCTAAGAAAGGGGGATCCTTCCTCCTTTGGATCTGATATGTGTTATATATATATATATATATATATATATATAATGAAGAAGCCATTATTACTAATTAAAAAGTTTTTTTCTCTGCTATGCTCTGTGTGCAATGATCCCTGCAACTGCTAAATGGAGAGACAAAGAATATAAAAAAAGGAAGTAAGTAAGGAGGCTTGTGCTTATGCTGCTGCATCCAATGACAAAAACAAAGGGAAAATAAACAAATAAATAACTCACACATAGAGACAAAGAGAAATTCTTATTATTTAATTAGCATGCAGTAAAACCCTAGATAAAAAAAAGTAGAACTTGACATGAGGAATAAAGTGGTGATTAACGAGGTACATACGTACGTTAACATTCCGAATGTTCTTTTCCAATGCTCCCTCTCTCCCCTTCATCCCCGTCTCTCTTGTTAATTCTATAGGAAGCTTCCTCTTCTTCTTCTTTTTTTTTTTCAATAGGAGTAATAAATTAAAATGATTGTAAAATTTAACAATATGATCGGGAGTGAGGTCAGAAATAGTAGATTCTAACTCAGCCCGTAAAGACCGATATAATTAATTATTCGGATATAAATGACGAGTCCAAAAGTAATTAGACCAGCGGTATCATTTTGAGGTAAAGAAAAATGGCCGGCCAAACCAAATATTTTGTTGTGAGACAAAACCTAGAGAGATTTCACAAGATCATATGAATACTAAAGAAATTCTTGCTTATATGCATGCATGTTTGATATCTGAATGCAACGTATCTCTCCATTCTACGTGCAATACAAAATTTCATTTATCAACTCCGGTGGTTCGAGTGAGATTTGAATTCCACGTGTAATACGAAATTTCATTTATCAACTCCGGTGGTTCGAGTGAGATTTGAATCATGTCGCCTCATGATCGATAACTAATTGATTACATTAATTTTTTCCTAGACTATAATCAAAGAATTGGGCATATTATTACAAAATTATAGTTTTTTTTATTATTTGTGTTTAATTGTTTAATGGAGAAATACATAATAATAATAATAATAATAATAATAATAATAATAATGCAACAATGTTGGAAGAGAGGAAACGGACACTTCACGTGGGAAGATTCAATTTCCACGATGGGTTAGGCGTATTCGGTAAACTCACAAATCCAATCCCCCACCCGATCCATCCAATAGATTCATTCATCACCCAAAAGGAATCCTATGCTGAAGAGATATTATGGTAGGAGATAACATAAAAAGGGCATTGAGATGTACACCGGATGCATGTGAGCCCAGAGAGACTGGACTATTCGTCCAAAGAAGGGCTTGTGTACACCCGGAGCATAGTCGAAGTGTTTTCGAGCGATCGAAGTGAGCAGCCGTTTTCTCATTGAATTGGCGCCACGCGCTTTGATGCGACTGACCTCACGCTCCAGATAGTTTCTTCCCCTCGTCTCATGGGCCATTTAATGAGAGCCTTAGGAAGCCACCTGTTAGAAAGGGAAATAACTTTTAATATTATATCTCTCAAAATTATACGAGTAATATTTTTCATATTTTTTTTAGAAAAAATCTAAAGTATACTAAAAAATGATTGAAAGATTACTCAATGATGAGAATTTTTTCAGTCATTTCATCTTATTTTGAATGAGGATATACCAATAGTTTAATTTGTTTGTATTATTTCAATCGATGCACACATTTATCTTTACATTCTTAGTTGTTTCATATATTTTGTCACATAGCCATCATCTGTTTTAATTATACTATTTTTACAATTATATGAGATACATAATTGTTTATAACTACATAATTGAAACAAGGGGTGTGAATGGATGGGTACGGGTGGTTTTTAGGGAAATTTTTCGGTCTCCATTTACTTCGAACTGTTTTTTTGAAACAAAAAAATCACACCAAAACCATTTGATGGTAAGAAAGACCGACCATGCATAATTTCGATTTTTCGGGTGGTTTTTGGGACCAAAAAAATAAAAGAGACTATGTCTTAAGCATTGTTAAGTCCAAATGATAAATACAACCATCAATCTTACAGCTTCCAAAGAGAGTCAATACAAAACTTCAAAATAACTACAAAGCAATTAACAAGACCAAACATCACATTAATAACAAAATCCACTACAAGTCAATGCAACGAACTTAAGAGTTGACAACGAGATGGACCAAGGATTGAGGCTAGAGAATCGAAGATGGTTGAAGAGACCAAAGAGCGGAGGAGGAGGAGACAGTGGAAGAGTCTGGAGAGGAACTGAGGAAGAACAATGGTTAGGGCTTGGAAATTAGAGATTAGAATAGAATTTTGAAATTAAAATTAAGTAAAAAAACATTTTAAATATGTAATATATATAAATTGGGCGAGTTCGGGTACTGCCGATTACACCAGGTGGTCCACAATTTTTTTAGTTCAGTTTTTCCTACCCCTAAAACCCGCCCAAAATTGTCATTAGGTTTTTTGATTCGATTAGGTTCGCGTTTAATTTTTTGGTTTTTTAGATTTTTACGTACACTTCTAATTGAAATGGCCCTTCAGGTTCTTAGATATTTTAATTTGTTCAAATTTTTATACTCTATTAGGATTTTTTCTCTTTTTATCATTCTTTTGGGCGATAATATTTTGGATTTATCCAGTTGAGGATAATCCATTTCACCTCCAAAAGAAAAAAATAAATAAAGGGAAAAAAAAGAAGATGAGAGTGTAGGAGACGTTTCTGAAGGAGCGCGTGGGATATAGCATTGAATGCTGCCCACCAAATCTTAGTTGTATGCTTCACAAGTCATTTCAATAAAGTTACCAATTAACCACTTGGACCCTGTCAACTTTAATTTACTAATTAATAGTTATTTAAGTATTTCCTCATAAAGGCTGAGATTTTATTATCTTTTATGGTCTGCAAATTTATTAAGTATTAAATTTAATGAGAAACCAAGACGTAATATTAGGTGAACCAGCTTGATAATATTTGGAACTCTTTTATTATTAAATAAATCTTTATTTTACAATGTTGTAATCTAAAATTCAATTATACAAAGATGACTTTTAAAATTGAATTTTAGAGGCTTAATAAACTCATATTTGCCCGCATAAATGAAATATATGTTTTTCGACTATATTTCTAATTAGAGAAATCGATGAAAGATTAGGTTATGGAAATATTAAAATCACTATTGATCAATATGAATTGATTCAGGTAGCTCAACACCTATTCCATTTAAATAAGGTATTGAGTTCAATTCTTCAGAAAAAAAAATTACGATAGGAAGAGTTTCACCTCTTCCTTCATTAACCTGACCTTAACCTTTTGGATGAGGGGTGGGGCATAATAAAAAAAAAAGTCTGGGAAATATATATGAGAAGCTAGTAGATATTCTTAATACCTCATAGGATCTTTTGTTTTGGGGTTAGAATAATCTTATTCGCTTTGTCTTCGTAAGTGACAACAAAACACTAAGCTAAGGGCAGCCAAAAGTGCTCGGTTAGAAAAATTAATATTACCATTCACAATGCACCAATGCATAAAACTAACTATTAGGCCATCGTTTCATGTTTCGAAATTTGTCATCGCGGATACATCTTATTCAAATGTAAAAGCATTATCACAGAGTTCTCAGTCATACACTTAACAATCACGTCTCGGGGCGAAAGGATGACCTGACTGTCACAATATCCACAATTAGAAGACACATACGGATGTGACATTCTAAATTAAAATGTAGACCTAAAAGATCCTATAAGGTGGTTGGGTGATCGGGTCACGGTACTCATCCGATAAGTCCTATCCACGTAACGCATTTAACAATCCCGATATAACCCGAAGCTAGAAAAGACTGCACTGGTCCCGTTGTGCCGAGATAAAACCGAACGATAATACGGGATCGTGATATATATCGGGGTGAGATTGCTTCAAGACCTGCAGGCGGGCGGATTCGCTCAAATATAAAATGCAAGTCCATGGCACAGAAGGACAAAGCAGATTAAAGACCCCACCGGACTACCACTCCCTCTCTCTCTCCTCCCCCCCTCTACCTTCTCAGGCACGTCTCTTCGATCAACGAATCCTTCTCCGCCATAAATAGCCACAAGCTCTCGCTCGAGCAAACTCCGATCCCGATCCCCCTCTCCTCTCCATCTTCTCTCTCCGCTTCTGAAGCTCGAAGATGTCCACCAACACGGATCTCGATCAGGACCGTGACGACTCGTCCCTCCCCAGCCTACCGAGGATCAGAGCTCCTCCGCCGTCCTCCTCCTCCTCCTCCGCCGCCGCGGTCAATTCAAGCAGCTGCAGCTCCGCTGATCGAGCACCGCCTGACGGAGACGAAGGATGCCGTACGCCGACCTCGTCCGAGCACAGGATCGCCCCCGCGCTGACCTGCCCGCCGGCTCCACGGAAGCCGCGGCGCACGGCCACGCGGAAGAGAGCGCGGCCATCGGAGGCGGAAGAGCTGCTCCGGAAGGTCAGCCAGGAGGAGATCGAGGCGTTCTTCCTCAGCTGCGAGCCGAAGACGGCCGGGGCCGGCGTGTTTCGCGTGGCCGCGAAGAGGACGTGTTCCTGTAAATGAAACTCTCTCTCTCTCTCTCTCTCATATTCTCTCTATAATTTCTCTTTTTTATTTTTAAATTTATTTTTCTAGAATTTTTTTGAGATAATTCTCGACGGGGAGAATTAATTAATTGTGTACGTACACAGAAACACGTTGATATATTGTCACACGCAAATGCACTGTTAGAATTCATATATAGATATCACATCACATCATATATTGTTCATCATCATCATCATGTATTCGACGAGTTCGAATGATATCGAATCAACGAAATTTGGATCTATAGTAATTACATATCAAATTACATTTATTTCTCAATTCGACTTGATTTATTTTTTTCATTGGTGATAACTTTCTTGAGTATAATGTTTGTTTTAGATCAGAGAACAAAATAGTTCCCTTTCATGGGAGGAGAGGCCAAAAAAAAAAAATGCAAAAGAAAACGGTCACATGCAAAATCTGAATATGTATAGCCCCTTTGAATATTCTCCTGAATATAGCATAGGGTCCCCCCCTTTTTTTTTTTTTTTTTGGCCCTTTTTGAGACCTTTCGATATCTTCTGAAATTAATGGAACAACATTAATTCTCGATTTATTACTTCTTAGGCTCGATAGATTGGATACCCGAGTCTTATATCGATTGTTAAGGGGGGACAAATGATACGTCCATCAATAAATGCTAAAACTTGGATCGAGAGATGATCGGTTGGTTAACCTCTGCAAGATCGTAAGGGATGAATTATTGTCAAATCACAGTACTCTTTGTTTTTAATAACACTTATTACCATACTATCACATTTAAACTTTGAAAGGCATATTGTTTTCATATATATCTTATAAGTGTTTTTTCTTCTGCGACATAGATCGTTCTTCGCAATATTTACATAATTATCAAATGGATTTATAAATCGACCGACTCGGAGCATTCTAAGTAAGGGTTCGCTGAACTTTTGACCTAAGAGGATCAATCGGTCAATCTACAACATTTGTGTAGTCCGCTCATAAACTGTACACAAATATGAGAACATAAAAAAAAAAGTTTTTATCTTGAATTAAGAAGGATTTGATTTCTTTTTTTTGGCTGTAAGTGGTGTATTCGCTTTTCCTGGACGGAGATAATTTTTTTTCAGTGTGCATCCTGGTTTCCGGAAACCTAATGAGCTCTAACTAATCCAGTCGAGCCGGATTGACTCACAAAGGGGAAATACTCTTCAAGTATGTATTTTCTCCGTGATAGAGATAATTTTTTACAAAAATGAATTGAAGGCGTGATTAATTATTGTGAATTAATCCATGGTAGATGAGATTAGTTGTAATTTTGGTGCAAGAGAAGATTTTAACTACCTGGCAATGGAGAAAGAAAGAAAAACTAATTACAAGCAACAACGCACAGAACTGGTCATCGTGACAAGCCAGCAAAGCATATTGGCAGGCATACTTAATTTAATTTAATTTAATTTGGAGACAAGCAAAGCACATTGCTGCCAACTTTTTTTGTTTGACGATGTTTGTTTTTTCCTTTTATTTGTTTCGTAATAGACACACCACCTAGGGATCAGATCACACAATCTGCATGTACATTATTATTAATATGTAAAGATTATCCAACCCACAAGAGAGTTAATACTAATAAATATATATACATATATATAGGGGTGAATTGAATATGTCTATCTGTACGTATGGCGTTCACGAACGTACATCGTCGATCGGTAAGTTCCTACTTGGAAGCCTGGTCAGAGGACTCATTTCACGTTATTTTGACCTTTTATATGTCACAACTAAATTTGGCTCTCCGGCCTGCAAACCTCCATCTCGAATTCGACCGGTAATTTAGTCGATCGTGTGAAGAAATATACCCTCAAACTTCGTACTGAACCAACTTTAATTTCAATTTCTCGTGCTAATTTATTACATTTAATGAATTTGCTGTGTTTTTGTGGTTTCTAGCTAGTGTAATAAGTTGTTTGTCTGTGCCTTATTGTCATCTATTCCTTATGTATAAAGAGATTTATGCACGAAAATGAACTCATTATTATGAATAAAAATTAAAAGAGCTTCTCATATCTAATACGGACGTCTGAAAAATATATTCGAATTTGACTAATTATTAGAGATATATGCATAAAAAAGTTGCCCAAAAGATGAAGAAAATATACGCAAATATTATAGTATCGACAGAAATTTACCTGTCTTGCTAATATTCGACAATTTTCCATTTTAAAGGGTGAATAAGAACATTGTGAAAAGCATTATAATAATTTAACAAAATATAGGGGAAAGAAAATTACAATATGTTATAATTTCAAATTAATAGATGTATAAATCTGGTCACATCATGAAATTAAATCGGTTCCCCTAAATCATGGCCCGGAGTGATGGTAACCCCTTGTGGCAGCCGTGTGATGCGTGCGTGGACCGCGTCCAACACCGCATCCGACTCTGATACGGGTCAGTACGATCAGGAGTGATGCAAGAATTCCCTCTATATTTTTTAGAATAACATTGGAAATTTAAATTCAAATCATTCTAGTTCCGAAGATGCGTGGCATTTCATCATCCCTGTGAAAATAGTTGAACTAATTTAAATTTAGTGATAACAGTATTAATAATTCAGATCTATAACTTATGATATTGACTTATAATATTCATAACAGATGCGTCGAATGGACGTCAAGTGGTTGATATTATCCCCCAGGACTCGAACTTCTTTGTTTCAGCGGGCGAATCTATCAAACTTGATTGGCCATTAACGAGTAACCCTAATGTGGGTGGATTTGGCCAAGGGGATGCAGAAATAGTACTTCAAGATCCATTCCGTGTCCAAGGCCTTTTGTTCTTCTTAGCATTTATTATTTTGGCACAAATATTTTTGGTTCTTAAGAAGAAACAGTTTGAGAAGGTTGGTCATCCGAAATGAATTTCTAGATTGGCAAATTTATCATCATCGAGTTCATAAAAAAGAATCGAATTCTAGTCGGCGATTATTTGTACTGCATTCCTAGTCATAGTATGTATATTGTGAAGAAGACTATTTGACTTTATTCCTTTTCTGTTTTTTGAGCCAAATTAAATTGGAGCAGCATCAGTATGTCATTATTGCATTATTGTTTAAATGTCCTAGAATGAAAATAGAATGAATCAATATTTTTCTAATCTAATAGGCTATCTAATAGACTAAAAAATATAGTCTTGTTTGGATTTACAATAAAAAAAATTTAATTTTAACTTTAACTTTAACTCAACACACTACACAACAAAAACACACATTTCCCAAGTAAAAAATTTTAACTTTAACTTTAACTCAACACACTACATAATAAAAACGGGAAAATGACACTTGAGGTCCTATATGTTTGTTAATTTTTGACATCGAGTCCTAAATGTTTAAGTTTGGAAAAACAAGTCCTAAAAGGTTTGAAAAAGTGACACTTTTGGTCTTTTCTGTTACTCCCGTTAACGGAATTCAGCAAGGCAAACGGAATGCCACGTGGCGCTTCATGAGTGGTCACGAGTGGATTCAGGTCCGGATGTCGGGGGCAGAATCGGGTCGGGTTCGGGCCGGGTGTCTCCTTCTTCACCCGACTCCATCCCCTGCAACCGCTGCCCCTGCAACAATGGCATCAGGGCCATCCTTCTTCAAGCCTTTCCTCACACCACCCTTTGTCTTCTTGGGCAAGCGAGGAACATTCTATGGACTTGCAGGAGGTTGCTCTGGACCTGCTCATCAGCCCTGTCCACATTCTCCAGGAATACAACACACAGGTTTTTTGCTGAGGTCCCCTGCAATTATGTCCTCTGAAGTCTTCCCTGAAGTGAGCGACCATTTGGCTTATTTGCCTTATAGCCTCCTGCTGCCTTCCGACCTTCTCCCTGAGAGCTTTGAAAATAGCCTTGAAATCATCACTGAAGAATTGCTCGGAAATGTCAGGAACAGAGATTGAGTTGGTAGCTTCTCCAATTTCTGAACGTCTTCCATAATTTTGTCAAGAAACTTTCCTTCCTACTAGAGTTGGGAGCAATTTTTTGTTCATGGTTTCCAGAAAACCCTAAGATTGCAGATCGATTGTTTGTTCATAGTTTTGAGAAAACCCTAAGATTGCGGTGAGGAACGATGAAGAGCTGAGCAAGCTCTTGGGCTCTATGACCATCGCCAATAGAGGAGTCTTTCCAGCACAGGGGCGGCGCTAGGGTTTCGAGTGCAGGGGCGGCGCATGGGGAAGGAGTCGGGTGAAGAAGGAGACATTCGGACCCGAACCCGACCCGATTCTACCCCCAACTACCCGAACCAACTCTTGACCACTCAGGAAGCGCCACGTGGCATTCCGTTTGCTTTGCTGGAATTCCGTTAACGGGAGTAACAGAAAGGACCAAAAGTGTCACTTTTCTAAACCTTTTAGGACTTGTTTTTCCAAACTGAAACATTTAGGACTCGATGTCAAAAATTGACAAACATATAGGACTTCAAGTGTCATTCTCCCTAATAAAAACACACGTTTTCGAAGTCAAATTTATAATCATATCTCATTTGTCTTTTTTCACGATAAAAATCAAAATCAAAATCAAAATTATTTTAACTCTGAAACCAAACGCATAAAAAATTCCACTGGATACTAACCATAAGATAAGTAAGTGGAGAATAAAAAGCAAAGGATTCTTTATCTTCATAGTCTTCGACACAAGAAGGGAATTTTGCAGTTCCTTCCTTGTGTCAACATAATAATGGTTTTTGATCTCGTTCATTAAAGATTACTATTTTTAATGTTGAGACTTAAGTCCCACATCAAAAATATAAAAGGAATTCCACAATTTTAGAAGAGATTGTGTACCATAACCTATCAGTTCAAGCTTTTGGGTTGAAGATGGGCCCAATCACTTATAAGCTCAGTGGGAATTTTACACTTAAAGATTACTGTTCTCTTCTTTGTTTTGATTTTTTACAAGTTTATCAAAACCTTTTTTTGTTATTTTTTTACGTATACACCAAAAATAGTGAAAAAAATGGGGGGAAATATTTTGAGAAAATAGAACTTATTCGATGAACTTATAAAAATATTTTAACTTTGATGGAGTACTAAATAGAGTAGGAGTCTATCCGAAAGGATTTGGATAATTTCTGATCTATAGATATTGGAATTGTGTCATTCAGAAAAACTAAATCGAGCAATTCCTCCTCCCTTTGCTTCTAACTTTGAAAGTATCAATAGATCCTATCCATCAAGTAAGAGATGTTATAAATCAATTAATGAAGCTTTCAAAAATATTATGAAAAAGAAAACGAAATGATGTTTTCTTAAACATTGAGGAAAGTGATCTATTTGGTGTAAATTTCAAGGCTCCTGGCTTTCTCTCTCTCTCTCTCTCTCTCACACACACACACACACATATGTATTACTTATTTATTTAGAATCATGTAATTAAATAATACTCCTCCCAGTTCATAAATGTAATTTATTTTGGCGAATCGTTAATCGAAGTTTTCAATGCAAACATGCTGAAATTTTGAGAAAATTACAGAGTAAACATTCATATCTGTTAGTCAACATCCTAGATTTGAGTCTACATACAGAATATATAGTACAACACGATGCTACGAATACTATTTACTCAAAAGCAACCCGTGGCCATATGACTTATGAGTTACGAGGGCCCTCAGTTTTAAGTTTCCGATGAAAAGAAAAATGATTTACTTACAGCAATCATATATAATACCTGTTTTAATTTAATCTTATTAATTAACTGTCTGCACTAAAAAATTTGAAATGACAGTTTACGTAATGATTTCTTATCTGTTACTCTCCAAAAGTAAAAAATACTTGATTTATTTCTTGTCTTTAAAGATTAAAATTGAAAACAAAAGGAGGAAAAAGAAATGCTTATTTTATACGTGCATGGAACATGTATGCCCCATGTCAAGGGAGTCCCGATCCCGAGGAGTGGATTAACTAATAACAAAAATCTAAAAAACATATATAATAAAATTTAAATTACGCGATCAGTTAATTAGTCAACTTTGGAGCTGATTTATATTTACTGTATATAGGCTCACATGGCTAGATTAAAAAATTGATTTGTTCGTAGATTCTTGCCCAAAATAGATAGTTATTACATATCTGTAAATTGAACATGCTCGATATTAAGTGATAAACTATATTTCATGTTAGATATTAAGTTATGACAATATTTCAGACTTCCGCATTGTAAATTGAGATTTAATTGACGGCATCAATAAATATCACAAGTATCTAATGGAAGAGTTATCAAAGAAGTGACGATTTCGGTTTGTAGGTTCGACATGAGCTTCATGAAAAGCCTTGATTCCATGGACTTGCGGTTCCAGGTTGGTTTGGGGTGCCAATGCAATGGCTGTCACCTACCATATTTAAAGAATTAAAGAGAAATGGGTTTGACCTCGTCTGGTAATAATTTCAAGATTTGAAGTTTGATTCTTGTTGTGCAGCAGAACTATTCATGAACCTTTACTAAGTTTTTTTTAATGTAATAAACAAATAAGCTTCCTTCGTAAATCAAAAATAAAAATAAAAAAGAAAAGCAGTGAGAAGAAATGCTAAAATTGACAATGACCATCACTGTCGCTGAACAACAATTTCAGATGGGCCTGAAGGCGTTGTAAACTGAAATGGGCTTCGTTTGTTTTGCCTACCTTTACGGAGCCCAATGGGCCAAAACGTGGCACCAACACATGGGCTTCCGAGCCCATTATCTTATATATGGGCAAAAGTAGACCACGGGGCAAACCTCGTCTTCGGGCATCTCGCATATTAGCTTGTCCAAGTACTCATCGGATTCTCATTGAAGACTTCTTGATTCTGACTCGAATTCTCGTTCTCTACGGAGTCTAATTTTTCATGAGTATTTTTTGAGGAAAGAGTTCCATATTGACAATGATACTAGTCGAAACGCTCTATGGTGCGGGAGAACTACTAAGTCGAGTCAAGAGCTGACTGTGTATGTTTTACATGCTAATGCAGGACGATGAGAAGAAAACACGGGAAACCAGTTAAGGAACCTTGCTTGAGTTCGATATAAGGGTTTGCAAAGTCGAAACAGTAGGGCGTGGCTATTGATGACACCAAAACCCAGGTGTAAATTCCTGTATACTTCGTGAAGTTTTCACCATCATCGACATCGAGTTGGTGGATATACTATGACACAACTCAAGTACAAATTGGCATCAAATCGTGAGAAAACATCAATTTCTTGGTCTCTTCTATTCCCTGAGTGTGCTTTATTTGGGTCTGAATTAATTGTTGAGTTATGGAGCCTGAAGTACTGTGAATCCGGATCGGCCATTGGGGATGTAATTAGGGTTTGTTCTCTTTAAAACAACAGTTTATATCTCTTGTAACCCTAACTCAAAATAGTGGATATACCTGGTTTGGTGGCGCCCCCAGACGTAATCAGAATTACTGACGAACTGGGTAATCAATTCCGTGTGTCACTTTTGCTTTTTCGTTCATGTTGTCTTCTACTATCGTACATCAGTTGCAACATTATTCGTGTAAAAGACGGGTTCAAAATTTTTGTGATTTATGAAAATTGGTACATTGTGGTTACATGGATTCTCTGCAGCTGTAGAGAAGTAGACTTGAGAGGATATTCTCGGTTTAGCTTTTCATTTTCTGTAGTTCTGAATCCATCCCAAATCGAAACCAAATCTGGTTTCAACACTGAACACTAGGAAATGCGTGACTTGTGAGCATAAACTGGTCAGGTCAGATAATTCCCACTGATCCCCAGATGGATCGATCGGCATGCTGGGGTGGGATCGGCATTAATCAGCTCTGGTTTGAGTTTCCTATGATGAGTCCAGACCGAACCAGATCATGCTAGAAGAATGAAAGTAAAGAGAAATGGGACAATGCTTGTTATCGGAGGGAAAATGGATTAAGTGTGAGGCTCAGGCTTTCCCTTCCAAACAACTTCATACAAATCAAATTGGGGGCCTGATCGATTCATGAAGAACGCGCCTTTTGCCTTCTTATATATTTCTCGATCAGCCAATATGATGATATGATATTGTGGAAGATAAAACCGGCACATTTCCTGACTAACTTCGAATGGCAGCATTCAGCAGTGGACAAGAGAGCAAGCAACCACTTACGATCCTGGACTACCCTGAAACCGGGCAACGAGTGCACCTGTTCACAAAGCAGGTTACGGCATCTGACCTCAGACTGGGTTTACGACTGATCAAGTCTGCAGAAACTTACTTTAATGAGATTCCCCTGCAACTCCGGAACGAGATCCGCGAACATGGGGTAGATGGTAACGTGTTACACCCCAGCTGCACGTTTCCCCGACATCATGCTTGAGAATAGCGATATCGTTGGTCCTCCCATCTACAGGTTGTCCAAAAGTGGCTGGGAAGAGGTCGCCTCAGCAAATGATTGGCACAAAGATCATTCAATCGACTGTTGGGCAGTGTTCGATCCGATGACAGGCATGTTGAGCTTATTGATCGAATAAAGTAACAACAAAAAGAATTGGCGCAATTTAACTCAACAGTCATGTGCAGGTCATGTCAAGATGGTTATGATCTGGATTTGATTTTTCAGCACTTATTTTACTCTTTAATAAGCTTAGCATGCAAGAGCATTTTGTCTGAATAAAATTCAGATTTTATTGTTTCTCCTTTTACTTTGATGAAGAATCGTAAATCATGGTCTCGATCGAGCTCTTATATTGCTTATAGATAATCACAGTTACTGCCACAAAATTGATGGAATAGATTATTCTCTTTTACGGTATTAAGGGTGACCGATAATCAGAACAACAATATCCTGCCTTACAATGGGGCTAATATTGATAATCCATCATCAGCAAGGGAGACCGATGGACTTATTACAATGAAAATATACATCAACATTTTGAAAGTGGATATACCCACGAACTCATTTTTTTATGCTTCTTTAGTTGTATCTGAACTTGATCGAAATTCAGTGTCTTATATTGGCAACCCATTGAAACAAGAGGAAGCAGGAGCAAAGGACATGCATCCTTCCTTACCCCCAAAAAAAGACATGGATCGAGTTACATCGAGTACAACAATTTAGTAGATTTCGCTTAATTTATCATTTGGTTCAGTTTTACTCTTATGTTTATGAAATATTGTTCCCCAAAACAAAGCGGTTAGACTAGAATCATTCTGCAATTCGGTGTAGCTGGACAAACTTTGTCGTGTCTTAGTGCAAAATTTCACATGTATACTGATGACGGAGACATTGATGCTCCGTTTGATTTCGCAGTTAAAATCACAAAAATTTTAACTTTAACTTTAACTCAACGCACTACACAACACATATACACATTTCCTAAGTCAAAAATTTTAACTTTAACTTTAACTCAACACACTACACAATCATTTGTCATTTTCTACAATCAAAATCAAAGTTACTTTAACTCTGAACCAAATGTATCATGCGACTTCATTATATATTGGTGACAACATGAAGAGTTGACACCGACTCGAACGGGTCAGCAGCTTCACTTTAAAAGGACGAACTAGAGAATTTTTACTTCTAATTATTCTTTTCAAAAAATCATCCGATCCATTTAAAAAATCATTTCTTATGCCTTTATATATAACATGTGAAATAAACTTTTTCCAATGGATCTCCCGAAGAAAAAAAAAGTTTATTTGACGACTTGCATGGGAAGTAATTGCTCCTTGGAAGTGGAAGCAAATAACCATACTAAGGAAGCGACCGATCGGCTCATAATTATAGGGAAAAAAGTCATTTTTTATGTTCATCATAAATCTTTTTTTTCATTCACTTTCATATTCAACCTTGCATGTTGTGTTCCTTTTTTTTTTTTCTTGTCAAAATTTCAATTTTCCATCCAAAAATATTTTCAGAACTTTATTTATTAAGGAAAAGTTACAAAATTGGAAAGAAAAAAAAAAGTTGAATGGGAGATGATCGGAGAAGGGAAAGGGGGTGGCCGAACCTCATCAGCGGCCACCCCACCAGGTCCGAGATTTCAGACGATCTCTTGGCTGGATTCCGAGGGAGCAGCCCCTTTCTCTTTCCTCTCTGAGATTGTCGGTGACCTCCGGCAAGACCCCCTCACCCTCTGAGGTCATCTGTGACCCTTGAGTCCTTTGGCAGGCCAGCGACATCAACAGGGAGGGGTGGTTGCCGACAAGGCTCCAGCCACCCTCCTCCCCTCTCCTTTCCCTTCCCCGATCAAGTTCATTCCTTGTTTTGTTTCAGCTTTCATTTCATTTCCTTTCCTTTTTTTTTTTTTTTTCCAGTTTTCGAATCTTTTAATAAACTTTACATTCCTTAAAATATTTCTGGACGGAAATTGTAGTTTTGGAGGAAAAGTAGATGGTAGTACTGAAAAGAACAAAATGTGCAAAGATGAGGATGAAAGTGAACGAAAATGAAAAGCAATATAAGATTGACGATGACGTCTAGAAATGGCTTTCCCATAATTATCCACGTTGGAGCAGATCGTTCACATTTTAGTGATAAGCAATCTGGTGCCATATCGATTGAAATTAAGAAAAAAGAATCATATTAACCTTACAAACACAACCTTAAACAAGGTAAGTTCATTAATAGACAAAGACAACCTTGAAAAAAGGATCATTCAGGATTACAGTATTTAGGTAGCATTGGGGAACAGAATAAACACGTTTTGGATAACTGTGCTTTAGATTAACAAGATGGACTTAAATGTAAGTTTACCGGCACGTATTGGATAAGTATGTACAGGCTCAGTCACAATCTGTTCCACCAGTAGTCGGAGAGGTACACTTACGCAATAAGAGCGAAGAAAGCACGGGCCCCTGGCTACCAATATATCGAAAATCAAAGCATATTAAAAACAGCCTTCTTGCTTTCACTATATCAAAAAATAGCCATCCCGAGTTCCACATCTAGCGGATTGCAGCAAGGGTGTATGCATTGAACAGTTCTAAGTCAACATGAAATTATTTATCCAGTCAACTAATTCCTTTACAGTCTCTATTTTCTCTCGATGTCCCCAGATTCAGTTCTTCGTCTCGAAGCCAGACATCTTTGAGAGCCCGGACTCGGAGACTTGCATCATATAGGCTAAGATTGAGGACCTAAGCACCCAAATCCAGGCCCATGCTGCCTAGCAGTTCAAGGTCCCTGATATGGGGTCGGGTTTATCGAAGCCTGAAGAAACTGCTGCTGCTACAGCCACAGCAGAGGGGAAGAGGAAGAGATTGATGAGGGGACTGGGGTCGAGCCATGGGATATCGAACTGCCCACGTGTCAAGGATGATAGAAAATGAGTATCACAAAGTAAGAGGTCGCAAGACTTGTGGATGATACTTACAGATTTTTCCTTATTTCATTGGGCTTATAAAATGCTCGTCTTTGCTCACCTCTATAGTTGGTCATTGGAGATCTGAATTTTTATATTGTTTGTTTAACATGCTCTTACTTTTACTCTCTTGTTTCAGAAAAATGCAGGAATTTGACGCTACCAATTTTTTCGGGGAACTCGAAGCCACCAATTTAGCATCAATGGGAGAGAGTGTCTCCAAAGTCAATAACTTTAAAATAAAAGAACTTGATGATCACTTTTAGCTCCCTTGAATGCTGCAGATTTCTTGAGTAGCTGCTTCTCTTATTTTTATTTTTTTGAGATATGTATAGTTACATTATCTTATGCTGTACTATGCTAGTAATCAATGATTAACCATTAGCGGGCTATGTATTTTATTAATTTTATAAGTTTGTATTGTGCATTTACATTTGATTTGATCTGAGAGGACTAACAAAAAAAGAAGAAGAAGATAGAAATACAGAAAAAACTAAAAAAGAAATTACGTAAGTAGAGAAGCTTGAAAAACGTCCACATAAGAAATTATTGTTTTATATTGCTTCTAAAAAGATAAAGTACAATAATGAATAATTTGTTTTATATTGCTTCTAAACAGATAAAGTGCAATAATGAATAATGAAATGGGTCATATTAGTTTCCACATAAGTAATTGGTTCGAGCAAATGGCAAAATTAGTCACAACCAACTATTATAGGGAGCCGATTTTGAATGAGCTCAAGAACGATCATTATACTCTAATGATGATTGTGCTATTCTTGATTGTTCTGACTAATATGCTCATCTAAAGCAACAAGCTTCTTCTGAGATCGCCTTGTCCATGACTGAGCCGCCCTGCCGATTCAAAATCATTTCCCCAAATAAAAAGAGCCGAATGTAATTACCGTGCACAAGTTGTCATTAGGTTTATCTTTTCACGGTATTATATGGTATATACTACATTTTCAGTTAGTTCGAACTATTATGATCAACTATTATGATCATTACATGTTATGTTAAATTCTCTTGCTTCAAATGTTCGTTCCACTTAAAACTGTCATTTGCTCAAAACTAATATGTTTAGTAAGAGATAATACACCAATTATATTTTAGTGCGAGCCAATTGTAATAATCGCTCTAACTAATATGTTTTATATAAATTAGTATTGTTCTTCTTCCTCCTCACAAACAAGATATTTCATTTAATCTTATATATAATTGATTTCCTTGATTAAATAACTCATAATTGGAAATAAATATAAGTATTAAAACTAAAGTAAAAAATAAATAATTATTAATAAATATGAAAAATAAAAATTATAAATTATAAATTATAAAATAGAAAAGAAAAGTGAAAGTAAAGTTACTTTTATACAATAAAATATATATCTAAAATAAAGAGCGTCTAAAAAGAAAGTTATTTTTTTAAAAAATAAAATAAGTATCTAAAATTAAAAAAAATGCAAGAAAAAATTATTTTACAAAATAAAAAGATATAGTACGATAAAACTTTTATTTTTTAATTATGAAAAAAAAGATACTAAAAAAATCTTGAATAATTGTAAAATAACAAAGATAACTTATTTTAATATAATTGAAAAGAGATAGGGATTCAGTGTGTTCAAACGGGTTTTTTAAAAAAAAAGTATTTATTAAAATATCTCCGTAGTCTACTGAAAAAAACTAATGAGCTACTATTTTGACAATCTTGAAAAATATAACTAATATAAAAATTATAATATCTTTAAATTTCAGAAAATAAAAAAAATGATGTAAAAAAAGAAGAAGTTGCATGTGGAACTTTTCAGAAGTGAGGATCGGGAGTATGTACATTTTTTGCGGCGCGGTTGATCTTACTCGTTTTTCATGTTGAAATCTCTTGTGAATCCGGTCTGTCTTATTTGGTTTGTTTATTTCACTGGTGGATCCATGAACATGTCACTGATTGAGCATGAGAATATATAGGAAACCTGTCAAACCATAAAAAAATATTAAAAAAAAAAACAATCCTTTATATACTCCTTGACCAAACAACATACCTTCGTTGTTGTGTAGTATGTTGTCTTTAATCTCGTGTGTTAACACAAAACCTCATGATATGATGCGGAAGAAGCTAAAGTAAGACGGTCACTGTATTGAACTATCTGATCCCCTTCTTTCAATATGGAAAAGTTGCCGCAAAGATCTACTAGTGCTAGTAATCACAAACTTCTGAACATGAAATATACAGTCGGGGGCATTGGTAGTCATAGATCTAGTTGCAGCTGTTCCCACACGAGTCTTCACGATGGGGATACATATTCGCAATCCTTGAGGTGTTCCTTCAGTGTCTAGGTTTCAATTTCCCATTTTCCTGGTCCCACGCTAAGTCCATTTTGGGCAGTTGGTAGTTGTCGGGTCTTAATGACAAATGAAACTCGGGCAAGTCAGCCAGTTTTCCGAGAGCACTGCATTGCCGGAACCATCCTTAGTTCTGTTCTAGGTTCAATAATTGATGTACATGGAGCTTCCAATTTGATGTTGAAATGTTCTTATTTTTCTTGATCTAAGAGGTACCTGTAAATCTGAAACTTCCTCGAAGCAACTTCTGGGATCTTCTGATTTAGATACTTCATAACACCCCAGAATGGAGGTATCCTAACGAAGAAAACCGAGGGAAAAAAAAAATCAATTTGAAATGGTGTAGAAACTTTCTGTAGTCCCGGTCCAAGCGAGATCTCTAAGGACCAGGGCCCCATCATGCTCTTTGGTGAAGCGGGCTTTATTAGGATCTAACATGGAGACAGGATCAGCGAGGCAAAGCTTAGGCAAGCCTTCTTGCTTTTTGCAAGTTGTTCAGCAGCGGTAAAACAGCACACAACGCTTACTTTATTTGATGGATCGTTTCCCTTGTCTGTAATCAGACCGTGGTAGTAGTCAGCAGCCACCTAGCGGATCAAAACCAAAGAACGGTCAATAAGCTAATAGAGAGAGACACACACACAATTTAAATGTTTACTTGGAAATGCTTGTCTTAACAATTAGAGAAACTCTGCTTCGAGGAAATTCCACTTGACGAACCAGAGGTGCTTCTTCCTGAGTCGTGGCTCAGCTCACGTTGGGACGAGCAGCAATGAGCCTGACTAAAGTAGGTCAGCTGCTCGCAAGCTAGCCTCCCCTTCACTGACAGACTCGCGTTTTAGGTTTCCATGGCCAATCCAAGTTGAATTTCCGTTGCTTGAATTCAAAGTCGATATGGTATCGATACACAAGTATGTTTCTATACTCAAATTTCCCGTGAAGATTGGATCAATGAAATCTTATTGAGGTGACTGATATATTGTTCTACACTTGACCTAGTGCTTTGATCGATACGGCTTCGAATACACCTTCCTGCAAATCTGTTGGTAGCTTTTTCTAATGGAGATGATGAATTAATAGCAGTGGCACAAATTAAGAATAGAATTGAGAAGAAAATAGTCCGAATTTAGTGTCGTTACATACTTTGTTTCAGGCGGTATGTGCATTAGAATTTTACGGACGCATACCCTGATGCCTTCACAAGTAAATTGACAGCATCCCTCTTGGAACCTGATTATATAGCAACCATTCATTCTGTTCAGAAGGAAAAGAATCAAATTAACATCCGAGTTCGAGGCATAGGCAATCTTATCGCACCTAAGGATACAGTCCTTACATCAGAAATCTATTTCTTGGCTAAGCATCCTATCCTTACATCAAAATTACCAGATCGGTCCTTTGGAATCATAAGTGAGTTAGCCTCTGATAAAGTGACCATGGCCATCATGTGAACCACCAGCAATTCGAACCACGAGTTCGATACAGAAGTTTTCTGTTTCAGCAAATTGAACCGAAAGAGTACCTTAAGGTGATAAGTCCTATAGGACTCGGTGCAGTTCCAAAGTTGCCGATCCATCTAAATTACAACAGAAGTAATTCTCTTTGTTGATTTCCCATACTTAGTATCACTAAAGGTTGCATCGAAAAATCTCATGACTGCAATCCCGAATTTTCAGTTTCCTCTAACAGAGAAAATGAATGAATGTATGCTTTGCAGCACCTCAATCACGATCATGTCAAGCCCTGTAATGTGCAAATCTAATGGAATACCCAAAGCCGGAAATAAGAACGTGGGAAACCAAATAAAATAGCGGAAGGAGCTTCAGAATCGGTTGATTACCGTTGTCCTGGGCGAGTAATGTATGAACAAGATCTTTAGGGGCAAGGCCTTTGAGTGGTCCCTGAAGGTCGGACTCAACCGAAACCCGCAATTGAAGAGAGAGAGACCATAATACAATAAAATGAAAGTTTTAAATATTAATAAATGGACATAGATAGTCCAACTTGAATGTCGAGCTTGAGACTTTTTAATCGGTAAGTGATGGTGCACCAATCGCTACACTCTCTTTTGATTATTGCTTAATTATTTGGTATGATGTCATCAATCAATACTCCTTCAGTGTAAAGGAAACAAATCCCGAACAGCAACCCGAACAAAAAAAAAAAAAAATCACGAACAGCCGTTTTTTCAAATCTTGTTGTCCATTCTCCGCCCTCTGCATTGCCTTACGAACCGCCACATACCGCCCCTTTGCCCGCTTTTGGTACCTGCCTCTTTGAGGTCGCCGGTTTAATACTGTCAGCACCTAATTTCGGTCCATCGGCTCCGAGGGGGGCAAAATTGTCATTTCCTAATTTATCACATTTTCTTAAAAAAAAATTATTAAATTAATTTAAATTAAATTAAATTATATATGTACCAAAAAAAAAGAGAAAAGATTCGGGCAGTCCCGGGCAGGCCGGGCAGCGTTGACTGGCTGCCCGGGACCGCCGGCATTTCAAAAAAAAAAGAAAAACAAATTAATCGGGCAGGGCCGGGCAGCGCTCACCGGCTGCCCGCGATCCCCGCCGGCCCGAAACTGCCCCCAAATCGCGGTTTTCGGCGATTTTCTCCAAATCGGCTGAAATCTCAACGGAAACGGGGAAGAAATTGCAATTAAATAAACAGAAATGGAATTCGGCGAGGGAGGAACAAGACCCATTGAGAGAAATCGGAAAATTTGCTCCCGTTTTAAGGAATTTGGAGATCGGAGAACTCGGAATACCCTCGCCGGAAAATCCCAAAATTCTCCCCAATTCCGACTGATTAAACGCCGGTGAGGCCCCGATCGACCATGGCGAAGCCTAAGCGGTGCCCAGAGCCATCTCCCGCGTCCATTCCGGCCCTCATCGCGGCGTCCAGGGGCGAGAACCGCCGCCCGCAGCTCCGTGGCCGCCGCTGACCGCCCGATCCCGACTGCCCTTGGCTAACGGGCTTCGGCCCAGTTCGTTCTTTGCAGGCCCAGCCCGGAAGCTTGGCCCATTCAGGCCCAACGCCCAGTCCAGCCCAGCATCTCTTCCGGGCGGTTTATCCTTCGGGCGGGCGCTCCGATCCGGTCCGATCCGACCCGATTGTCCGGCGATTTTTTTATTTTATTTTTTTTATTTACAGAGAAGCCCCTCAACTTTCCGGATTAGGTAAATCATCGACTTAGTGGCATGATTAGGACTCATTTCCTGAATATTATTGCTTGCTTGATGGATATAATGTGAATTGAGTGTTCTTGGGTCGCGTGGGTGATCGGATTTGTCCCGAACTCGATTTTACGAACTTTCCATTTTGTTACATTTCTGTCCAGAGGACTCATTTTATTTTTTTCAGATCTGCCCCGAACCCTAAAATTTATTTTCAACCAAGTCCCGGTCATTTTAATATTTCCCAATCAGTCCTTGGAGTTTTCAGAATTTCTCAAGCGTCCCAAAAGACTTTCCAGGTTGTTTCAGTTTGGTCCCTGGGCCATTTTTCACCCTTTTCAGATCTGCCCCGAATTTCAAAATTTCTTTTCAATCAAGTCCCAGTCATTTTATTATTTCCCAATCAGTCCTGGAATTCCCAGAATTTTTCAAGCATCCCAAAGAACTTTCCGAGTTGTTTCAGTTTAGTCCTGGGGCCATTTTTTATTTTTCAGATCAGTCCCGATTTTCAAATTCATTTCAAATAAGCCCTAGGACACTTTCAGTAATTTTTTACACACTCCCCATTTTTAGAATCTTCAAATCAGTCCCCAATCTTTTAGAATTTTTAGATCAGTCCCCAATTTTTTTAGAATTTTCAAATCAGTCCCTGCTCTTTTAAAATCGTTCAATTCAGTCCCTGGACATTTTCTAAAATATCCGGCCCTTTTCTACTTAGATCACTCACCGACAATGCATGTGCCCCATTTAAATATTTCATTTTTGTAATTATGTGATTATGTCGGAAATTAGAGTTTATCGGGCTGTCAATTAATGACTATCTCGACGGCTCGAAAGCCGTAGACTAAAGCATTCGGCAAATTTCTAACTAACCTAAAATTCTACATACGGGATAATCGGGACGTTAAATTTGGTTAAACTAAATCACTTGACACTTTTAAATGAATTGTATGAACCGATTTAATTACCTGTAATCGCATCGACAGTTCAAAAACTGTTAATCATGCCTTTTTCAAAATTCACAATTTCAAAAGCACCGAGATACGTACAACGTAATCTTGATTTTCATGCACACACATATTTACCGATTTAAGGGCATGATTACCGGTTCTTGTCCTGCCGTCACTCTAGTGTAGGTTTGTGTTTAGAACGGGTTAAAACATGGGAAAACGGATTAACCTCAAACTCGGCTTAATCAAACATGGTCAAATAGTCAAATAGAGGGTTAGGTTTTGGGTTTTTAGGTGAAAAACACTCTTAATTGGTAAAAGCCATATTGTCGCGATACAGAATAATCTAAAAAATAACCCACACATTCGAGACTTGACTATGGACATCACGTCTGTCGAGTCCGATAAAATAATGCCGGATGCTACATAACCTATCCATCACCCCTTTTTGTTTGTTTTAAGGTAGGATTTGTATGCTAATGTACTCCGGTTAATAATCAGTTAATTCACGTAAATTCGGCGATAAAAAAGAAAACCCCATTGTTTATTTATTTGAGCTTGCTTGTTACATTTTTTGCACTTGTTTGTTATGCAGATCGAGCCCGATTCTTAGGGATACGATTCACTGGGTCCAATGCCCATAACCTTCGATCACGGGGTCCAATGCCCCCATACACCGAGTGCGCATTTAATTTAATTTCCGATTTTTTCCAAAATCATACGGTGAGCATGAGTGAAATAACGGTCGAACGCGAACCGACCGGGATTCAGTCATTGTAATTTATCTTTTATTTGAGAGAACAATGTAAGGGTTTTATGATGCATATTTATTCATGTAATAATCCATGTCGGAGAGTGGACGGTCCAAGTGTATATTCGAATTTACGGTGTCAAAACGCGTAAGATGAGCGGAACTTAATTAAGCGGTAATTAAATAAAAAATGGCAAGCCTAGACAAGCTAGAGTACCGATAGGGCATGCGAGATATAGGCTCGCATGTAACAGAACCCCCGAATTCGGAACCTCGGGTTTCGCAGACCATATACCTTAGCAATTAGGTGTACCCCGTACCCCTAGACCCGGGCAACTCATCGGCCCTCGACCTTCGGGTCGTAAACAGGTAGTGGCGACTCCTTCTCACGTGCGTCCGTCGCGCGTCCCCGGGAAGGTGGACACTCCTAAGCCGCGTTGCATTTAGGCGCGCACATGCGTGCCCCGACGAGACGAAATTCGGGTGCGCACAGCTTGGCGACTCCACTGGGGACTTTTAGAGGGTTCGGGCTCGTCTCTGCTTGCTTTGCTTGCTTGTTTATTTACCGCTTTCTGCAATTTTTCGCTTATCTACTTTGCGCACTTTCATTTCCCGCACATGCATTGCATATCATACTAGCTTCTAGGTACCTATGGGTCGCGTCCCACGACCGGTATTAGGAGCATAGGTTAGTTAGGGGTTCCGAGTAAGGGTACGTCACACGGTTGGACCGTCGATTAAGCCCCCAAAGATCCCCGCTCGGTTTCAAGGAATTAACACCCTTGAGTAGGGAGCCCCCATCCTTACGTAGCACGGTCCCTGTAGCACTAAAACCATGCATTTTGCAGGAGTTCCATGCCATCCTCCGGCTTGGACGAACTGTCCGTTGAGTCGGCCTGCGTGCCACTTGAGTCTTTTCTATTTCAAGAGCGATGTACCTTGTA
This sequence comes from Punica granatum, assembly GCF_007655135.1. NCBI lineage: Eukaryota > Viridiplantae > Streptophyta > Magnoliopsida > Myrtales > Lythraceae > Punica > Punica granatum. The sequence continues at coordinate 30,100,643 of NC_045128.1, forward strand.
ATTTGTATTAAGCCGTTGGCATTTACTTTTTTTTCGCACACATGCATCATCTGTTTTACAAAATTAGGGTGTCATTCATATGGACGAGTCCTAAGTCAGTCTTCCTTTCGTCTTGGTAAGAGACGCCTTGCTCGGCCTCTTGCTCGTGCCTCGACGAAGTCCGTCAACACACAAGGGTCCCACCCGGGTCTCCACAAATAAAGACCGACACATCTGACAGAACATCCCCCACTTCAGGCACAGCTACTATAGTCGACCTCACCAACAGCATGATCGATCACCTTCGTCGATAAGCTACTGAGAAAGATGAAGAACTAGAGGGAGCTCGCTCAGACCCACTACAGAAATCCGATATCGCGCTCGCTCAAACTCCGAGTGTGGTGGAAAACTGGCTTAAGGCTTTATTTTACATTGTACTTTGATCATTTTGATGTGAATGGCGGCATTAGTTTTGAAAAACTCACGCATCGCATATATCATACTCGTTTACTGTTTTGCATAACAGCTAACGTCCCACCATGCAAGTGAGTGAAGACCTTCTTCGCAGGTAGACCAATCACGACTTTCACGGCAAGGCAAGTCGTGACCCGTGGATTAATGCACCTTCCTTGGCAAAACAAGCTTCTCACTAATCCCATGCAACTAAGAGTCATCGCGTGATCGCGCACACGTCTCTTCGCGCAACTGAGCACATCCACCAGCACAACCGAGTGCGTCTTTCCGCGTCGTGCGAGCATGCCTCCACCTTACCCATGCACACATCCCGGCGCGCTCGCACGACGCCTACCAGGCTAGTTCGATCCCCTGCGCCCTTGCGTTAAAATTGTGAACTAGTTTGCTTTTTCATCGTTCCCCTTTCCCCATTGCAGGAAATAACCAACAAGAAGGCAATATGAATCCAAAACTGCCACAATCGAGACATGAAACACTTCTCTGCTACCTCCTTGGACTCCAAACACTCAAGACCGACCGTCCCTCCACAAAAGATCACAGGCGATAGCTCTAACGAACATAGCATGTCCCAGCCCACCCGCCACGAAGCTTCTAACACGATCACTGTGAGATCGGTCAACCGAACATGCATATATATAATATATATATACATACACATATACACACGTGCTTACGAAATATACATGCATGTTATATACTAAAATTTTGTGGCTGCAGAAAAATAAAATAAAATAATAAGGGGTGGAAAATGGCCCCACGTGGCCTTCATTCTTGCTCCCAGCAATTCCACCGCCATTCTTTTTGTTCCATTTCATTTATTTTGTGTTCCTTCTTTCCTTTCCCCTGTTTTTGGTTGAGAGAAATCGAGAGAAACAGAGCAGCAGAGAAACAGAGAGAGAGAGAGAGAAAGAAAGAGAGAGATAGAGAGAGAGAGAGCACGAGAGTTTTAGGGAGAGTTGGCAGTGAGGGAGATAAAGGAACAAAGTGGGGCAAGTAGAGGAACACCGATTTGAGTGAAAGAGTTTAACTCGTTTTACGGTAACGGTATGCTAAGTGCTCTGCTGAGATGGTTCCCTTGTGTTTTAAGTTTTTCTTGTTCTTTTTCCATGATTAATTGTGTTCCTTCAGTTGTTGTTTGAGATGTGTTACTAAATCAAGAAAAAAAAAAAAGCTAGAGAAACGGGTTTGGAGATGTGGATGGATGGCTAATTGAGGTGGAAAGACTGATGCTCTTGAGCTTAGTATTAAATTGCTTAAATTTTACTTTTTCGTTTGGGGGTAGGTGACGGAATTGGGAATTATACATATACATATACGCATATGTATATATATATATATGCGCATATATAAAGCTTTTCTTTCAGTTTGGTAGGTTTTGTTGACTTACCGTTGATGGCTCATGTGGGGTATGAGTTGAAAATCTATTTAGATCAGCTATACCTCCTGTTCTTGACTTTTGTTTTATATATATACTGGTATGTCATTTCTTCTCAAGAGCTGGTTTGCTGCCTTGTACTAACCTTGATTGGATTGAGATTTTCTATTTTTGGTGTGAATTATCCTTATTAAGTTGTATTTCATCATGAGAAATCCATGGATAGATTAAGTTAAAAATAATAAGCATATGTATATTTATTTATTTATGTTGGACGTTCTAACTATGTTTACAATTTATAGGAGCCGAAGAGACCAAGAATACACACCCGGAAGGCTCAAGTCATTGAGTTATCATTTTGGGGGTCGTTGTGAGTATTTTTATTCCACTATAGAATGAAACTAAATCTTAAATTAATTATATAAATGCTTGCTTGATTGAAATAAGTTGAATGAGGATAGTACGAGGATTTAAATGAGTTATTGTAAATGAATTCGGTTGATTGCGATGTGGTGAAATTATTGTTTGTAGCCATGGGACCGCTGATCCGACGGTATATAAGTAGGACGCCTAGACCGCTGATCCGGCGGGATATAAAAAGGGACGCCTAGACCGCTGATCCGGCGGGATACAAAAAGAGACGCCTAGACCGCTGATCCGGCGGGATATAAAAATGGACGCCTAGACCGCTGATCCGGCGGGATACAAAAAGGGACGTCTAGACCGTTGATCCGTCGGGATATAAAATGGACGCCTAGACTCCCACTGCCGGAGGATAACAGGCAGCCCCCGCTTATGAGGAATCAAATGAAAAGTTTGTGGATATGAGTGCGGGGTCATGGTTCTGTCGAAAACTCTGTCGCGAGGATTGCGACCCTATGGCTACTATTATTTGTTGCTTTTGAATGATTGTTTGAATTATGTGATATTGAATTGGCCGATAAAAGAAAGGGTTAAGATTGGAAAGGAGATATATATATATATATAGATATATATGTATATATCATTAGAAAGTTTGAAGTAAATGGTATGACTGTCATTAAGGTTGTGAATGCTTAAACATGTTTGACACTTCATTTTATGGTGGAATTTAATACTCACTGAGATGCAGCTCACCCCCTGCATATATTTTTCCAGATGAGCTAGGAGCCAGACTAACCGCACAGGATATCTTTTTGGACAACGGGGATCAGTGCGGAGGATCTTTTTGAAGTAGGGCCCACTCCTAGTATAAGTAGTAAGTTCTTGTAGAATGTTATGATTAAGTTACGACCTGAAACTTTTGTTTAGTTGAGTTAGTGATAGGGTTGTGGAAAGTACTCTCTTGAGAGTTATATATATATATATATATATATATATCAGAACCTGCTGAATTGATTATATGCTTTTGGTATAGCTTGCTGAATTGGTTAACTGTTTGGGAGGTGGAAAACATGTTATGAATAAATCGTTTATGTGATAATGGATATCGAGAAAACATAGGGGAAATTCTGTCGAAATTTCAGGTCGTGACAATCACGCTGCCGATCGAAGAATGGGCCGAACTCACCCCGCATGACCGGCGAGTCGTGCCAACCTTCGCGAAGAGCATCACCGTGTGATCATATGCACACCTCTTCGCAAGACCTTGCGCATCTACTAGCGACTAAGTGCGCCTCACACATGACCAAGCATGTTCACACCAACTCATACACGCATGCTCAACATATCAATGCATGTCTCTTGGTGTGCTCGCACGACACCTACCAGGCCAGTTCGCTTCCCTACACTCTTGCATTGAAATCTTGAACAGTTTATGCTCTTTCATTGTTTTCTTTTCCCATCGCAGGAAATTCCCAACAAGAAGACAGCCTGAATATTGAGCGACCACAATTGAGACAACAAACGTCTCTCATTCAGCTCCTTGGGATTTCAACACTAAGTCCCCATCCTTGCTCCACAAAGCAAGATCGTAAGAAAAATCAGAGTCACCGCTTTGCAGTGCCCTGCACTTTTCCTCAACATTGACCTTTGCTTTTGCATCACTTGCACTTTCTTATCGAGCGTGCATTTACTGCATGGGGCTTTGGCCCCGCATCGGGTTCCGGCCCCGCATTTACTGGATCGGGCTTCGGGTTCGCTTTTGGGTTTTGGCCCCGTATCGGGCTTCGGCCCCACTTTTGGGCTTCGACCCCACCTTTGAGCTTCGGCCCCATATCGAGCCTCGGTCCTGCACTTACTGCTTTCGGGCCCTGGCCCAGCATTTACTGCTTTTGGGCTCCAGCCCAGCATTTACTACATTCAGGTTTTGACACTTCGCATTTATTGCTTTCAGGCTCATCTGAAATCCAAAATCGACTTGGATTCAAATTCATCCAAGCGATACACCGATGAGCAAGTCTAATCCTTTCGCTGCAAAGACCGGAAGTGACAACTCCATAAGCAGAGCATGACCCAACTCTCGATCGCAGGAGATACCAGCAAGATCATGCCTCTGATCAAAGAATGGATCTCATCCACCTCTGTTGTGGTCGTCGATTGAATACGGGGGCAATATGCGCAGTCTTCTTTAAACTCTCTTTTGCTTTAATTTAAATGCATTCCCCCAAATAGGCTCTCGACATGAACAAATCCTTCAATGGAGCATTATGACAGTCTTTGCGACGCCCTATTAGTTCTGTTGGACCTGTTCGACTCGCCTGTCCTCATGGGACCCGACTCCTCGATCCTTCCCTAGGACGACTGCGCATGCTTACTCGCAACTAGGGAAAATATGCTTATGTGACTTTAGTCACGGTCTAACCACTCCATAGTAGTGATGACTAGATTCCCAGAAACAAATGCCACCTACACGTGGCACCCCATGGGTCGCGCGTGGGACAAAAATGGATTTTTCTATGGGACCACCTCATATTTCTTACCACATATTACCCGCATAATCGCCTAATGCATTATCTTCTTTGTCATCCTTCACAGGGGCACATTGACCACAGGCGAAGAGCGATGCACGAGTTCACGCTTCCTTGAGAACTTGTCTCGGACCCTTTTCCTTATACTTTGACGAGGGAGGTGTCCGACGATGAGGTACCCCCTATGAAGTCGAAAACAAGGACAATCGAGCGAATCACTCAGCATTGATGCAACCGTCTTCCTCGAACATCCAGTGGCTTCAACAGCGTGCACCCTCTAAGAGGCACGCGCTGCAGAGAACAACAAGAGATGATCGGAGACATCACACCAGGCGCCTACCACGGACCACTTCAACAAATGAAGACCGGGGCATCCCCGTTCAACATTCGCGCCGAGACAATCTCGGTTCCCTATTCCACATGGGGCAATTTGACATTTTCTTTTCCTAGACAACAAGGGAAATTCACATGTAATGCTTGCAAGGGCAAATGACACGGAATTCGACTTCCGAGTGTGCAAGAGTCAAACTTCCAAGAAAGCCGGTCCTCACAAAATAGGGCTAGTAACACACAACAAGTCTCCACGAGGCGAAGCACACCAAAGCGGCATCGGCGATGCAAAATCGTGGAGTTTCAAACAAAGACATGGGGCACAAAACAAACCCCAACTACAAGAGAAAAACAAAGCGGAAAGAAGTGGAAAAAAATACGCCAATGAAGTGAGAGAGAAAAGACGCGGGAAAAACCCGCCAATGAACAAAACAAGGCACCGCCGAGATATAAAACTCCGCCACCGCCAATTCGAAGAAGAAATCAACAAACCCCGACAAAAAGGAGAGCAGCAGACGCAACTCCTCGACGGAGACAGAACACAACGCACTCGGAGGTCGAATCCTTCGAACCCTTCGCCCGTGCAAGCTCAAGAGACAAAAGAATTGAGCCCGCTAGGTCGAAAACTCATCTGGGCAACCTAGGCAAAAGCTAGGGCAAGAGAGAGGCACGACTGAAAATCCCGAGGCGGGCAGTCGTGGCAAAAGGAGAGCTAATCCCCTTTAGGTTGAGAGGTGCGGCCCCGAGGTGGGTGACCGTAGCAAAATGAGAGCAAAATGAGAGATGGATAAAATTGACCCCCTAGTCTCTCACACATCGTGCGGACTAAGGATCCTCAACGGAAGTGGCCAGATTATCTACTCCAACATGATCCTCGATCAGCCCTCCAACACAACTCAACCGTCCAGCGCGGATTCCTCCTTAAGCACAGTGGGCAAACCGGGCATGCTATCCAAGCAGTTTGATACAGCCCACACAGCAGAAGAATATAGGAAAAGGGGTACATCTCGCTACAGGCGTGAACTCGTGTATCCTTTTAGCCTGGGGCAACGCGTTCCTCCCAAGCTTTCTCTTTTCTGTTTGTCTTTGCATAACTCCAGAATGGGTCACAACCACCCTTCAACAGGCTACCACAAAGCCGAAATCCCATACATTCCTTTCTGAGGTCTAGTTATAGCATTCTGGAAATGGTCAGATCGAGTCTGATCAAATCTGGGCAAAAAAATCCCCACGCGGGTCACAAGCGCAGCCGCCCTATGGTACCTTGACGAGAAGGGTCCTAAGCCGACGGGCGCGTCGAATAATCGACAGAGCTGCTAGGGCATCATTGAGAATGTCTCGATATGCTCGTGCAAGGCCAACAGGAGCCTTGGAAGCCTCACATTGAGGCATTCGAAAATGGGATCTCATTCGCATCGCCAAAGCAAAAACTCTATACAGGTCGCCCAAGCAACCCGAAACTGAAGAACATGCGTCGCAAACACATCATTTTACCTGTGCTTACAAATCACTAGTAATCCCATGACTTACTAATGATGTCAGGATCACGGGTACAACAAACGCAAGAACTACGTAGGCGCTCCCAGAGCTCGAGTCCCGCATCGCAAGACGCCGATCCGGCAGAGCAACGAGCAACCACCTCGCAAGTAAAAGTCTCAGTGGCGAGATCGGGGCATTCCCAGCAAGCAATCGCTTCAGCGACGAGACCAGCTGCCAGCAAGAGTAACAAACAATCGATCCAACAGCAGGGTCGGCTTCCAGCGAATTAAACACACAACCGCCCGAGGGGAAAAAGAGTGTCTCCAGCAAAGCACAACCACCCCGGCGGCAATGCAAGCCACGCCTACCACTGCACCATCCCGATCAAGCCATGACCTAATGCCAAGCGCCCCTCTTCGGCGCCCCGCGCCATTCCCTGACACTAGTCGTTGCTTCTACATTCCCTGCATTTTCGCATCATGCCCACCGTTACTGCATTTTAGACTTCGTGTCCGCACTTACTGCATTTCGGACTTCGTGTCCGCATTCATTGTTTTTCGGACTTCGTGTCCCCATTTACTATTTTCCGGACTTCGTGTCCACATTCATTGCATTCCGGACTTCGTGTCCGCATTCATTGTTTTTCGGACTTCGTGTCCTGCTTTACTACTTTCCGGACTTCGTGTCCGTATCCACTGCATTTCGGACTTCGTGTCCGCATCCATTGTTTTTCGGACTTCGTGTCCGCATTTACCATCCGGACTTCGTGTCCGCATCTACTGCATTCTGGACTTCGTGTCCACATTTACTGCTTTTCGGACTTCGCGTCCATCTTTACTGCTTTTCGGACTTCGCGTCCAGGACTTCGTGTCCGTCTTTACCGCTTTTCGGACTTCGCGTCCACGGACTTCGTGTCCCTCTTTACCGCTTTTCGGACTTCGCGTCCAGGACTTCGTGTCCACATTTACTGCTTTTCGGACTTCGCGTCCAGGACTTCGTGTCCATCTTTATTGCTTTTCGGACTTCGCGTCCATCTTTACTGCTTTTCGGACTTCGCGTCCAGGACTTCGTGTCCGTCTTTACCGCTTTTCGGACTTCGCGTCCACGGACTTCGTGTCCCTCTTTACCGCTTTTCGGACTTCGCGTCCAGGACTTCGTGTCCGTCTTTACTGCTTTTCGGACTTCGTGTCCCCCTTTATCGCCTTTCGGACTTTGCGTCCACGGACTTCGTGTCCATCTTTACTGCTTTTCGGACTTCGCGTCCAGGATATCGTGTCCACATTTACTGCTTTTCGGACTTCGCGTCCAGGACTTCGTGTCCACATTTACTGCTTTTCGGACTTCGCGTCCAGGACTTTGTGTCCACATTTACTGCTTTTCGGACTTCGCGTCCATGACTTCGTGTCCATCTTTATCTCTTTTCGGATTTCGCGTCCAGGACTTCGTGTCCACATTTACTGCTTTTCGGACTTCTCGTCCAGGACTTCGTGTCCACATTTACTGCTTTTCGGACTTCGCGTCCAGGACTTCGTGTCCATCTTTATCGCTTTTCGGACTTCGCGTCCAGGACTTCGTGTCCATCTTAACTGCTTTTCGGACTTCGCGTCCAGGACTTCGTGTCCATCTTTACTGCTTTTCGGACTTCGCGTCCAGGACTTCGTGTCCACATTTACGGCTTTTCGGACTTCGCGTCCAGGACTTCGTGTCCATCTTTACCGCTTTTCGGACTTTGCGTCTAGGACTTGGTGTCCATCTTTACTGCTTTTCGGACTTCGCGTCCAGGACTTCGTGTCCACATTTACTGCTTTTCGGACTTCGCGTCCAGGACTTCGTGTCCATCTTTATTGCTTTTCGGACTTCGCGTCCAGGACTTCGTGTCCATCTTTACTGCTTTTCGGACTTCGCGTCCAGGACTTCGTGTCCATCTTTACCGCTTTTCGGACTTCGTGTTCAGGACTTCGTGTCCATCTTTACCGCTTTTCGGACCTCGCGTCCGTCTTTACCGCTTTTCGGACTTCGCATCCAGGACTTCGTGTCCATCTTTACCGTTTTTCGGACTTCGCGTCCGCATCTTTGCTGCATTTTGGACTTCGTGTTCACATTCATTGCATTCCGGACTTCGTGTCCGAGTCTACTGCATTCCGGATTTCGTGTCCTAATTTACTGCTTTCCAAACTTCTTGTCCGCATTTACAGCATTTTGGACTTCGCGTCCGCATCAATTGCATTTTGGACTTCGTGCCCACATTTATTGCATTCCGGACTTCGTGTCCGCATTTACTACTTTTTGAACTTCGTGTCCTCACTTAATGTTTCAAGTATGCGTCCACATTTACTAATTTATGGTTTTTACTATTTTTGCAGCAGGCCTACATATTAGCAAAAACGACGAGAATTGTCAAACGGTCGCCAGGACCAAACGAGGTGCTTCTTATAGTCTTTGGCTACATCCTCTATTCGAGCACGCAACCAAAGAGGGGCAAGCTGTCAGCATCTAATTTCGGTCCATCGGCTCCGAATGGGGCAAAATTGTCATTTCCTAATTTATCACATTTTCTTTAAAAAAAATTATTAAATTAATTTTAATTAAATTGAATTATATATGTACAAAAAAAAAGATAGAAAAGATTCGGGCAGTCCCGGGCAGGCCGGGCAGCGTTGACCGGCTGCCCGGGACCGCCGGCATTTCAAAAAAAAAAGAAAAAAAAAATTAATCGGGCAGGGCCGGGCAGCGCTCACCGGCTGCCCGCGATCCCCGCCGGCCCGAAACTGCCCCCAAATCGCGGTTTTCGGCGATTTTCTCCAAATCGGCTGAAATCTCAACGGAAACGGGGAAGAAATTGCAATTAAATAAACAGAAATGGAATTCGGCGAGGGAGGAACAAGACCCATTGAGAGAAATCGGAAAATTTGCTCCCGTTTTAAGGAATTTGGAGATCGGAGAACTCGGAATACCCTCGCCGGAAAATCCCAAAATTCTCCCCAATTCCGACTGATTAAACGCCGGTGAGGCCTCGATCGACCATGGCGAAGCCTAAGCGGTGCCCAGAGCCATCTCCCGCGTCCATTCCGGCCCTCATCGCGGCGTCCAGGGGCGAGAACCGCCGCCCGCAGCTCCGTGGCCGCCGCTGACCGCCCGATCCCGACTGCCCTTGGCTAACGGGCTTCGGCCCAGTTCGTTCTTTGCAGGCCCAGCCCGGAAGCTTGGCCCATTCAGGCCCAACGCCCAGTCCAGCCCAGCATCTCTTCCGGGCGGTTTATCCTTCGGGCGGGCGCTCCGATCCGGTCCGATCCGACCCGATTGTCCGGCGATTTTTTTATTTTATTTTTTTTATTTACAGAGAAGCCCCTCAACTTTCCGGATTAGGTAAATCATCGACTTAGTGGCATGATTAGGACTCATTTCCTGAATATTATTGCTTGCTTGATGGATATAATGTGAATTGAGTGTTCTTGGGTCGCGTGGGTGATCGGATTTGTCCCGAACTCGATTTTACGAACTTTCCATTTTGTTACATTTCTGTCCAGAGGACTCATTTTATTTTTTTCAGATCTGCCCCGAACCCTAAAATTTATTTTCAACCAAGTCCCGGTCATTTTAATATTTCCCAATCAGTCCTTGGATTTTTCAGAATTTCTCAAGCGTCCCAAAAGACTTTCCAGGTTGTTTCAGTTTGGTCCCTGGGCCATTTTTCACCCTTTTCAGATCTGCCCCGAATTTCAAAATTTCTTTTCAATCAAGTCCCAGTCATTTTATTATTTCCCAATCAGTCCTGGAATTCCCAGAATTTTTCAAGCATCCCAAAGAACTTTCCGAGTTGTTTCAGTTTAGTCCTGGGGCCATTTTTTATTTTTCAGATCAGTCCCGATTTTCAAATTCATTTCAAATAAGCCCTAGGACACTTTCAGTAATTTTTTACACACTCCCCATTTTTAGAATCTTCAAATCAGTCCCCAATCTTTTAGAATTTTTAGATCAGTCCCCAATGTTTTTAGAATTTTCAAATCAGTCCCTGCTCTTTTAAAATCGTTCAATTCAGTCCCTGGACATTTTCTAAAATATCCGGCCCTTTTCTACTTAGATCACCCACCGACAATGCATGTGCCCCATTTAAATATTTCATTTTTGTAATTATGTGATTATGTCGGAAATTAGAGTTTATCGGGCTGTCAATTAATGACTATCTCGACGGCTCGAAAGCCGTAAACTAAAGCATTCGGCAAATTTCTAACTAATCTAAAATTCTACATACGGGATAATCGGGACGTTAAATTTGGTTAAATTAAATCACTTGACACTTTTAAATGAATTGCACGAACCGATTTAATTACCTGTAATCGCATCGACAGTTCAAGAACTGTTAATCATGCCTTTTTCAAAATTCACAATTTCAAAAGCACCGAGATACGTACAACGTAATCTTGATTTTCATGCACACACATATTTACCGATTTAAGGGCATGATTACCGGTTCTTGTCCTGCCGTCACTCTAGTGTAGGTTTGTGTTTAGAACGGGTTAAAACATGGGAAAACGGATTAACCTCAAACTCGGCTTAATCAAACATGGTCAAATAGTCAAATAGAGGGTTAGGTTTTGGGTTTTTAGGTGAAAAACACTCTTAATTGGTAAAAGCCATATTATCGTGATACAGAATAATCTAAAAAATAACCCACACATTCGAGACTTGACTATTGACATCATGTCTGTCGAGTCCGATAAAATAATGCCGGATGCTACATACCCTATCCATCACCCCTTTTTGTTTGTTTTAAGGTAGGATTTGTATGCTAATGTACTCCGGTTAATAATCAGTTAATTCACGTAAATTCGGCGATAAAAAAGAAAACTCCATTGTTTATTTATTTGAGCTTGCTTGTTACATTTTTTGCACTTGTTTGTTATGCAGATCGAGCCCGATCCTTAGGGATACGATTCACTGGGTCCAATGCCCATAACCTTCGATCACGGGGTCCAATGCCCCCATACACCGAGTGCGTATTTAATTTAATTTCCAGTCTTTTCCAAAATCATACGGTGAGCATGAGTGAAATAACGGTCGAACGCGAACCGACTGGGATTCAGTCATTGTAATTTATCTTTTATTTGAGAGAACAATGTAAGGGTTTTATGATGCATATTTATTCATGTAATAATCCCTGTCGGAGAGTGGACGGTCCAAGTATATATTCGAATTTACGGTGTCAAAACGCGTAAGATGAGCGGAACTTAATTAAGCGGTAATTAAATAAAAAATGGCAAGCCTAGACAAGCTAGAGTACCGATAGGGCATGCGAGATATAGGCTCGCATGTAACAGAACCCCCGAATTCGGAACCTCGTGTTTCGCAGACCATATGCCTTAGCAATTAGGTGTACCCCATACCCCTAGACCCGGGCAACTCACCGGCCCTCGACCTTCGGGTCGTAAACAGGTAGTGGCGACTCCTTCTCACGTGCGTCCGTCGCGCGTCCCCGGGAAGGTGGACACTCCCAAGCCGCGTTGCATTTAGGCGCGCGCATGCGTGCCCCGACGAGACGAAATTTGGGTGCGCACAAATACGACGTACCCGACATGGAGCAGCCCCTCTTCTTCCTCTCCTCAAGGAGCTCACTTCGCTGCCCTCTCTCAATTGCAATTGACGCACGCTCTTGCGCCCCTAACCTGCTTGTATAATATAAGTGTGAGAGATAGCATGATACGCTTTGATTATTGTACGCTCTTATTATTTCTAATTCCTCTCAGAATTTTTAGTTTTACCACACTTACCCAACATATATATCAACATGAATTAAACTTATTTAGAAAAGAGATTAATAAATAATTTTTTCACTACATATTTTATAAATGAGATAATCTGCTAAGTTAGCTAGTGGTCTCTCAAATAGTTATTTATATGTTAGGTGCTTTTTTATTAAATGAACAAGTAGTATACGCAAAGTTCAAGCAGCTGTCACGAGGTTACATCGATATTCTGAAACAAAGGAATTATTGTTTATAATTTGCGTATGTTTTATAGTATAAAACAAACTTTGTATGCTATATACATGTATAGCTTTAAAATTTATCTTAATAATTACAATTTCAATTTTACTTATTATTTTATGTACGTAAACTTTTTATTATCAAAGAAGGTGTAGTGCAGTGACATATGTCCTCGCTTAATAATTAAAAGGTTTCAGATTCGATACTCAATTTGATTACCTGTGCCTCTTTATTAGCAATTAGGATTTGTATTTCATTGTACTAGATCCATGAACCTTTCTTATAACCGAAAAGACACCATTCGTAGTTCACCAAAAAATTCACCAAGAAAGGAAAGCACAGTTCGTACATATTTTGGTCTATATTGAATCCGCTTAGTGCGAAATAGAATCTAATCAAGTATAAATCAATATAATATTATTCATAAATTTAATTCTTCTTTTTGCATAAAGTGACTCGCAGTGCGGAACAGAATCTAAACTAAATTTTGTTTCTTCCTTCTCTCGTTGTAATTATGGTTTGACCTTCACAATTATATTATTTTGGAGTAGTGAAGCTAACACCTCCCTCAAAAAAAAAACATATTGTATCTATTTATAGAAGAAAATACACTAAAATCATCCAAATTTATTTATATAAATTAACGGTTATTTTTCTCATGTCAATCGTACAGTAATATGTAATTAAAGTTAATAGTGTCATATCATTTATGTATAATATGTACCTAAAGGTAATAGTGTCATATCGTATAGATAAGTGCACATACATATTTAGATACGCTTAGTTAAACGGGTTAGACATGTTGTGTCCGTGTCAACCCATAATTAAATATGTTGTGTTCGTGTTTGAAAATCTTGACATGTTTATTAAACATGTCGTGTTCAGATTTAGAGTTTTTTGACACGAAACCGTCACGACCCCATTTAAACACGACACAACACATATTATCATCCCTAGCTAAAGACCCTTTTTCTTCTCCTCTCCCTTCCTCCCCCACACTAACAGAGAAACCCTAGACATGTGCCTCCTTCACCGATGCATCCAACTCTGGCCGAGCGCATCCAGTCGCATCTCCACCAAAGATCAAAAAGCTGGCAACGCCCTCTATCTGCCGGTTATCTCTGTTCTCGGTGGATTCTCGCCTTTTCTCCTTTCTTCTCTACTATTTTAACCTTCGGAAAGATAAGGGTTGTGAGATGCAGACATCGGCATCGGATTCAAGCTGGTCATTCTTCAAACTCCTTTGTGCGGTAGCTCACTGCTTCAGTCTGACGCAGGTCAAGGAGATTCATTGTCTCGAAGCGGGTCACAGAGCTTCTCTGCTTGTCGTAGTCGTTGTTGTCCCTTCGCGAAGACATTTTTCCGGCGGGCTTCTCAGTCCCTGTCTAGGTGGCGGCTCAACCTCCCATCCCATTCACCGCTGATAATCCTCGGAGCAAGAGGCTATCTTTGTTGTCTTGGATCAGAGGCGAAGACTGTTTGAAGGAGTCTCGCAGGTCGTAGTGGCCCTTTTCCTCCTCATCTTCGTTACCGACGGTGTGAAGAGGTGACCCTCGATGGAGCAGTCTCCCGCTCCTCACCGGCTTTACCCTTTCTCCTTCTCCGAGCAAATCTTAAGCGAAGAGCAGTCAGCCTTCGATTCCGGGTCATTAGCAACTGCAGTGGAGGACACGCCACCTCTGACTAGGCGGCCCCACCCGATTTCGTAGGACCCCGACTTCCACTTAACCAACCGGACCCGACCAGCCTGATCCGACTTACCTTCCATGACTCGACAAACTCGACTCTATAGTATAGCACCCGCCCCTTGGCTAGCATACTGCTCCACATCCAATGGCGGCACCCTCTCTAACTACCCTACTTTGTTCTGCTCTCCTTATCCCCGGTGGCAGCTTCTTGTCTACAGTAACTCTACTCCAGCTCAGCGATAGCATCCTCACCCATCACAAATAGGATTGCGATTTCTACTGGTCTGATCTTCCTCCCTTGTTCAAATCAATGTTTTGTGGCTTGCCTTTTTTTGTTGATTATAAACAAGTCTAATTCCCCTATGACGATCACTGATTTGAACCGATCTAGGGAGCTCTAACTGTGTATCTGCTCTAGTTCCTTAGGTTTGATCATCTTGGGTTTTGGCTAGTAAGGTTTGGTTGATTAATACTAGATAACAGTCACTAATTTGAGCCGATCGAGGGAGCTCTTGCAGCATAGTTACTCTAGTTCCTTTGATTTGACTGTTTAGAAATTGTGATATGTAGTGGGAGCTTGCGTTCGGATACCAACCCGAGGCATTCTTCCTGCTTTATCTCTTACTTTAGAGATAGAAGTTCATCGTGGATTAATGGACTGGACTATGGATCCCCCTTCCCAGTTTTCATTGGGGTCCATTGAGAATTGTTGTAGGAAGGTAGTCGACCGTGATTATTGGTTTTAGAAAGGCCTACTATAATTGTATTGTCTTTACTCGATGTGACTCATCAGTCTATTTTTCCTTTGTAGTTTGTCTGGCGAGTCAACCAATGTATCCTGCTTTTGTAATTTCTACTTGTGTATTTTCCCTTGTATCTACTTTTGCAGTGGACTGTTGTATCCACTTGAGTATGAATGATAGATCCTCATTACTGTTTCGAGCAAAAAAATAATAATATTGTATATCATAAATGATTCTTATTTATGCGTAGAGCAACTTTTGCCTTCTCGTCAAAATAAATAAATAAAAACGCTGCTTAGCATTTGTTGAATGTATTTAATTTTGTAAGAAGGGTAGTCTGGTCATTTCACTTTATATCTTTCTCATTCCGCCACAGCTAGACTTAGGAATTGTGATCGAGGAGGGCGAAATTCAAAGGGACTTTATATCATAGAATCAAGGGGATGAAATACGATGATTTTATTGTAAAGATGATAAAGTCAACAAAATCTAATACAAATTTTGTGAATTTTCCCGAGTCCAAGGAGAGTCTCGCTTTCGCGGCTACCTTAAATCCATCCCTGCGCTCACCCTCACCCCATTCCTTGTATCCCATTCTGCTCACCAAGCAAAGCATTTTATAAATATTGTGCTCTTTCTTGAGAGGAAAAATAAGTCTCTTTCAATTCCCTTCGTTATCCCTTTTTTTTTCCCCATCAATTCCCTTGTGTATTCTGTTATTCGCCAATGAAGCTGCCGAACATATATGCCATTAAAGTTTATGGCATGAATCACGTTTAATCGGTATAAAACATAAGACTCATACCCGTGCTATTCGCTATATGACAATATTGTTTCTTGCTTATACACACTCTTTGATTATTTTCACAACTTTTAATTTGGAATATCTATCTTGTAATGAGCGTTTTAGAGAGAAGGAAAGTCACGTCAACTACTTTTCTTCATCCATATTAGTATAAATAATAATGATAATAATAATAATAATGTTAATGCAGATATAGATAAATATCAATTTAACGCCAAAAGGGAAAAATCAACTGCCTAGCCTTAATGTTATTGGACCAACAGCCACTCACATGTTGAGTCCCACACCCTCCCTAGAAGCTATATAAGAATGTAATCCTAATCGTTATTGGAACATATTGTAGAGAGAGAGAGAGATGGGATTATTTGGAGAGAAGGAAGAAACACTGGTGAAGGAGTCATGGGAGATACTGAAGCAAGACATCCCCCGACACAGCCTTCGTTTCTTCACCATGTAATATATATTGTTCATATCTCTCTTCGTTTCTTCTTCTTCTTCTTCTTTAATTGTTTTCATCACTAGGAAGATCTTATATTTCCACGTTAATTCATTGCTGCGATTGATACGTAATGTACAATATTTGAGATAGCGCCTGCGGCGAAGGGCATGTTCTCGTTCATGGAGGGCTCCGATGAGATCCCTGAAAACAATTTCAAGCTCAAGTCACACGCTGTCAAAGTCTTCAAGATGGTCCTCTTCTCCCTTCCTTATCTTCTTAATCAATTTTTTTTTTCTTTCGAAATTAAATCTTGCATTGATGGATTTGATTTTAGCTTTTCTGATAATATGATTATAATTCCAACCGTCGAGTGTAGACATGCGAATCGGCGATTCAGCTCCGGGAAAGCGGCGAGGTCGTGGTGGCGGCCACCACCCTCAAGGACCTGGGGTCCCTCCATCTCAAGAAAGGGGTCATTGAAGCCCATTTTGAGGTTTGTTAAATGTTAATTGGCATCTTCTCTTTATTCAACAACCAAACAACAAGAAAAGTGACAAAATAATTTGCCTAATGAATTAATTAATTCTCTTTAATTTCATGTTTAATTTTGGTTAATTAGGTGGTGAAGGAGGCACTGCTAAGGACGATAGAGGAAGGAGTTGGGAATAAGTGGGGTGAGGATATGGGGAGTGCATGGAGTGAAGCCTATGACCAATTGGTTGCTGCCATTAAAGCTGAGATGAATTCAGAGGCTGCTGCTGCTCAGCTCCCGTCATCAATCTCTGATGATGGCCCCTTTGATGGTGAGGAACAAAATCAATGAGCGAGTAATTAACGGAAAATAGAGTGGATGAGGAATGGAACTAAAGGGGAATAAAAATGAATGATATTATTGTTTGGTAATGCGGAATGAGATATAAGCGTTCTACATTGAATTACTACATCTAATGTATAATGTATGAAGTGTCCGTTTTAAGAAAATGAAAATAATGAACGAATGATTAATCTTTTTATTACAAATCGAATGTTGCTATGAAGAATTAATCAAATCCCATCCAGCTATTTCCTAGACTTATTATTATTAGGTAAATATTATGTAATACAAAAACTCTTCGTACCCTCGTCTCTCTCTCTATAATGCAGCTCTGTCTCATACCCGTTCAATGTCTCGGAATGAAGAGTGAAAGTTGAACCCCCGTAACCAGGTTATCTCGCCCGAGCTTGCAGGCCTAGACATCCCTCGAGGCTAGGGTCTCCTCAGTGAACATCATAAAAGGCTCTCGAGTCATCCAAGATGCTCGTGTGCCCTGCCTCCCTTCGAGCCTATGGATTGCCCATATGGCTCCAGGAGACCAGATTGGGCCAAGTGGTCGTATTTGGATTCTTCGGCGCCCGACCAATTTGAAAAGCTGGTCTTGCTGTCGAAAATATATAAGAGATTATGGGATGAGCACAACACTCTAATGAGTCTAATCTAAAAGGCTAACTTATTATACATCGTGATTTATTTATTTATTACCTGATAACGTGGGTTGATTTAATTTTGAGAGTCCATCGTGTGCAATTAAAGGGGATTTGTGTGCGTAGCTTATTAGACATTTACTCTACTCCGATACTATATGTGAGACATTGAAATAACTGCAAAAATATAATCTAATTAAATAACTGCGTGATTTATTTATATATTTATTACACAATAGTTGAGTTCTCGCAGACGCAGCCACAGCTGTGAACTTTTGAACAATTAGGAACTTTCAGAACTTGGTGAGGGCGTTATGGTTAATTTCCATTGGGAGATAGCTACGGAGCATTGGGAAATAGCTACGGAGCATGGAAACATACGTGTCAGCCTATTGTATTGCGAGCGCTTACATAATGTCATCCGAAATAATTTCTTCATAAAAATGTTAAATTCTCCTAATTAGTATGCTCTAAAGATTTTTTTAATTCAAAACTACACTCGTATTTATTGAACAATTTTTGAATATTATATAATTATAACTTATGTCGCTCTGAATGGGATTTTAAATTAAATTTTTTTAGATTGATTGCTAGGAAGGTATTACAACACTTTTTCCATATGTGCACTCACATAATCATATTGAGACAAAAGAGAGATTTTTGTGGCTCGTATTATTTTAATTTTTTTTTTCCGAAGTGGCCGTTTGTGCTTTTTGTTTTATTTGGGAAAAAGATAGATATTTCTTCAGTCCCCGAATTTTGCTTTCCCAAAAAAATAAAAGAACAACAAAAATTGTGATGCATAAAGACCACAAAGACACGGATAGTATCAAAAACAGATTAAACAAGATGGCAAAGACGGGGGCAAAAACTGTCTTGATAATATGAGTTGTCGGAGACATTTTGGAGAAGATTCCATCGGGAGGGGAAAATATCGGAATAGATCTTCATTTCGAGTTACATTGATTCAAGTAGTGCAACGCTCAATCTACTTAAATAAGATTTCAAATTCGAGTCTTGTGAATTGAAAAAATATGCTCAAATTTAATTAGTCGAAATTCATGAACTTTCGAATATTAAATTACATATCTAATTTTTTTTAAGTTGAATAGAAAAAAATATTAGATGAATGTTACTTATTTATTTTGAATTAGTAACAACCAATTAGAATACTTATAAATAAAAATTTATGAGCCTATTGTGAAGTTAATTTTTTTTACTTTCAGGCATTTTGATTGGACATTATATAGTTAAATGACTGAGTAATACAAGTGAAATATTTGCTCGTTCAATAGTCATCTCCTGACGTAGTCACGGGAGGTTCTTGGTCGGACAGAAGATTAATGACACGTGTAGTATGAATTTCTAACAGTTTATCCACATGCACATGTAGAAGAATCTTACAAAACAATTCAAACTCTTCTTTACAAGGGATCGTGGTGGCGAGCAGGGTGGTACCCCCAGCCATCATCCATCCCTCTTTCTTGATTTATTTATTTTTTATTTTTTAATATTTTTAGTTTCATTGAATTTAAATAACTTGATATTCGGAAGCCTATTAAGTATGACTAATCTATATTTGAGCGAGGTCGACCCACTAAGAGATAAATATCTCATAATTGTGAATTTTCTCCAATCACAATATTCGTACCGATGTCTTTCCTAAAAATAACAAGCACGGACTCACTTAAAACTAACCCACATTAAAAAAAAAAATTGATAACCAATTTAAGTAATCAATTTTTATTTGAGAATTTTTCGGGGTCAGTACCACTCTATTTTTGGTAGTCTCATCAGCCCCCCATTCTTCTTTTTTCTTTTCTGAAAAATTAATAATTTAAATTTTTCATTGAATTTAAGTATATAATATTTTTTTAGTGCGTACTACTTGATATTTGGAAGTCCAACAGGTCTGATTGGTCTAAGTTCGAGCGAGGTCAGTGCACTAAGGGACGAAACTCTCCCGATCACGAATTTTCTCCAATAAAGTCACATCTTAAGTTGACCCACTAAGGGATAAATCTCTCGCGATCGTAAATTTTCTCTAATCACAAAGTTCGCAGTTGAAGCCTTATCAAAGGACAACAAGCGCCGACTTCCCTAAAATCAACTCACATTGGTAAAAAGCATATTTTAATTAATCACTAATTTAAGTAGTCTCTTTTAATTTGTGACGTTGGAATTGACCTTATTTACGGTGAAACACAATGTTAGACTAAAATATTGAACTATGACTAATTCTTGCTTGGAAATTAATGAAAAATTAAAACATGACCATGGCAACACGATATTATCAAAATCGAATTTGCATCTTCATGAAAAGAAAATTAATTATTTTTTCATATATATGAAAAAATATATATACATCAATCATGCTTAACAAAGATTATTGGACATTTAGCTTAATAGTTTAGCACATATTTTTTATAACTAGGGATAAAAAGTACAATATTCCTCATAATATTATATAAATTAATTTAATTTTGTAATTTAATTTCAAATTTATTTATTAAAATTTTATGTTTAGAAATAATAAAAATAAGGGACCCGCAACAAAGTGAGGGCCCTTTCACTAGTATATATCAATTATAATATATAAAAGCTAAGTAGTGATATTATAGGAGCTCTATTAGTTAACCCTCAGCTCATGGTTGATCGTCATTTCAGCTACTCGGATAATTTAATTCTAAATCAATTATAATATATAAAAGTCAAAAAGTTCTCATGACACATCGCCTTTTAACAAACACTCAACTCGTGGTTATTTGCCTCTTGGCATTCTCGAAAAATTAAATTTCTAATAAAAGGATTCGTGTATCCGTCCATTTTCGTAAGAATATAATAAATGCATAAAAAGATTCATGTATCGATTTATTTAAATTAAATGAATTTTGCAAGATTTTGTATGTATTGATTCGATGGATTTTAGATATTAGTCTATATTATTTGTACTTAGGGATATAATTGAACATTTAAAAAAATTTAAGAATTCTCTCTATAATTTTAAAACTTTTTCTCGAAATATGAAATGTATTTCTGAATGCAATGCACTATATGTCCTATAAACATAGCACATGAAAATTCATTTTTTACTGTATTTTCTTTCTACTCTTATTTCTTCTTACACCTTAACTTGAGTTGTTTCTATCACGATCATTATGCTCTTCCGTATTTTAAGTTTAAGTTTAAATAATAACTATTTCTATTATATTTTTAATTCATATCGTGTGTATAATATACATTTGGAATAATATAAGTTTTTTATAACGTTTTATTGACAAGAATATTCTCAGACAAGTCAAATTACTTCTTGTCATGGTAACGTTTTCTTTTAATAATTTTACAGGATAAGTTTTCTTTTCATAATATAAATAAAACAAGCCTTGCACCCGTGTTACGCAAGGCATTTCATATATATATATATATATATATATATATATATATATATATGTTTTATTAGAATTTTTAAAAGATACAATTTTTTTACAATAAATTTTTAATATGTATAGAATTTTTAGGAATTATAACAAAATAAGTAAATTATTTATTTAATGAAATAAAGTAAAATATTAATTAATGGAATCTATATATTACATATAATAGCGAAACGAAAAAATTGTTCAATGAGATGTGCCATGTGTCATCTTAGAATTAATAAATTGATGCCATATGTCAAATCCTTAATTCTCTATTGCATGACTTCATTCACGAGGAAGATTAATTTCTAAATAGTTATAAAAATAATCCCTCATAAAATATTAAATAACCATTCCCATTAATACTTCTGTTAGATAAGCTTCACTGTATTTACAATGATTTTAATGATTTTTCCATTTGAAAATTATTTATAGTGGATTGACAATTACTTCATTGATAATTGTTGAAATTCTACAGATTCTTGGTCGCTTGATAATCATTATAATATATAAAAGTCGAGGTGCGCTAGATGGACTCTTCTGTTGAACCATAGTCGAGTACTCTTCGTCATGGCTTTGGTGGTGGTCGTATCTTTTTTTCTCACACTAAGTCGACTTAGGGATATATGCTCAAATTCTAAACTGCTGTTTGGGCCTGGATCCTTTTTTCTTTCGGATAGGGGTTCTACTATCTAAATGGGCCCCAAGCCCATCAAGGCCACCTAAATTTTTTTTTTTTATGTCAGTAGGCACCGGCGAACAGCCGGCCATTGATCGGGTCTAATTTGAATCCACGTCGTGGCCGCCTAGCCTACTTCGGGGCCGAGATCGATATGCAAAGGGAAATATCCTGTTCGTTTTCTTACAGAAAAGGGAATTATAGAAAAGCAAGTGTCCCCCTCAAGTTGTTGTCAACCGTTTGGATTCATCCATGTAGGACCTCCTTTCCTTCGGTTTCTGGCTCATGGACCATTGGGATGGCATAATTAATAATTCCAGCTAATTTATGTTTTCCTAATACATACATAAACACATACATACATACATACATACATACATACATATATATATATATATATATATTACCCTTATACGAAATAATTAATTTAATATAATATTATCACTGGTCAACACGAACATTAATCACATACATTACGAGTCCGACGGGATTAATCCTGATGAATCAAAAAAACGCCGGCATCGGTTCTTGTCAATTTGCTAGAGAAATTCCGTCCACTTAACTTCTCGATCGAGTTTGTTCAATGTCCGTTCTCACCGCCGATTTCTAAGTTCTCGAGTCCTCATATCTCTAACTGTTGTCTTTATTATGTGATCCGAGATTAATCAATTACCTTTAGTCTTCATTAAGTGATGATATTATTGTCAGTTAATAATGCATCGGCCGGTAAAATTGATTAAGGAATAATTCTCATCTAATGTCCAATGAGAGCTGAACACGTGGCAGGAACGGCGAGTCGCAACTTGCAACTCTGTGCTCTCTCTCTCTCCGCCCTTATCCGACAGCAGAAACGCCAGACTGTGTTTAAGATTTCGGGGAGTTTAATAAATTGTTTTTCTCCCATTAAAATCTTCCTAATCGAATTTTCTGCCTTTTTTATTTTCCTAAATTATTGTTTTATTTTTTTAGGAGGGGTCCAAACCTTTCAGGTATTCTCCAACTAACCCACATTGCAAAAAGATTTGTCTGCTTTTGCCCTTATGTATTAGTGTAGCAGCTGACAAGTGTAGTGGCTGACCTAATCTTTCCCTTTTCTGCTCTCTTAATCATTATATCATGACAACGATCAACTGATGAGAAGAAGAAATCTATCATTAATAGAAGAAAAAAAAGGAGAGGAAGATAAAACAAGATATCTAAAGATGATTGAAGATATTTGTTCTAATTCAATTTTATTTTATTTCAATTGGAAGAAGTGAATTTTTCCAACAACACCGAGGTGCATAAATATTAAAGCATTAATAGAGATGCTTCATCATGTACTTATCAACAACATAACTCATGCATTATCATTTGTGTGTTTTGTTGATCTGCATCTGTAGAGTGTCAAATGTGACTGGAAATGGTATGACTAAGATATTAGTAAAAAATCATTAAGATGGTAGATTAATGGTAATAGCTAATAACTCTCCAATCTCCTAGTTGGCAGCAGTAGAGTAACGATTATGAGAAAAATATACCAATGAAAGTAAAGCATTACTGAATGGATGGATATTGATAATTTTAGTGATTTTAATAAGGTTACGGTGACGATAATGGAATAATGGATCGGTAACTACAACTCAAGGTGGAAACCGTGCATCGAATGGAGGTCTTTATTGTTTACATCAAAAGGCCAAAGGTACTTGTTATACATTATCGCTCCGTCACTCAGTTTGACATACTTATAAAAGATATGAGTGCTGAAACAAAAAAAATGAAAAGATAGGGGACAAAATCATAAGTATTGCATAATGGGAGGATTGACAATGAAGAACATACAAAACTTCAGCCAATCCACTGACGAGAAGGAGAAGTACAGACCTTTGGCATCAAATAACAGCTAACAGGCTCTCTCTCTCTCTCTCTCTCTCTCTCTCTCTCTCTCTCTCTCTCTCTCCTTCTTCCTCGTCGGTCTCCTCTGCTTCTCTCTCTGTCTGTGACTGTGAGAGTCTGCATTTGCCGTGACAGTGAAGAAGACGAACGAAGAAGGAAGCTCCCATGAATTTGGCATAGAAAACTTCGGGCGGAAGATGTTCAGGCTACACAAGCAGAAGTCCGACAAATCAGGGGAGAGATTCGATTTCAAGCTCTCCAACCTTCAGGCCCTTCAGGTCTCCCTCTTTCTCTCTCTGTTTATGTGATTCTGTTCGGCTTTTCACGGACATTCTCATTTCGTCAAATCTGCTGCTGCTGCTGCTGTTCCATTGACTGCCATTGACTTCGGCTGTTCCTGACATCGACCACGTCAATTGTCGTCAGTTTCCTGTTTCATCAGAAGTTTGACATTAAATTCAAATGAAGTCTTATACAATTTGGCTGAGGATATCCTGTCTAGATTAGCTCGATTTAGAGCGATCAATACTGGAAGGGACATAAATGCTCGTTTTCCTAGTAATTCATGAGATAGAGTTGACGGCTTATGAAATTCAAGTCCGTTCAATTTTTTGTTCATAATGGAATAATAAGTGAATTTATGTTCATGTACTCGTTTGTTTGTGATTATTGCCGCTGAGATGCGCTGATCCTGTGATCATCAGCATTTCTGTTGATCACATTTCGTGAATTTCGTTGCATTCTTTTCATCCGAGTCGAGAAATTGTATATATGTATATATATATATTTTTTTTGGGGGAGGAGTGTTTGTAATCTTTCCCAGTTTCATTTAGGTGCCAAAAGGATGGGACAAACTTTCTGTAGCGGTTGTCTCTGCAGAAACAGGGAAGGCTGTCGGTAAATCGGCAAAGGCACTTGTGTGCAATGGAAACTGTCAGTGGACGGAGAGCTTCTCCGAGTCGGTTTGGGTACCGACCTACGATGCTTCAAATGACACTGAAGGGTGTCTCCTTAAGATTGTTGTGTTCATGGTATGTTGCCTCTCTTTCCATCGAATATTTGATTTTATCAAGGCCTGTTTATACATACTGCTGCTCAACCTGATGGTTAACTTTCGGTTTTTGAAGGGGTCCTCGAGATCTGGTATGCTAGGAGAGGCTAATATTAATTTGACAAATTTCACGAGTTCCAGAACTTCTGTACCTGTTTCTTTGCCGTTAAAGAAATGCAGCCACGGGACCGTTATACAAGTCAGTGTCTTTTACTCTTGACATTCTCATGGTCTTTGTATTGCAAGTGCTGAATAACCCCATCACTGATAATAGGACATGCTCTTCTTTATGAATATAGATGAAAGTTCAATGCCTAAATCCGAAGACGAAGATCAGGTAGACTGTTTTTTCCCCTTGCTTTCAATAACATTGTCGTTCAAGGTCCTTATTTGCTTGCATTAAAAATGCATCTACATGGCTTATTGCTTCAATCTTTTCATGCTTTTTTACATTGACTTCCTTTTGGTGTTTCTCAAGAAAATAAAATAGAAAGCAAAACAGTTTTCTACAGTTAAATGGGCTGCCACTTCCCCTTTTGGGATTTGAAATAATAAATAAGTACACATACAGGAATGAGCCAGGAAAGGACATGACCTCATCACCAGAGGAGACAAATATTGACTACGATGACATCGAGAACAAGTCCGATGTGTCTGATAATTTGTCGCACATGAGTTCAGGATCTGCATCGAGCAATCACATGGATGCCCAATTTCATTCTGGAGAAATCATTAGTCGGGTATGTATATTGTGTCCTGCCAAGCATATTCCATAAGATTTTACGATTGATATAGTTGTGGAAAACTTGAGGCGGAAATTCCTAGTTTTTCCAGTTCTCTTCCCAAAACATTGAAGAAAGGTCAAAGGGTACCGAATCACACTTTACCATACATATCAGACTATAAAATGTTTCATGAACTGCAACCTCATTTTGCAGCTTTCAGTGTAAGTATAAAATGTGGAGTCATAAGCTTTCCTCACTTTCCCATCCTCTCGCGTTGCCACAGGAGACAAGCTTTTCAGCATCAGGTTCACACTACGGCTACGACCCCGGGGAAGGCTCCTTTGCGAGGGAAAGTTTTTCCCCTCATAGATATCTAAACGGGGCAACTAGCAGTCATATTGGAAGGCAAGATTCGGCCTCTTTCAATGCCAGTTTAGGGTACGACTCTCCTCCGTCGAGATCGAAGAACTCCTTCAATTCCAAGACCTCGCGATCGAGAAACTCTCTCCAGAATGAGGACTTGCAACGAAGTTCAAGGACCTTCACGGGATCGCCTCTTCGTGGTTCGGGTTCCTCTAAGGAACTAATAGAAGCTGTAGAAGTCACAGTGGAGGAGGTACGAGCCGAGGCCCGAATGTGGGAGAAGAATGCGAGGAAGGTTATGGTGGACCTTGAAAATTTGCAGAAGAAGTTGTCTGACGAGTTGGATCAGAAGGAGGCTCTCAAGTTGGAGCTCTCTGCATCAAAGACAGAGTGTGATGGGCTAAGGTTGGAAATCGGAGAATTGAAAGCGTCCTTGGAGGAATTGAATTTGAAGCAAAATGCGAAGGACAACATAGGTAATCTTCAAAAGGAGTTGGAAAAGGAGATAAAGTTTCTGAAGGAGTCACACACCAATTTGTCCATACAGCTAGAGAAGACTCAGGAGTCGAACATCGAGCTCGTCTCCATTCTTCAGGAGATGGAAGAAACCATAGAGAAGCAGAAAAAAGAGATAACTGATCTCTTAGCGGTGAAACCAGAGGATGAGCAGCCATGTGAAGAGAGTCGTGATGGTGGAATGAAACAGAGTGAACCGGCGGATAGTATGGAGAAGCATACTGATGAAGAAAATACTGGGGAGAGACATCTTTTACTAGAAATCGAGTCTCTTAAACTGAAGGTGCAGGAGCTTGAGAAAGACTGCAACGAGCTGACTGATGAGAATCTCCAGCTGTTATTCAAGCTCAAAGAGTTGCAAAACCTTCGGGTATGGGATGCATGTTCTACTGCTTCAGTGAAGGACAGCCTAGAAGATGAGCTATCCGGGTCTGAGAAAATGGAATTAGAGTCGAAAGTGCGTGATCTCAAAGAGGAACTTTCCTCCAAAAATGGAGAATGTTCTATTCTTGGAGAAAAGTGCGCTGAGTTGGAGGTTCAGCTGCAGACTTTCAGAGACAAGGTTTCTCAGCTGGATGCTGAAGTTCGTGAATCTCGCGCCAATGCAGATGAATGGGAAATTCGGTTTGCCAAACTGGAACAGCAGTTGGAAGAATATAAGAATCAGAGGGAAATTCCCACAGTTGATGATGCTAAGTGTAGCTCTGGTTCAGAGGATTTAGAGATGATGAAAGGGACATATTTTGTCACTCAGAGTGACCAACATGAGGTCATATTGAACAGGCTTGTCTATATGAGAAGACTCGTTGAGAGAGAAGATTGCCAAACAGAAGTTGTGGGAGGAGCAATGGGGGAGAACACGATCTTGAATCTTGACCAGCAACTCGGGATTCTCCACATGAGTTTGGAATCTAAACTGGGAGATCTTAACAGAGAATTGCTGGACAAAGTTTCAGAGATAGACAAGATTAAGGCTGAAAATTTGTTGAGTCGAGAAGAGACCGAGGGCCTGAGACATCGGGAAAGAGAGTTGGAGACACAGGTTGGTGAATTCGAAGAGGAGAAATACCGATTAATATTAGCCAATGAGGTCCTCGAAAGAAAGTCATCAGAGCTGGAAGTTGACTGGAACGCCCTCGAAGCCCATTTGTCTGAACTAGAAAGGGAAAATGTCAGCCTCTCTGAACGGATTTGCGCACTTGAAGCTCAGCTGAGATATTTGACTGATGAAAAGGAAACGAGCCGATTGGCAATGCAGAGGTCAGAATCTTGTTGCTTCAAGCTTCAGGAAGATGTTCAGAAATTGGAATCAGAAATGGAGGCACAGAAGGCTGACCTGAGAGGAAAGTTGAGTGAAATGCAGAAGCAGTTGTTGGAAACTAAGGAAGAGTGTGGCTATCTGAGGATCGCCAATCGTAAGTTAGAAGCTACTGCTGAAAGTGTCATTGAAGAATGCAGTTTGCTTCAGAAATCGAATACAGAGTTGAGAGCAGAGACTTTGGAGCTAAACAGGAATTATACAGTCTTGCAAGCTGAACTTGGTGAGTCAGCAAGGGCTTTTGATCAGCTGTTGGCAGAAATCGACATTTTACGAGAGAAATATGACTCTGTGTTAGAAGAAACGGCCCTCAAAGAGAGAGCGATTAATGCTGAACTAGATGCGCTTCTTCTTGAGAATAATGGAATCAATCCAAGTAAGAGAGAAGTTGCCTTTTCAATATCGGGAAGCGAGTTTGAAAACAGAGTCTTTATGGAATCTGAAGCAAAAGTTCTCCAGCTTATGGGCGAGCTTTCGGCATCAAAACAAAACCTAGATTTTCTGATGGCTGACCGAGAAAAGCTGCTGCGCCTGCTCGAAGATTTCAAGTCGAATGAGGCCAAAATCAAGACTGACGTTAGGAGACTCGAGTTGAAGCTTAAACGGTTTGAATACGAGAGAAAACACCTTGTCGAAGAAATATCAACCCTTAGAGATAAGTTGCAGAAAGCTGAGCTCCTTCAGATTGACGCCTTGAATCTTAGGAGAACACTCGATGAGGCCAACTTCGAGAATGAGCGTCTGGAAGCTTCTTTCCAGGTGCTGCTCGGAGATTATGAGGAAACGAGGTTGGAGAGAGACTCGTTCACCGAGAAGATCTCTAGCATGGAGAGCACTGTACGAGAATTAGAAGTGTGCAAAAATAGGAAAGTCATGCTAGAGGAGAGGGTTTTAAGATTGGAGGGCGATCTAACTGCTCGAGAAGCATTATATGCTGAAGATGCCGAGCTTAAAAATGAGCTTGCTCGTGTCAGGAGAACAAATAATCAGTTGCAGAAGAGAGTTCAAGAATACGAGAGAAGGGCTCAAGCTCTCAAGGAGGAGCTGAAGCAAGCGAATGGAACAGTACGCTGTTCTGTTTCAGAAGAATCTGAGCACACAACGGTCAGCGTTATGTCCTTTGAACTTGTAATTGGCTAACATATATATCTGTAGGAGTAAGTTGCTGAAGACATAATATTTTAATCGCAGCTTCAGAAGGAAGAAATACGCGAAGAAGAGAGCCATACGGATTTACGACAAAGAGAGGTACACGAAGTTGTTATCAACTTAACTGGCTTAAAATTTCAGCTCATTGTATATAAGTTCTTTTTTCTTTTTTCCCTTATTTAGGCTTCAAATGGACCAAAAGAAGATCCTCTGCTTAAGATTCAGTTACTCAAAAACGAACTAGTGGAGGCTCTGGAAGCAAATAGCATGTACAAAGAGCAACTTAAAGGGTGGGTAAAATTTTGGCTTTATGATAGAAATTTGAGTTTTTTCGGTTTATTCGATTTATCCTGCTTGTAAAAGAATGGTACTTCTTCGAGCATAGAATCCAACCCGAAAGACCAAACTGGATTAAGCTTTTGCTGATTCCTACTGAAACTGCTCCCCTTTTCAGCCTACTGTCCAATGGAGAAACTATCAGCTTGGCCCCTACCGAAAGGCCAACAGTTGAAGAAAGCGAAGCTCTCGAATCGGGGACCACAAACAAGGTATTGAGTCTCGAGAACGAGCTGAGAGAATTACGGGAGAGCTACCTCCACATGAGTCTCAAGTATGCTCAGGGGGAAGCTGAGAGGGAGGAGCTGATAATGAGGATGAAGGCAATGTAAAGAAATAACGCAGAACTTTGTTTTCTCTTATACGGTGAAATTCTTTCCGTTTTCCCTTTCCCTTTACTCAGTTCATTTTGACAAAAGAATTTATCCTTACCAGTGTATGTAATCACAGCAATATGATGTAATTTCTGCTTCAGAAATGCAAATTCAATCCAAATTTCACATTTTTTCCAACATTTTCTCAAGAAGTGGGCATACTAATTATTGTCTGAATACTTCAACAGGTGCATTTTTTTTTTTCCGTCAAGGAATATCAGACAGAACTCAAGGCTGTGCCGAGAACATTGTGAAAGATAGAACTAACTAATAACACAAATGGAACAATGGACGTAATACAACTTTCTGAGGGACAAATCCATCTTCATTAAACGACAGTTATTTGCTTTTCTTGAACCAAATAAACAAATTTCCATCATTCGTTGCGAAAAGAACATCTCCTAACACATACATACATTCAAGAACAAAAGAGCTGGTGCCGTGAGAAACTAATTTTCACTTGATTTCTGATTTGGCCCCAAACAGAACGATACTTGGAGCCTACTAACTTCCAAAGCTGGTACCAAATTTTAACATTTGATTGGCTCGTACGCAAAATATTGAGTGAAAATTGCAGTTGTGCGGTCAAATTTTACCGGTTCCCAAAGCCTGCCTCGATGTATCACCTGAAGCCCATGCTTGATAATCTTTCACGAGCTGCTCAGAGAAAATAATTTAAAGGTGGTAAGAACAATAGCATAACAATGAAATATACATAAAAATATCACAGATAAGCAGGGATAGCTCATTAACATGACTCTCCTATGTCCAATATGTCGAGAAAAAGGGATTCTTATACAGATACTATTGTTTCACTTTGTGGTTACATGTTCGGTATAAATATAAAACCTGTTTCTTGACCTTTATCAATGAAATATTCCAGTGGAAGTTAAGAACCAATTCAAGATTTCAAGAATTCTCAAACCTAGCGAGTTTCGTGGAGTACCTGTGCCATGAAGCGTGGAAGCATGAGCCTTAGTATTTGATCAAGGACCTGAGCACCACTCGATTCAATTGCTTGTACTGGGATTGCTCGAAATGCAAAGGGGACATCAATGCTGACCTGCTTTCAGAATAACTATGCGAAACTCAATGGATCTAGAGAAATAAGTACATGTTCAACAAACTTTTTTCTTTTTCCTTCCCTGTT
Organism: Punica granatum; assembly: GCF_007655135.1. Classification (NCBI taxonomy): domain Eukaryota; kingdom Viridiplantae; phylum Streptophyta; class Magnoliopsida; order Myrtales; family Lythraceae; genus Punica; species Punica granatum. The sequence continues at coordinate 30,131,240 of NC_045128.1, forward strand.
TTTTTCTCTAAATAAAATATTACTGTGAGCACCTCGATGGATGTCTCAGAAGTGAGCCGTTGGACTGATGAGTTGTTCCGGGTGGTGTCATATGATATATTGTTCACCATGGAAGCTGCATTTCCCATATGAAATCATTGTCAAAGCATTCCTGAAAAGCGCATTTATGCCTAAATTTAGAGAAGAAAAAAAAAAGCAACTTGGGTCATCCTCTGATTCATGAAGAAGATTATTAGACAGAAAAAACTGATGGAGCAAACCAGAAATAATCAAATAATACAAAAGCATAATTACACTTGTAAGTAGGTCATCCAATTTACACTGCTAAAATAGAAATTTGAATCCTTTCTTGTTAACTGTAGTAGACTGAATTGATTGTGATCCGTGATAAGTTTAAATTAAAAAACATTCAATAAGTAGAGAACAAATGGAATTGGAATATGATAGGGAGGAAATGTCGATGCCTTCTAGCAAAGAATCTCCACAGATTAAATTGAAATCTGTTGAAAGTGCTACTTAGAGGATACTCAGTTTGCAGAAAACGAGAAAACAGAGGATTACCAATTTATGCATCCATAGAAGGTAGTAATATTTCAGTTGGTACTTTGAAATGAAAACCGCGACACAACACAAAAATGCCCGACTTCATTTCCAATTTCTGCTATAAAAGATAGCGTAAAGAATATCAGATGATGATAAGAAAGACTATCTTACCATCAAATTTATCGTTCTGCGCAGCAACAATTGGTGAACCCTCGAGCTGCCATTGGACAAAACATAAGTATCAGGACTCGAGCAAGTGAACAAATCAGTAAAACATGAGCTCTTCGGTTTAACCTACACTGAACCGAGAAATACTCAACTAATGCCCGAGCCAAGAACAAGTAGATTGATCCAAATAACCAAATCTTCAGCATATTCAGTGACCACCAAACTACATTCATTTTTTCTCTTGGGCACCGAATTAAAAGGGGACATTTGGGAAAGTACGAAAAGAAGAGTCGCAGAAATTCGAACCTTGCAAGACAAGAGCTTAATGCAACATCCACTGGGCTGCTCTTCCACTCTAACGAGCAGAACGGGGCAAACCTCGAAAGCGAAGAACTTGAACCGATAAACATAGCACCTGAAAGTGTTTTCGTCCACCCTCTCGATCCTCTCCCCGTCCAAAACCGAATACTGGCTCGCCGGCAAGCTCATGTACTCGCCTGCAATAACCCGACTCAAGCGACCTCAATCCCCATACCAAATCAGGCGCAAAAATTCCCGACAACCCCAAATGCAGACATCACACAGTTTGAGCTTCAACCAAATCTACACCAAACGCAAAAGGTCTCGAGTGCAAGAGAGAGAAGGTTACTCAGAGGGCGTCCGAGCTGCTTCACGGAGACTGACTCTCTGCGGCGGGCAAGGAACCGGGCCTTAGTGCTGCTGGGGCTCGCCGAGACACGAACGGAGGGTTTCTGCGGCGACTCATCGGGGGAGGAAGAGAGGCCCGGGACAGAGTACCGGAAGGAGAGCGGCCTCCGGGCGCTGGTGCAGGGGTAAGAGAAGGAGCTGAACCTGATGGAGGAGGAAGAAGAAGCCGGCGAAGCAGAGCTCGCCGCTGCCATTGGAGCGCTGGCCATGAAGCTGCTCTGAGAGCTGATTCAACGCTAGTAATCGTGAGGGCTACAGGGCAGCCATGGAAGCAGTGGGCGTCAGGCTGAATTTTGAGGCCACGAGTTCTATCTTCCCCGGTTTCAGTTCCGTACCTGCGCCGAGGATTTGGCTTCGGTTGTCGTTTTCCGTTTGCCAAACCCAACGACAACGCACGTGCGAGTCACGTGATCGCACGTGTGTATGAATCTATTCCGCGGATCGCACGTGAGGGAGGCCGGAGGCAGGCCAATGAATATTCATTGTCGATCAACAGTCGGATTTGTCATAAGATAACTTCGCGCCGTGGATTCCTACTAGTCCAGATGATGGCTGAGAGTTGCGTATCAGTCCACGTCGACTAGTCTTGGTCGAGCCGTCCGAGGAGGGAGTCGATCGGGGCTAGCTGGCTGAATCGGTTGGGTCATATAGACCCTATGATATCGATCGGGTGGGATAGCATATGTGCATTCATTAGGAAACAATTATATGCACGCAAAATCTGTAAATCATTCTCGTGTTTTGTTTAATTTGAATTGTATTTTGCCTGTTATGAAAATGAAAAAGTATATATATAACAAAAGAGTAGTTTTATATTACTTTAGAAATTATTAATTGCCATGGGCCTTAGCTATCAATTAATTAATTTAGAAGTTAACATCAAAGTAAAGTGAAGTATTTTTTTTTTTTTCATAAGAGAAACTCATAGTCTAATATTATGAAATAAAAATCATAATAATTAATAAATAAGTACAAGTGGTCGCACTAAATATCAAATCTAAAATCTTTTAGTCATTAGACAATGACGATCACTTCACTGCACCATCTTTTCAGTAACTGAAGTATTTACGACAGTAATAGATTGCTTATAAGCCGATTGTTGTTACTAAAACGACACCTTTTATACGGCTAAACCAAGTTGTGTGAACTAACAGCGCGCACACGATATACACCGTTGGGCATGCCGTTATTGCAGAAAGTTATACGTCCTCAGGACGGACCTTCACTAATGCCAATTTTAATTGCTTTTGGAAATTCCATGTCATGATAGGTCGATATAAGATCCGAATAGTATTGGTTCTATGGTGTTGTATTATTTGGACCAAGTAGCTCCTAACTTGCATGTTTTGTACACTAACCAAAGGGAGAATGCAATTTTCGTTCTTCTATACGTACCATTCCATTTTATTGCATGATACTGCACTTATCAAGCAAGTCCGGAAACCCCACAAGCTCCGACTATATTAATTATCGATCTCGTACTATTTCCTTGTCCCGTAAAACACCTTCTCTTGTCCCCATCAATCTGGTTCAGGAAAAAAAGATCTTACGGAGTAGTCATTTTGGCGCAAGAGCGTGCTGCTCTATCGAGATTGTACTTGTAGTTGACAAATAGAGAATATCCTTATCGACAACGGCTCTTCCATAATTGAAATGAACTCATTATGCGATCGGGTCGACACACCGTAAATAGAAAAAAAAAAACTTCTTCCAGCTACGGCCGCAGTACTTCGCACAATGACAGGTCTGATTCGATGACTACACAAATGATGGGATGATTGATCAATGCTGGAATAATTAACAAAGTCCATGCAGATTCTTTTTTGCCAATTGTGGGAGAGGGATAGGGGATGGAAGCGTAAGCATAGAAGCAAACGCGTGAAAAGGGTTGCTTCGTAGCTGACCAACGACGGGAAGCAGTGACGTGCTAGAAAATGTTGGGGGGGGGGGGGGGGGGGGGGGGGGGGGGGGGGGGGGGTGGAAATGAATAAAAGAAATAATAAAAAGAATAAAATAACCAACTTGGTACTTAAATTTGTATGTGCTGAATTAACTAAATTATATGGTCCAATAATGTAATGGGATAGATAAGACAAGCCTTATTAAAAGACCCAGTCCATGTAGTTAAACAAAAAAAATAATAATAATAGAAAGATTCGTTTGCTCTTAAGTATCATTTAATAGTAATGATGTGTAGAAAAACATAGTTAGATCGTGTTTGCTTGTTTCGAAAATGTGATTCTCGAGTTCAAGTCTTAGTGAGAGATCGTGATAGGTATTCATCTAATATAGTAGAGAGCCAACATAGATAACCAACGCGTTTCCACATAAGGGAAATAAAAGCAGCATTAAATTAAACACATTTTGCTGTCACACTAATAAAAGGAAGCTCGAGATCGACTCACAATTCAAATTTTGACCGGACAACACATGTGGGTGAAGATATTTTAGACTCCACAAAAATGAAATGGAATGGATTACAATTGCTCTTATTTTGTATTGACATGTGGGCCGAATCTAAGTACGAATTTTCATATGCACGTGGACAAATAATAACTAAGGTTATGAGATAAATGGGATTTAGGCAAAAATAAATAAATAAAGAAGGAGAAAGTAGATATGGGATTTCTTTGATTAGGTTTGATTAATGCTTGCACATAGAATGTACAAAGTACATAATAATTAGGTTAAATTGGACATTCCGCACATAGAAATGTAAAAATTTATCTGTAGATGTCATAGACATGTACGTACTCTTGTCTTGTCCTTTTCCTTTGATAACATCATTTTGTTTGACAAAGAATCCATTTCTCTGAACCAAAATTGACCTCGGTGTTAATTATGGAGGAGCCGGTACACCATTTGTAATTGTATCCTCGACATATAAATCATCAACCATAGCGTTTTTTCATTCTTTAAGCAAGATTTAATTATGCGGGCGTCCTAGAGTTAGAGTATCATCACTTTCTCAATAGAGGTGACTATTATTTAGTGATTTGATATTTATTTTTTAAAAATAAAAGATGAAGTTTTGAATTTGAGCTTTACGAATGGAGAAAATTTATTTATGAGAGAAGTTTATTCCTTATGAACTAATCCGATCTAATATTGAATTAATTGGAATTCATTTTACTTTAGATATTATGTGATGCGCACATAAAAAATTTGCATAATGTTGGCACTATGGATAGCACATCTTGCTGTCCCCCAGTAAAATCTTTGATTCATCTAATGGATTGGGCGGATGCCCAATAGCGATTACTATAGAGGATGCTCCAACAATCTATATATAATATATAAAAGTCGGATGTAGAAGCTTCATTTGAGAACACTCAGCTCTTAATAAAATGTAGTTGCTTGCTCAAATCAATTTATTCGATAACTCTCAACTTCACGGTTAATTGGCCTTTCAATTCTAGTTCAATAAATTTTACTATATTTTATTTGTTCATATTCAATATATCTTGATTATCCGTTCATGTTATTTGTATGTATGATTATTTTTTTTGAAAAATTACTCTCGATATTTTGAAAGAACTCCTCAATTTGAATGATATTTTTTAAGTTTGACAGACCAACTGTTCTATAAGTATGAAGAAAAAATTCATCATTATGTATTATTCCTTTTATTCATGATAATTTTTCGACACTCTAAATCTCCCATTTTTCGTTGTACCAATACATATTACGATATATATTCTTCTTTAACGAGGAATATTCAGATTCTTCCGGACTAATTATGTCAATCCACAATGAATTCCTAGCAAACCCATGGGATAAGTCGTCTAGCCACACACGTCAATCCTTGGGTTCATATTACAGAATCATTCACTTTCTATACATATGATATTGCATATAATTGTATCGCTTAGATATTAATTTGATAATATTTAGTTCTTTTCACATTTTGTTGTATTGATTATGTCTATTTGATAAATATATGATTTTTGACAAATAATTATTTATATCTACATCCATTTAAACAGCTATATTACTTATTTAATTTTTATCATATGAAAATTGATGAAATTTACCGCGCAACGCGTGAGTGGCAACTAGTCTATATTAAACTAACTCGAACCAATGCAGTTCTTTCGGAAGTCAATGAGTTAATATTAAGGTTTTGAATCTACAATTTTTTGTTCTATAATTTTTTTTTCTAAATATAGATTGGTATATCGGTCATTTTTAATTGAGCTAATTACCTAAAAAACTCATTTTTTCCACATTTTATTGATTCTAGTATGAACTTTTTTATTTGATCTAAAAATACATAAACTATCAATTTGATATTAATATTAACACAATGTCAATTTTTTTGATTGATAGGGCCTCAACAGTGGCCATCCCCCCAATTGGGGTTGCCTATGACGATAGAGTTCGCTAGCGACCTTAATTGGGGGATGGTGGTCATTGATGAGGCTCCCTCGCCAACTTCCCTTTTCTTTCCTTTCTTTAATTTCCTTTTTCTCTCTCTCTTTTTTTTTTTTTGCAAATTCGGACGGTGAGGGCCTCACCGAAGGCCACCACAGCCCCCGTAGTGTTGCCGGCAACCATTAAGGTCGTCGGCTATCTCGATCGGAGGATGGTGGGCAGCAATTCCCATTTAATTAATGAAAATGTTGACGAGTGTTAATATTGATATCAAATTCATAGTTTGTGTATCAAAAGAAAATGTTCGTGCTAGATTCGATAAAATGCGAAATGTTTGGATTTTTTAGGTAACTAATCCATTTTTGTTTTAATGGTAAACACATGTTGGTTCAAAGGATGATGTGTTTATTTACCTTTGAAGTATTTGATTTGAGTATTGTGAATCAAGAAAATTTACGCCAAAAGAATTTTATATGTTAATAAACTGATCTTATTAAATTAAATTAGTTGAGGTAAATTGAGCTTAAAAATATTAGGACGGGGCCAACAAGAAAAATCCAAAATGAAGCGGATAGGGCAAGTCAGCTGCAGCGCAGAGGAAGCCACCGCACAGCCAAGGGGGTGACCGTCTCACCCTCACCAGCCCCCAGCTCATCCTCCCTTAAATTAAAAATCCTCCCAAAGAAATAAAAAGTAAAAATCAAAGATAAAAAATAAAAATCAAAAGTCCTCTCCTTCTCTCTCTCTCTCTCTCTCTCTCTCTCTCTCTCTCTATCTTCACAATCTCAAAGCCCCCCCCCCCCCATTCGGTGCCCCTCTCTCTCTCTCTCTACACCGACGCCATTGCCATTTCTCCTCCTCCTCCGCCCCTTCTCCCTCAGCTTCTCCCCCACCATTCCCTTCTCCCTCTCATCCCTAATGCCCGCCTTCTAGCTCAACACTCATCCACTCTCCCTCTCCATCTCTCTCTGAGGCGTTCTCTCCCATCTCTGTCTCTGTGTCTGTTGCCGCGGAATAAGCTGTGCAATGGAGTCGAACGAGTCCTCCTACGTGTCCTCGCCGGAGCTCCAGCCCAAGCGCTCCTCCCCCCAGCCCAAATCTCCCACCTCAGGTCTCTCACTCCCACCTGATCTGCTGTCCCTATCCGAAACTGCCCTCTGCTCGCTCGCCTGAATTGTCTGCTTCTCCGTTCAGATGCTTGATTGTTCGTGCTTGGTTTCTGTTTGTGTTAGTCACTGATTAGCAATGCAATGTTTCCGAGCTCATCGTCTTCGAATTTGGGACTTTTTGATTTACTGATGAGCTAGCCTCTACTCGTGGTGTGGTCTGCATCTGTTGAATCGACTGTTTCTTTGTTGAGGTGCTTGTATCTTATGCTAGGCTTTCCGTCGATGCTAGTAAACGATTAGTAATGCGTGATGGTCTCCACTACTTATATGCTTCCACGGAGATGCTTGATTCTCGGGATCGGTTTCTATCGATGTTGGTTAATTGTTAGGGATGTACCACTCTGAGCTCACGCCCTTTAATTTACTGATAGCCCACTCGTTCGTCTCTATTCCCTTCTGGTCTCTATCCAGCATTTGCATCAGTTCTGGTGCTTAATTCTTAGGTTAGGTTTTTTTTTTTTTTTTCGTTCGATGTTGGTGAATTGCATGCTTTCCTTGAGATTCGTACTTCTTGCGCTTTATTCGATTTTAGTGAATAGCTAGCAATGTAATGATTTTCTGCTCACTGTCTTTGAATTTGACTTGGTTCGATTCAGTTGATGGTCTACTCTTTCGTGTCTAATCTTATTGAGGTCTCCATCCATTATCTGTTTCAGTTAAGGTGGTCTTTTCTTACGTTTGTCTCCATCAGTTCTGGTACATAATTAGCGATGTGCCATCTCAAAGATCAGTATCATTTCTTTTACTTATAAAATTAAAACCAGAATTGGCTAAAGATTTGTTCTATTATGCTGATCGAGAATATTTGCTTGGTATACACTATAATGTCTATGGAGTTCTCATTCTCATGGTCCCTCTTGCCAGATTCTATGGAGAAGCCCACGTATATTAGGTTCCTTGTGTCAAATGCTGCAGCAGGATCTGTCATTGGAAAGGGCGGTTCAACCATTACTGACTTTCAGTCGCAGTCAGGAGCACGTATCCAGCTCTCCCGCAATCATGAATTCTTTCCAGGGACGTCTGATAGAATTATCATGATATCTGGTTCTATAGATGACATACTCAAGGCAGTGGAGCTGGTGCTCTCTAAATTGATGACTGAGGTAATATATAACAAACTTTGTTGCCATCACCTAAGCAACATGAAATGTAATACAAGAATTCTTTGTTGCAGATACCTGCTGAAGAGGGTAATGAGGTCGATCCGAGATCAAAAGTGAGGTTAATCGTTCCGAATAGCTTCTGTGGTGGTATAATTGGCAAGGCAGGAGCTACAATAAAGTATGAATGTTGCCTTCTCTCTCATTTTCATGATGAGCTTGAAAATTTGCTTTTATTTAGAGAAACTTCAATAGAAAGCAGGTTGTAATCTTAAAGAAGCTTCGGTCTGAAAATTTCTATGCTTGCAATTCTTTTAATATTTTATTCATTAGGATTAGAAGGATGGCCCATGGGCCTAGTGGGAAAATAAGGCAAGGGAATGTAAAGAGGCATCTGGAAAACCCAACCTATGAAAATCAAACCCAAAACCTTTTGATTCCAGGCCGAGGGTGACTGAACCTCCTTCTGCTGTTTTCTTATTTTGAAGATGGGTAACTGCTCTGTCTTTGTTTGGAGGGTCATTTGTATGCTGAGTTCTTTCTGTTTACTTTTCCATTTCAAACATGTGTATATATTAATTACTGTAAACCTCTAATCATCAAATACTTTCATGGTGAGCAATTGATGATGTGCGGAGGCACAAGTAGCTAATAGTGGGGGATCGGGGCACAAATAACTTGTATTTCGCTTGAATTGGAAGGCACTGTAAGCATTATTATCTTAAATGTGCGAAAGAAAGTTTTTAGCCAACCGAGAGGGGCTCCATTAAGATGTATCATTGAATTGAAATGCTTTTGAAGTTTTCTGGAAACTCAAACATGGCTCTGTTGAGATTATCAAAGAACCACAAAACGCAACATTATCCTATATGAGGGAAGAGGAATGACATAAGTGAGGAGAAGATAAATGAGAGATTAATTCAAACAATTTCTTGAAGACAACTTCAAATGTCGTGTAGTCAACATTCTCTGTTGATTCTATTTAATTTGAATGACTGAGTAATATTGTAGGATCCCTAAACATCATTTACCTAAATCCACTGGCATGGCTGTAGGATCGGTGATGGTTCTCACAGATCTGAGCTGCAGCATTATTCTGTCACTTGCTATGTTATTCATCTTTCATGGTAAAGCTATGCAGTGATACGGAAAAGATATGCTGATGTCTTCTGCCTTTTACCAGGTCATTCATTGAAGAATCCCAAGCTGGCATCAAAATATCTTCTCAGGATAATAATTATTATGGGTTGAATGATAGGCTAGTGACAGTGACTGGCACTTTAGATGAGCAAATGCGGGCAATTGACTTGATTCTCTCAAAGTTATCCGAAGACCCGCACTACCCCCAGTCCATGAATGCACCATTTTCATATGCAGGTACGGCATGATTCAATGTACATAGATGATTACGTGTTTCTTGTGTTTCTTTATTTACTAGTCATGAGTTGTCTTTCTTATAACACTGAATATGACTCGTGGTTATGAATGCTCATGAAGCTTCCGTAGGAGATGTCTATAATTCCTGCAACGAGAAATACAACATAAAACTTTTGCCTTTAGTAATATGGTTATGGCACTTAGTAGGTTGGGAAAGGTGGGGAGATGGCAGGATGATAGGGATTTAATTTTTTACCATTTGCTAGGTTGGGAAAGGTTGGAGTAAAGCTAGATGTAGACTCAGTTTCACATATCAATTGGCCTGCCGGGTACATGAGATGGAAGTATCATACATTTCACTACTTTATAGGTAGGATTGTTATTCCATTCATTCAATGCTCTTCCACTGTCTCAAAAGTGGCATATGTATAATATGTCGGCAACTTTCGACTTGCTGATTGGTGTTATGCCCTTGTATGGAAGGTAGTAGAGGACAATACTGTGGACATCATTTACGATCTTTATTGATAATTAATACAATATTTAGCTTAAGTTTAGCACAGCATTCTGAAAAAGTAACATTGCTGCCGATGACGGGGAAATTGACAATATTTACTCATAACAAGTTAAACAGTATGAATCACTCTGTTCAGTGTCAAGTGCTGTATTTCTTTTGAAATCATAATTGTATCTTCTATATATGTGGAGTTAGGATGCCCAGTTGAAAAAGTAATTGTGAGGTGTTGTCATCGAGCAAAAAATTATTCCTCTGTTCTTGGTTTCTCTTCTTTAATTTGAGGGCATCTACTTATCCAACAAACAGTATCAAAAAAAAAAAAAAAAGAAAAAAAGAAAAAGGAGGTAGTGAATGCAGGGGGACTATTGGAAATTACAAAGGATGGTATGAGTGTTGAGCACCTTTAGATAGGGAGTGTAAATGGAGACAAGGTGGATTCTCATGGAAATTTGTTCATATGCAAGAGTTTCAGCTTGACTGCTTTTATCTATTTGTTTTTGTTGCTTCCCTCTCAGGGATGGGGATTCTCTCTCGCAAAATTTGCAGATAATGGGAAGGGTAGGCTTTGGCGCATTAAGCTTGAGATTTTAATGACTGATAAAATAAATTTTTTCCTTGTCCTGGCGAAAATGACGTGATTGAAAAGTTTAAGGACTGGAGTTTGACTTAAATCATAACCCTTGAAGTAGGTGCAATAATTGTGGCAAAGGCAAAAAAAAAAAGCAATAATTTGTAGAACGAATTTTTTCTTGAATTTATTTAGTGAATTATAAATCAGTACGATACAGAGAAGGAGCTCAATTTGAAAAATCTTTGAAAGTCCTCGTTGACGAAATAAGCTGTATATGCATCAACCATGTAACTGTAATTCTTTTTTTTAAACAATGTCTAGTCTAAAATTTGTAAGCTGGTTAAATGTTTTACGATGCTCATGTTGTATGTCTTTTCTTTTATGCTGTTACATATAATTCCTAGTAAGTTATCTTAATTTGAATTTATAGGTGTTTACTTCTCCAGTTTTCATGGTATTCCATATACATATGAGCTTCCTTCTGTTGCAACAGCCGCATATAATACAGTCAACTATGGACCAACTGGAGGTGGGGCAAAATATCCGAATGTCAAGGTTGGCTCGATATCCTATTGAATTTATGACTGTTCATTTGTCATTTATTTATTTATTCATTGCCAGGGGCAACGTTTATTTGTTAAAAGTTACTAAGTTGAAGTGAAATCTGATGTTTCGATGACCCTCTCTGGCTATGGCTATCTGTAGGATGTTTGCACGTAATTTTTTTTTCTTTCAATCTTTAGGAGGAAGGTTGCCCTTTCAATGTGTATTAAGAAAGCTTGTTTTACTACTTTGCCTTTTGGCTAAACAGCATACTCCTTTGCAATCTCAAACTGGAACTTGTCTTGTTATTTTAGGTTCTTGCCAAAGTGTTGACTTAAGGCAGTTTAGATAACATTTCCAAGGAAACGTACTTTCTGAAATAATTTCCAGCCTATTCTAGACCTATGGACTCCATCTCTAGGTCTTTTCCATTTCCAGAGTCCTTGGAAATTTTGCTTCTTGATCTCATCATAGCCAAGCTGATAGCATTGGTCCGTAGTAGACTGGAATTAATATGGCCAAAAAGTAAACCAATTATTTTAGTTTTATTGTCAATTCAAATCACGAAATGCCTCCCTGATGTCCTACAGGAAGATCGAAGCAACTCAATGACTATCGGCATTGCTGATGACCGTATTGGGTTAGTTGTCGGCCGAGGTGGAAGGAACATTATGGAGATCAGTCAGGTTGACATTTAAAAGTTTTGTCTGTTTCATTTCGTTCTCTAACTGAGCATTGATCCTGACTGATATAATGTTGTTTGCCTCTACAGGCTAGTGGGGCCAGGATAAAGATTTCGGATAGAGGTGATTACATGTCTGGGACAACTGATAGGTACCCCATCAACCTTTTACCACCTAAACATGCCATCCTCGGCATTATCTTCTTCTTGGAATAGAGTTTCTGATAGGTCTGCCTATCTGTTTTGCAGGAAAGTCACCATCACGGGTTCACAGAGAGCTATCCGAGCGGCTGAATCCATGATAAGGCAGAAGGTAGCATATGATGCGGAGAATTAGCGTGTTTAACTATTTCGAGTCGGTTTCGCTGGACCTTTATATGTCTTGTGGATCTTCCTGCAATGTGCTGCAAATTCTTTCTTCGTTTTCTTTCTTCGCTTATAAATCTGTGAGACCACATCTCTTTTTGCTCAATTGGTTGCTGGAAATCCGTCAAGTTGAGGCTAGGCTGGGAACTTGGGTGTTTTCTTTTTCGGGGTTATTTGTCAAGGGGAGAGCTGAGCGGCTTATAGGATGGGACACAGTTTATCCGAGGGAACTGTGTTAGGGATATTCACCGACTGTTGCTTTTGTTTTTCGATTTAGTCTTTTGCTTCGGATAGTATAACTGTATCTGTTTACTGGAAGCTACAGGTGATGCATTTTGATTATCTGATGCATTTTTTCGAATCTTCATATGGTATCTGAGTTATTATTAATTTCCGTGCTTATTTGAACTTGGACAAAGCAATCAAGAACTAAACTTTGTATATATCACCAAGAACAATGTTTTGGTTCTTGTCGGAACCAGTTAATAAGGATCGAAGTAGCAGTAGGCTCCGGTCTTGATGCGTCACACAAGGGATTCATTCCTGCTGACGGGAGGTTGGCTCGGGTGGCAGTCATCAATGCAAACGAAAACAAGAAAAGTTGTTCAACGGGAATAAAAATCGGGGACCTCGAATCCTATGTTGATCATCTGGCCCTGATAAATAAGGCCCGGCTTGGACGCTTTAAAGAGGATTGATTAGAGTAGGCTTAGTCGCCGTCATTATAAAGGAAATTCATGAATCTAGGAGGAAAAGGAAAAGGTGATTGAAGGGACATCGGAGATTCTACCAGAAAATTCATGAATCTAGGAGGAAAAGGAAAAGGTGATTGAAGGGACATCGGAGATTCTACCAGAAAGATGGGACACGAGATGTCGCTAGTAATAACCAAACTGAGCACTCGAGACTGATGAATACCACTATGTCAAATTCCTTGGTCATATCAAGTCTTTTTTGACTCGGTAATTCCTTGGCAAAAGATATATATAAGAGATCGTGAGATTATTGTTTTTTTATTTTTTTATTTTGACAGCTGGATTATTGTCGTCACAATTAAGCGACGAAATAAAAAAGAAAATGGTCTAATGGGCAGTCATAAGATAGAAAATATTGCAGGGTCTTCATGTCATCACGCACGAAAATACTTCTTATGTCTGTTCGTACGTGCCATATGGATATGCATGGTGGATTGGTGAAAATTGATCGGGATTGTATTTGGATATTCCTCGTTATTAATGGAAAAATGAAAAAGAAACTAGGAAAACTATATCAGCACGCGTCTTAATGAAAAAAAAGAGAGGCAGCGATCATTTTATTAGTAACTAACATATGGATGAGCATTATAAAAAGTAAAATAATCATTAGTGCGATTGATAATATCATATTATTTTGGAAACGAAGCCTTAAGGCATCATGACCATATCATGAACGCCTGTCTTCGTGATCATTTGCATGCATGCGAAAATACTTAACATATCGCTGCTGATTTATCCCAACCTACAATTAAATTCTTAAAATGGCTTTGAAAATGCAATTTTCACGTGGAGAAGTTTATGTTATTGTATTGATCATGAGTGGGGCTGCTCGAGGCGTATCGCCATACCCGCCCCCGCCATATCCTTCGCCGTAGCCCGATCCGTATCCGGAGCCGCTACCGTATCCTGAGCTGATGCCACCGCCACCACCTCCTCCGCCTCCACCTCCTCCCCCGCCTCCTCCTCCACCTCCACCCTTCCCTCCACCGCTTCCATAGCCGCTCCCACTTCCATAGCCTGAACCGCTTCCCATGCCGGAGCCTCCACCTCCACCACCACCACCTCTTCCGCCGCCACCGCCACCGCCTCCGCCTGCTCCAGTCCCACCGCCAGAGCCATACCCTTGGCCGCTTCCGGACCCATATCCGGAGCCATACCCACCCTTTGCATACCCACCACCACCGCCTCCACCTTCACCACCACCACCTCCACCTCCACCACCATATCTTCCCGGTCCACCGCCATAACCGGAACCGCTCCCTGAGCCATACCCGGATCCGTAACCAGATCTTGAACCAGTCGTACTAGCACCGGCACCACCACCACCACCACCCCCACCACCCCCTCCACCCCCTCCACCACCGCTACCTCCTTTAAGCACTACGGCTTTAGGCGTCGACCGTGCCGCCAAGCAAATGTCCACTAGAAATAGGACCAAGAGAGCACTGGCTATCACCTTAGGCCTCCCCATTGGCCCAAAAACCCTTTCCAAATCTCAAACTCTCGCTCTCTCTCTGTATATGAATCCAATCCAACCTTACTATTAAAGAGAAACCAATGCACATATAGACTTTGAAGTGTGAGGTGATGAAAAGTTCCAATGCAAGGGTCTCTATTTATAGGGCAAATCTGAGCTGATTCCTTCTGACTTATTTAATTCCCTGGCTTTGCTTTTTCTACTAACTTCTTCTCATTGGACTTTTAGATGCATATATGTATATTCTTTTTGAGAAAAGATGGGCAGAGAGGGGGGACGTGCCTTTGGGATCATAAGTGGGTGTTGGTGTGGTGGTGGGGGTGGCTGTGGTGCCATATAGTGTGGGATGATAATGCTGTGGATTAACAAGAAATTAATAACAAATGATATATACCAACTATGTACTTTAATATGTTGTTCTTTCTTATATGAATTTTTTTTTAAAAAAATATTATTCCGAACAATCCTTATATCTTTGGGACAATAGATTTGCACCGATTCTTATCTCCCAGTGTAGTTCGGACCACCCGCAGGTACAAAAGATAAGGAACCATTCGGAGGACGGGACCGAGTAATGACTTCATGCAATATATTTACTCTATGGAATAAAGGCTTTCGTGGATTTGACACTTCCGTCCTGGGTATAGCTAAAGAGATGGACCAATGGGAATCAAAAGTATTCCCGCAATTAGGTCAATCCTTTCGTACTTTGAAAGCTGTGCACCACTTTAAGAGCACTAGTCTCTTTTGTGCACCGCTAGGGCCATACATATTCATATTCAGAAAAAAAAAAGAGGATTAACTTCAGTTGAATGCCCCTTAAAACGAGAATTTTATAGAGTCCAATCCGAGATTATTAAGTTGCAATTTGTTGGATGGTTGCCGATAATAAAATAATAAGAAATTTATTATTTTATATGAAACTTATTATTTTGAATACAAGACTCTTGTTAAATAACAATTTTTTTCTCTAACCGAAAAAAATAACAATTTTCTTTCTATCTAGGAAGAAACTTATCTTTTTGGGAAAATTTCAGAACATATCACAGTTTGAAAACAAGTATTACAGTGTATTATATTTCGAAAAATTAACATGGTGCATCACGAAAAATTTGAAAATTTTCACCGTGCATCATTTCCGTCAATTGATGGGCGGAAAGCTAACGTGACACGTTAATTGGACAAACGGTGCCAATGTGGCCGTGCCAACTCAGCATCTGGGTCCCACTCCCTTTTTTCCCCCACCCCAATTAAACAGTCTTAGGTTCAATTTGTCTAATTAGGGTTCATTTCGCCAATTAGGGTTCAATTCCCCCAAATATAACTTCAATTCGCCCATTTCCCCCAATTTCAGAGAAGAGGTAATCGGCGGCAAACCCATGGATGCTTCGTTTGTCTTCCTTAGTTGGTATAGTGCATTTCATTTCAATGCTTATTAGGTTCAATTCATCCAATTAGGGTTCAATTCGCTCAAATTTCAGTTCAATTCGCCCATATCCCCCAATTTTAGAGAAGAGGTAATCGGCGACAAAGAGGTGGATGCTTCGTTTGTCTTCCTCAGCTGGTATGGCTCATTTCATTTTCAATGCTTTGTTTGCATCTCCGTTTCCCCTAATTTCACTTGCAATCGGTA
This sequence comes from Punica granatum, assembly GCF_007655135.1. Lineage (NCBI taxonomy): Eukaryota > Viridiplantae > Streptophyta > Magnoliopsida > Myrtales > Lythraceae > Punica > Punica granatum. Next base: position 30,147,223 of record NC_045128.1, read on the forward strand.
AAGAGCAGTGGTGATTGGTGATCCTGAGGTCGATGCTCTGTTTGTCTTTCTCATCTGGTATCAGGAAAAAGAAGTGGTGATGACTGATCCTTTGTATTTTCTAATGTTAATTTTGCTTCCTCTGTTGCTAGCTGTTGCATAGTACAGAGCATAATTGCTGTCAAAGAAATGATCTCAAGTGGATCAATTGAGATGAGGAAAGCTTCTCCAATATCGTTCAGTGTATCTCGAGGTGATAAAGAATGTCATCATGGAGTTAAAGCTGTAATGCTGACTTCATGGAGTGAGAAGAACCGGAGAGAAGATTCTTGCGATGCAAATTTTGGAAGGTTTGTAAGCATTGCTGATTTATCAATTTCTCCTGAGCTCGATTATGCTGGAAGGTTCTGTATAATGTATCATGATATGATAGTGAGTTTGGTTTAATGCATCATGATATGATGATGAGTTTGCTAGTTTGGTTGTTTTGGCAAGATGATGATTGCGAATATTTTGAATGCTATGATCATGAGGATACAAAGCACACAAATGATGTTATTAGGTGTTTGATTAAGGAGAAAGAAGGCCTTACAACAGAGCTAAAGTTGATAAAAGAAAAGAATGAGATTTTGCTTGTTAAGTTATCGACAATTGAGGATAAGGTGGAAGCATTGAAATGGAGAAATAACAACATGGAGAAAGAGATAATGGGAATAAGGTTGCAACTGGAAGATGTAAAGTCAAATTGGAATAGGATTTGGTCGATAAAAGCTGTACTTTTGATCATGCTTATGTGTATGATTGTATTGGTTTGGGTCTATGCAGGCATAAAAAGTGAAAAATCCTTGTATTTGCCGTGACAAAAGTACTGTTCTGCTGTAGTGAAGATTGTACTCATTTGGTTGTATTGGTTTGGTTTGCGTGTATGTGCTACCAATGTTGGCAAGACAATTTTGTGTACTGTTAGAAAAATGTATATATTGGTACTTTCTATACCATTGTTCATGACTTTGTGTACTGATTTGTAATGGATAAAATGCCTCTTTCTGTACCATTGGTACACTCAATAAGTACTTGTGAAGTTTCATCAATTCCTCAAACAATACGACTGATGAAAACAGTATTAATACTGGCATACCAAGAGAGACACAAAAGACAATCATGAAAATGGACACAATAGAGATTGTATTAATCTATTAAGTATCCATACACCAACAAAGACAGTCATGAAAAGATGGTGAAACCAAGCCATCAACTACTTCCATAAACTGTACAACAAAAGTTACACAAAATAGCAAGAACCAAGCCATCAACTACTTCCATAAATTGTACAACAAAAGTTACATGAAATAGCCAAAACCAAGCCATTCATTTGTCCCATAAACTACACCAAAAACTCACACAAATTAGTCTAAACAAAAACATCCACTTTTCCTATAAACAACAGCAATAAGTTACACAAAATGACCTCACATAAACTGAAGCTAATCATGTTTTTCTTTGCACATGTCATCATTAGCAGAGGCTGACTTCAGTGCCTTTCTTCGTGCTCTGGTCAAGGGTCTTCTAGGTTGATGGACTTGTTGGTCTTTTCCTGTGGAGATTTGCCCACTATACCTGCCAACATAATTGGTCCTGAATGGTTGCTTAGACACCTGATTCATATTTATGCACATCATCATTATAGGTAAAAGACAATCAATGATGATATCTTAGTTAAACTCTACGACAGTTCTGCAACCATCAACAAACCCCTTTCTTAAACTCTCAAAGCATACATACAACCTCTTAAACCTAGCTACACAGTCAGGTCTATTCCTATCGAGTATTAATTCAAATGTACTTCCCCCATAAACCTTCTTCAACTCAGCAAGATACGTATGCAACATATTATAGTGTTCTTCTATGGACCCTACAATAAGATTTCTTGCATGTGCTCTTGTTCTGTAGCAAGTAACTTTGGACACTTGGATTCCAAATTGGATAGTAACTTCTCGCATCATATTTGAAACCCTCCAGTTCATATTTTGCCTAACCTTGTCTATGAAATGTATTCCCAGCCATTCATATGTTGATCCCTTATTCCTTGCAACTCTAGAACATGTGTGCTCATTGGTAAAATCTCTTCACAGCAAGTCCTTCTCTTTTACGAGTCCAGCTACCATAAATTCCCCATGGACATTGCTTTTCTTTGTAGAGAACCTCAATATGCATCTTACAGCTCCTCTTCCACCTCAACTCAAAGCCATTCACAACGGCATAACTCTTCACAACTTTCTTGAACTAATCATTGTTGGAAAATATTACATTTTCACTTAGTATGATATTGGAAATACCTTTATTTGGATTGAATGGTCTGTACTTCTTCCTCCCCTTTCCCATACTACTTTCTGCTGCACTGTGATCTGCTTGTTCCTTAGTCGACCTCATTCTCTATCTCTTCATCCCATGCTCAGTTTGTATATTAAATGCTTGCCCGTTCTCCCTAACTTCTGTAAACTCTTTATTTTCTCCATCACTAACACCTTCATACCCACCTAGCTCAGAGTCATCCCTCTCAGTCTCATCCTCTTCACCATCCTCTACTTCCCATACATCATCATCAGTGTCATCCTCATTACCAGCCCCTGCTACCCCTGCTTCCATACCATCATCACCACTATCTTCCATCCTATCTGCTTCAGTATACACAGTAACTATTTCATATTTCAATCCAACATCAGCCATAGACATCACCTCAGAATCAGTGTTCATGTCAACCAAACTAACGTCTAAACTACTTTCAGGAAGTAAACACCACATTCTGTTTGGTTCTTTGTAGCCAAAGTCATTTAAATGTCCTTTCATCTCATGCCACGACATTATATCAGCATCCACAGTTAATATACAACTTGTACCCCCTATGTACTCAACTGGTAGTGTTAGTTTCATTTGGCCTCCTTAGTATAGTTGCATACCAAACTTAATTCCCACCTTACAATAGCAAAACAAAAGTTCACTGACAGTATAGACTCAATAACAAACATCACTTATTCTAGCAGTAGACAAATAAACCACGCCAAACTAGTCGATCAAGTTATGATTTTGAACTTTCATTGTCTTCATCTGCTGGGATGAGAATGACACGATTCATTGACAGACCCCCAACTGCTCCAAGTCACCAACTTTATCCAAGTTTTGCTTCTCTTATAACTAAAGAAATGATTTTATGTACTATCATGAACTGTAATGCCATCATCAACACCAACTCAAATCATTCACATGCAAATGGAATAAGACAGTACCTGTTATTGATCCTTGTATCTGCTCCTGTATTTACCAGTCGTTGCTCCTCTTCTCGCAAGTAGTCCACACCAGCCAACGATCGACTGCTTTCTCCCTCAGAATTCCGTCGATCCTTCCTCTGATCCTTGAAGATTTAGGGTTTTGATCAACTCTGCTCTTGATTTGTGAGAGGACATGCAAAGACACTTTGTTCCGGAGAAGGGTGGGAAATAAAGAATTGGGGCTGGGGAAAATAAGGAAGTGGGACCCACAAACTGAGTTGGCATGGCCACATTGGCACCGTTTGTCCAATTCACGTGCCACGTCATTTTTCCGTCCATTAGTTGACGGAAATGATGCACGGTGAAAATTTTCAAAATTTTCGTGATGCACCATGTTAATTTTTCAAAATATGATGTACTGTAAAATGAATTTTCAAATTGTGATGTACAGTGTCATTTTCTCTATCTTTTTCATAGCATTCTTCAAATCCACCTTTTAAAAAGGTCATGCTAGCAACTCCCAAAAAAATAAAAAATCCATACATAATTCATGGGTATGAATAACTTGCTTAAAATTTCCACCAAGCCTACACATAATCTGAATGCATATTCAAATTTAAAAGTTGGAACTAATCATAAGATATATGATGAATTTAATGATCTTTATATATATATATAGAGAGAGAATATGCTTTTCAATTTTTCGATATTAGATTAACTCTTATTCTTAACTCACTATATCAGTTTTCACATATACATGTGACATTAACTCCATGTGCCACGTGCACATGAACATCTACTCTCAACATTCGGCTACGAATTGAATACTACTTACATACTCAGACTTAGAACTATGAGATGGACTTTTCACACTAAAGCGAGATGAGACATTTGACTGCGAGACATGCTTTCTCTACCATCCCAGACTTAATATGATGACCATGAGGAGGGCTTCCTCTTATGCTTTTGAGCTAAATAGTCCACAAGTAATTTCGCATTCAAGCTACACTAACATGAATCGCACTTTGGCTTCTTCTAACACTAGGCATGGTGTAGTGCAATACAAGCGCATATAGATGTGTTGCTCACTCTTATATGATTTCAAATTTCCATCGAACCTATAAGTGATTGAACTCATATCTAACTCAAAAGTTTGAGTAGATATGATGATAAATTCAATTATATTATACACTATTTTTTGTTCAATTTTTTAATATTAGATTAACTCTTATTCTTAACTCTCAATCTTATGACAAAGGCTTGTTATAAATGTTTTATTTCAAATTCATCAAACCTTATATAATTATATGTAAGAGGCAGCTATGCCATTGTGACATAATCATAATTAAGATTGCCAATCTGTATCGTATTGTGTTTATACAGGTCATGCCTAAACAAATTCATGTAAAAAAAAGTCTAAATCCGAATATGACACATATATCAAACGTGTCAAAATATGAAAATCCAAACATGATCCTTTATTTCTGATTTGACACAAATATAGCTATTTAACCTGTTTAATTAAACTTGTTTAAATGTATACATGTATTACACGATATGATACGAATGCCTAAAATGAACACATCCGTACAATATTTACACAATTAAATATGTCAACCACAAACTCAGACCAACTAAATAGTAAACACAAAGTTCACACAGAAAAAAATTAAGTATAGTAAAGTATTAGCCAACAATTATTCAATATAGGGAAAGAAACGCACCATATTTGGTATAAGGTCAAAAGCCGAAGACCAAATAATAACATAAAAAGTTAAATGGATAAAAAGGTTCGATGACACAGTAAAAAACGTTTAATTAAATGGATTTAACAGTGTTTGAGATTACACGGGTTCAACCCATTAAAACATCATTATTTATATGGATCATATGGGTTCGATCCATATTAGATCGAAAACATGTTGAATTTGTTTAGTTTCGTGTTGTATGATTGTATCCGCGTCGTGTTATCATAACGTGCCATCGATTGTCATCCCTAATCATACTATTTCTTTCTTCAAGCTCTTACGTCCTCCCCATGGAACATATGAGTTGGGATCCTAAATGACTTGGCGACGATTTTGGCTGACTTATGGAGCTTTGCTCTATGGTTGTTTGCTATATTTACACGATATACTTCATCTAATAAATATAAGTTGACTATATCCAAAATCTTAGCCAAAAATTTTAATTTGTTTAATCTAAAAAACTATGTGGATGGGGGAATGAGAATCTGGTGCAATACCATTTACAAAAAAAAAAAAAGATTTGGTGTAATAGTATAAATTGCCAACTTAGAATCATAAAGTTCTGGATTTGATCTAACCATTGAAATTTTTATAGCTCTTTATTTAGTTTTTTGCTATATTTATACTAAACAATAAGTCTCTTTTGTAATCGAAAAAGAGAACTATATAGATTTATCTGCCAATTATGCAACCGACATGGAAATTGAATCATCTCACAGAACCAACCTAAATGAATATATAGTCGTGGAGGAGACACAGTTACTCACAAATCAAATACTACATAAACTGTGTAAGCCACTCCATGGCGGCATGAGCTTTGTTTTATGTGAGACTTCTCATTCATTGGTTGGGTCTCAAATGTGTGTCATCTCAACATATAAGTTGTTCTGGTAATGATGGTGAGGCAGGAAACTCGAGGGGAAGAACGCGTTAACTGATCAATTAATGCAATCTTAAGTGTCGAGCTCCCATTTGTCTTCAAAATTTCCCTTTTTCTTTCTTTTTTATTATTATTATTATTATTATTATTATTGCGAGACACTCATAATTCTCATAAATGAATATAAAAAATAAGATATATAAAGGAGGAATTCAAAGTTCTATTATCAAGAATCGAATATGAAATCTCTTGATTTCAGATGATGAGATATACTATTACTACATTTTTCTCTCAAATTTGGGTTATTTAACTAGGGATTTATCTAATTCATTTTGCCACTAGGGATTTGTCTAATTAAATGCCACAAAAATATTTCAAGCCACAAATACAGGCAAAGCCCTATATTGCCCATCTCACCAACCCCAAAATTCCTTGTCGAATCTAGAAAATTGACACTATAGGGGGTGGGGTTGTCTCTCGTAATCGAATACCCTAATTTCTTCACGAGTACGTTTGAGCATGACAAGTGGCAATTATACAAATGTTGTTTGGCTGGTTTTGCTTTTCGGTTGGGTTGGCAAGGAATTTTATTGCACCATAATGCCAGGTTCAATCATATCATCGCAATAAGGCGGATGGCACCACACTTCCCCTTCTATTGTTTAATTACCTTTTGTCTCTTTCTTGTTAGCATTTATATCCAAGAAAATGGAAGGACCGATTCGTTTCCAACTACTCAGTTCTCTTGGTCAGTACTCTAACATTTGATTCAATGGAGAGTTGAATTTTCTTGGCGATGATAGAGAGCGATCGAGAGAACCTTATGCACGGGCCGTTTTTCAGTGACCTAACTCATCAAAGAGTGAAAAATACGGTTATAACGTGATGGTATATATCATGTGCTTTTCGACTTAGGCCCATTGGCCTTCTTTGAATCCGAAAAAAAAGTGGTCGATCTTATTCTCTATCAATCATCTAATTTGATTGGAGAAGTTATTAAATCAGTGTTCTTTAAATACCTCCAAACTTATTCTGAAATCAACAATAATCGCTAGTAATTTTATTTCAGCAATAACTTTTCTAAAATATAATCCATGTTATCTGTGAAAAGCTTGCTTTGTAATATATATCCGCTCGGTACAATGGTGATCAACCCAACTAAGATTAGTAAAAACAGGCTTATTTCCTTTAATCAAACTTTCAAATCTTCTATACATTGGAACACGGTTCATTGTGAAAATAGTATCCATCTAATTCCCAGTTTTAGAATGTTTTTGGTAGCTAGATCAGATTTGGTGGAGGATAGGATCCGACAAATTCTTATCTTGTGATTGGAGGAGGGAAGGATTAAATGAACTACCCATAAACATGACAACTCAAAAGGCAAAATGGGCATGCTTATATTAGGTTGAAATTAGGGGGAATCAGGACAATAATTTGTGCCCGAGGACAGAATTACATATTCCTGGTTTGTCTTCGGATTAATTTACAGAGTGAAGGTCGTCAGCAACCTCGCCAGGACAGTGATGGCTGGCAACCATGACCTTTCTTTCCCTCTCTGGTTGAATCTTGCAAAATCAATCATTATTGTTAGATAACACACGTACCAACCTACTATTACAATAAGTTTGTTTCTTTTTTCTTGTGCACATTTCTCTCCAAGAAAGAGAAGGACCAATTTCCCTTTCTAACTACTCGGTTCTCAACTTCGAATTTTTTGCTTGCTCGAACATCTGAATTTAGTGGAGAAATTGAATTTTCTTGATGAGAGGAAAAGACGGATGGATTGGAGCGTCGTCTTTTGTTAAGTGTGCATCTTTCCATATTTGTCTTTGGTTTTGGTGCTTGTCTCTCTGGATTTGAAAATAAGATATATCTCTACGGGAATAATGATCAAAATAAAATAATTAAGTTGCACTCGAATTGCATAAAAAGTTTATGGTCCCGTTTACTTTAAGAAAATTTTCACAAAAAATGGAAAACCTTAAAATATATGTTACCTACTTAAAATGAAGAACAATTTTTTAGAAAAAGAGATTTTTCTAATTTTCCAAATTCAAAATAATTTAGAGAAGTACTTTTAATAGTTTTCCAATTTTCTTCTCTTTAATTGGAAGGTTCTTTATCAATTATTTTTTTCTTTTAAAATTATGTCAATTATCCTCCCTTTAATTGGAAAGTCTCCAATGGTTATTAGATGTTCAATAAAAGATTGAAAATTCTAAATTTTGAGTTTATAAGCATGATTTATAAATTATTTTTAGATAAATAAATTTATAAAAGGAGAAGAAAAATGAAAATAAAAAATTGAAAAAAAACTTTCTAAAAGTAAACATGCCCTATAGTTTTCTAGAAGAAGACCTCTCACATGTAATGCACGAAATTTTACCAGAGCTAGAAAAAGAATTTTGAATGAATAGAAGGCTCATTAATATATGAACCATTTTATTATACATATACTAGGCTATTGAATCCGTGCATTGTAGGGGTTTTGTAAAAAAAAAATTATGAAATGTTAGATATTAAAAAATTATTAATATTGATTTATACTTTATATTAATATATAGAAAGGTTGTTTTTATACTATATAAACTTTAATACGACAAATTTCATACCCATTCAAGATAAAATTAATTTAAGAGCTCATAAACAAATCGTTCATATAAAACATTTCATATACATGATCTCAATTATCAATTTAATTTATAAAAAAATTCTAAACTATTGAAAGAAATATTAATAATCATAGAATCCATAAAATTTTTATATTAAGTATTCGCAATTGTCTTTTCCCATTCATATTTCATATATTAATTTTTGTAAATTTGAATAATTTAAGATAAAATGACTAATCATTTCAATGGGAGATTAACTTAATTTAACTTTTATGAGGCTAATAATGATTATTAAAATTAACTTGGGAAGGTTTAATAAATCTTAATTTCTTTAAAATTATGTATATTTATTTACTAATAAAATAGCAATTGATTATAAAATAATGATAAGTGATTAGAATTATTGTTAATGTTTCTTTTGGATATATTTTCTTTAATTCAATAATAAGTAATATTATTTAATTTCCATATAATATATTAATTTATTAAGATATTTACTACTGTACCATTATTTATTAGAGATATTTACAATTCAACCATATTTAATAAGGTGTGATATATATATATGATGTAGACCGGGAATAAAAGCCGAGTCAGACAGGACATTTTGAGCCCGGCTCCATATACAATAATCGGGAGGTCAAATCTAGTTCTTAGTCGGGCCAATGTAACCACATGTTTCATCACTTTGACCAGTGAGGTCGACATAACAGTAGGGCATGATGGATAGATTGGTCTTACAATATGCAAATCGTTTTCCATGTAATTACATTGGTATTTTGTAATAGTATGCCATGTATATGTATATATATATGCAGAGTAGAATTCCCCTTTAATACTTTTTACTTGGCCAAGTTTGTAATACATTGGTCGATGAGTTTTCATAATATAGATCCATGATATATGTTTAAATTCTAGACAATTTGCTTACTTTCAGCATAATTTTATTTTTAGTTTTGTAAATGTAGGAATAGATACGCATAATACTATATCTTTGGGCATTCACAATTTCATTTGCTTTCCTTTTAAACCATACTAGTGCAACAGCACGTGCATTGGCTGCATATAGTCTATTATTAAGGCATCGATGACATTTTGTTAGTGATCTAGTTGCCCTTGTTGTGGTCCAAAATGAATACAATGTTCTCCCACGATAAAAAAAAAGTTTTGTTACTCATCCAATTACGATGAACGCAGATTAAAATGTAAAATTTAAAATACAACGCAACAAAATAACATTGCTTCGTATTATTCCGCTGGGGTCTTTTAAGACATCACGCATTATAACCAATATTATGACACGATTGACATCTAGAAACTTGTATATTCCTGTCTTTTTATAATCAGACTTGTATAATCAAAATTTATGCTCTACTTAGAAAATATTTATATACTTATCTCGAAATTTATGTTCTAGATATAGGCTATGTATTACTTCCTGTCATTTGTCATGTCACCTGATTTGCATACCTATAAAAAGAAAAAGAAAAACAAAAGTCACCTAATGTGCATACCTTGAAAGTTGGACTAAATCGTGCGTACTGGTGAAGCAAAAAATATTCTATTACAAGACAACTATATTAAGAGCCTGGGAATTTTTTAAGGCATATAACCATCTTTTATTTTACTTTACCTTGGTGTGAAATAACATAGCATGACCTCCCTTGCTGCAGACATCCGAGTGTGGCCTACCGTTTCAAATGCTGAATTAAATGCATATGGTCCACCGCTATTAAAACTTATTAATTCATAACTAACACTGCCTAAGATGTCACAATTTATATAGTAAAATTAATTCGTTTATTATCTGCATTGTGCAATGAGGTACAACAAGGAGTAAGCAAAATATTTTGCAACCGCTTGCCTTTCACATTGCTAATATTTTGGCTTATTTAAATGAAACCTAACAACCTATGATAATGATAAATCACAAATTCTGGTTGTACAGACAAGGTACTAATATTAAAGATTAATAATGCACTATAATCAATCAAATCCAATCAAATGTTGAAGTTTAGCTCCCTTTTTCCTTGTGTTTCAATACTCAAGCCTCCATTACACTGCCTGCATCCTCAAGCCTGCTCCATTAGAAAAACGTGTGAAATTTCGAGGAGGTAATAATCCACAATGCTACTTAATCGAGATGTTCTTTAAAGTACATATATACACTTATTAAGAAGCTCTTAACTTACTTTCCCTTGGTAAACATAATATGTTATTTTGAAATTCATAATGTTTCTAACAGCACTCAATGACCTGCCAACAAATTTTGATGTTCCAATCTTGTTAGCCATTAGAGTAATCTATAACGAAAGAAAGTAAACATTAAGATTGAATTGATACAAGAAAAAAGATTTGTACCTTCATTTTACGTCGGCAATGGTCTCAAGTTGTGTGTTGTACTGAACAAGTTCTGAAAACAAGAATGTAACTGCACTTAAACTGACCACTGTCCAGATGATAAGAAAGTTGTAATCAATATTGGGAAGTACATGATATAAACCTTTTCAATTAATTAGACAAAACTTATAAAAAAAAATCCATTAATGAGACAGTACTATTAAGCGACAAGTGCAATATCTAAAAGAAGAAAAACATCGAGCCAATCCAATCAGCATTGATCATCATCATTTAATAATTGGGTAGTTAATTTTCTATGAAGAGTCATGATTTTTTCAATCAACTAGATTACAAGCAACTCTTTAAGATGGTATAAACCATGAAAAATAAAATGAATGAACTCTTCTATAAAATAATCTAAATACGGCACGACAATCAAGATAATTTAGCAAGCAGTTCTTTGTATTTCAACTCTTTGAACCCCAGTGATCCAAATGAAAATGAGACGATACAGTCGGTTCGGCATCAAACATCAATAAAAATTATATCCAACAAGCAAGATCTCTTTATGAGACCGCTATGAACCATCTTATGTGCAATCGAAAAAGTATAGGATGATTTAATTCAGAAAATGAGCTCATGTACATGGAGAGAGAGAGGGAGGGGGAACTTCTATTGAGGGGCTTATTGAGGACATTGGAGTATATCCTTATCTTCCCAACCTCTATTATTTCCGTCACTGCCGAGGACTCTGCTTTATGGCAGATGACTTATGCTACTCTCTTTATTGGTCTAATCTTGACATGCGGGAGGCGACTGCAGGGCCAAAGAGATTGGTGGAAAGTGCTCAAATTTAAGCCTCCGAAACGGACAACAACACAATCAATTTGCAGGACATGAGAAAAAGAAATTGCGACAATTTATGGACATGTGTTTATCAACCAAATTCAACTCAGTTAATGAGGCTAAATCCATCACCATCAGGCATTAGAAGACATGGGATATGGAAAATGCATTTGAAATATATAAACTAATTAACCATGTTAAGTCAGCAGCCACCATTTTGATCACTTTTCGCTTTTAAGAGACTTGACATTTCCAAGAATCATAACACTATCTCATCCTAATCATCTTTTAGGATATGATGAAATGAAGCCATTCTTTTTAATACATATTCACCAAAATTGTTGCACGGTGGATAGAATTGCGAGAGGGAGCGGCATTTTATTTCTTTTTCTTTGTGGAAGACGTTTTATCAACCTGCAAGGGGGCGACCGGTACCGATCATCTTTCTCAGGCTACTGTGTGGGCACTGGGGCGCGATTTGAGTGCACTCATCTCCGGCTCGTGACACTGACCCTCAACTTCCGTTTACTGCTTCAACAGTTGGATCAGCGAAAGTCATCTATGATCTTGTGATGATTAGTATATTACGACGGCATTTAATATTTCTATCGATGGCATTTGAAACTTGTGCTCCTCTTGGTAACCTACATTATCAAGTGAGAGTGATTTACTAGTATTAATTCCAATCAATAATACATTCATTAATGTTGTATCACCTAAATCTTGTACAACCTAAAAAAAGGACCTCGACCGCAATTGATTAATACCCTGGACGATGGAACGGCCAGGACTATTCAAAGGTACATTGCCTTCCTAGTTGAATGAATTATTCACACTATACATGGAACTTTTGCATCCATCCACATCCACATCCATCCCCATACCTCCAGCTTCCATGGCTAGTCGAGCAATAAATCGACCCGATTCATCATGGCTCTTTTAATCAGTCACAAGACCTACCGGACCACTCATCGTGGTGTGTGAGTTTTGACATAATATATAGCAAGTTCATTCAAGAATGGTCTTAAAATATGGCACCAACCCCTCTTAATTCCTTGCATCGATCCTCAATCATATCCAAGACGGATATAGTCCGTCTTGATTTTATTTCTTTTGGAAATCTGGTTCACTTCCATGGATTCTCTCCCCATTTGAACACAATGCCACAATAACCGAAATATCCTCGGACGACCGGGATGCTGATCAGAAGGTGACTGGTATTGTCGATGACAAACATCAATAATAACCCAATTTGTCATTTAACGAGACTAACCTTTTAAACAAGTCGGCAGTGATGATCATGTCAAATTTACAGCTACTCCATGCTAGCTCTCAGCGCTGACAATTAAAATGTTCGATAGGCAAAGTTGAAGAGTCAAATTCGATTTCCCCGATGTACTTCCACAGCTTGCAAGATGCAAACAGAAACAAAGGAATGAGAATGATCGATGAGCTACATTCCCAGCTCTATTAATATTATTTGGAGTCAAGTTGCAAGCAGAACTACAAATTGACATAGCAAGTAAATTGCCTGCCATGGTAGGTTTGAGGTTTGGATGGACTGCTTCCATTGGTTCATGAAGTCGGACCCATTGGTCAGATTTATTTGGTTTGGTCCGATGTCTATTTGTGTTGTTATTACTCGTACGGCCAACGGATCATGCCCATAAACCCTTCATATTGGACGTAACTAGAATACCCGTGGAGTAGCTGATTCCCCGTCCCGAATAACAACGAGCTCTCCATTACATTTCGGTGCACATCGCACCCTGCGTGGACTTGTGCATTTACGGTGACAAAGATAGGCTTTGTCAAGAACTAATGTTAGTCAAGATATCATGTGAAGTCAATATTAATCAACTGACCACGGACATCTTCTAAGTGGACAGCTCAAATGTTTTGGTATGGTCCGAGAAGCCCAAAAGCGGACTAATTGAGATTTGGATGAATGGTGAATTACATCAAGTATGAAAAGTCAACCCAATAGGGCCACGACAAGGCCCGAGACATTCGGCCTCAGCTCAGCCCCTGAGTTCGTAGAGCGTCCGGTCCTGCATCTTGAGTCTTGAGGGCATCAACCACGTCCACGACTATGACGGTCTTGGGTCGGGCGTGCTCAGTTTGGGTGACAGCGTCCTAGATCATACTCTCTAGGAAGATCTTGAGGATGTCCCGGGTCTCCTCGTAGATGAGACTGCTGATGCTTTTGATGCTGCCTTGCCCGGCGAGGCAGCAGATGGCTGGCTTGGTAATTCCCTGGATGTTGTCACGCTGGACCTTCCGGTAATGGCTGGTGCCGCCCGTCCCCAGCCCCTTGCCTCACGCTGACATTATAATGGTTTCTTTGATGATCATGTTCACATTTCATTTGATATTTTCCTCTGTGATGGATACATGGCGAGGATTTTGCCATGTTAATCGGATTCTAGTTATACGAAATAATGGAACAAGTCACACCTTGCGCTAATGAAATCAAGAATAGTCAAACACGAGCTATCATATTGTGTCGACATAAATTGACCCTTTCGGTAGGGGACTGCAAGAGCATTAAGACGATCTCATCCAAATTAGTTTCAGCCATGCCTTGCTATTGAGTATGGATGATACAAAGTTCCCCTGGTCAGTGACCGGCTCCAACAAACTGAAGCTATAACATACAGACCACAAGGACAGCTAAAAGATCGCAATCGTCAACATCTATACACAAGGTTGGCTAACAGGGATGGGATGGATTCGGTTTCTGCGGCTGCAACAATGAAAATCTTCTTGCCAAGAAACCTGCAAAGAGAAGCAACCGGACACGATCTCACTTTACACCTAAGCTTTTTGACCCCATAATTTAGGATGGATCCCCAAGGATATGAAAGAAAGATCTCCCTCCAAGCCGTACATACAACTTTCATCGAATTAAAGAATGCGAAACAGTTAAACCTATGTCTTTATTCTGAAAAGAATCTTAATTGGTTTAGGTACGTGCTAGAACGTGCATAAGTGTTGGTTCTCCTTACTGTTAAGTCTATACCTTTTGAAACATATTCCCGGAAGGCAACACGAAGTCGAGCCACCTGCAATTACTTTCTTCTATCTGGACACATTTCCACTATCTGAGGACATGCAGGAGCTGCATAATTAATGCCAGGAAGTATACACACAACTGAAAGGGCCAAGTGCTTTTGGAGGCGAAAGCTAACCCCTCTGATGCAAAGCCGAAGCGTGAACGTGTTGGGCTATAGAGGAAGTTGTGCTATCGAGAACCAGCAGGACTGTCAGATGCATTTCCTCGAGCAGGCTACGGGCGGCACATGGAAGCAGGAAAAAATTCGAGCAGCAAAATTGGGAAGCGACAGCAGAGAAAGGGAGATTGGTGGGGGGTCAATGTGTGTGGAGTTTATAACAATCACGGTTTGGGCAGAAAGGACAGGAAGAGATGCGACTGGTAGGGCGCGAAAAGGCATGAGCGATTGTATGGGGGGGCGCGGAACCTGTGTGGGGAGAAGGAACAGAGGCTGTGGCCGTGGGGCAGGTGGGGCGCTGCAGGCCGTGGGGCAAGTGAGGTTCCATGACAGGAGCGGCAGTGTGGCGGCGGAGTCGGGCGCGAGAACGGCTACGAAGGCGGGTGGGTACAGAGTGTTTGTGAGTGTCTGGGCGTGAGAGCGTGGGACGCAGGCGCGAGGGAACGGGTGAAAACACACTAACCAACGGGAAAACATATCAAGGAGCTTCTCCTTTTTTTTTTTTTTTTCTTTTTTTTTAATATAGAGTAATAGATATATATTGGTTTTTTTTTCCAATTTTTAATTTTTACTATTATTGGAGAGGAAAAATGCTCAATGGAGGCTAAGGGCGGAGGGGAAAAAAGAAAGAAAGAAAGAAAAAAACTCTCCCAGCACAAACGTCAACGGACTTGCAAGATTGATCACCTAAACAAAGCAGACGATGTGCATGACCTTTGTCTTAGTAGTGGTCCTGATGGCCCTTGCTGCAGTGCATCAAGCGAAGCGAGTGCGTGCATGGACGAAGTGCATGCTGATGTGTATGCAAGTCGAGGATGCAAACAACGAGAAGGGCAGCGAGGTATGTTGAGATACGTTGTCCCACATCGAAAAATTGAGAAAGAAACCACAAGCTTATATGAGACTTGGGTCCAGTAACCTATCAGCTTAAACTTTTGGGTTGCAGATGGACTCAAGTCCGTGTAGGCCCAAGTGGGTATTTTTACATGGTATCAGAGCGGGTTATGTTTTCCCGCGCTCATGTGGGCTCACACCACGCCAGATTCGATTTCGAGGTAGCCAAGAGTGCGCCTCATGTTAATCAGGCCCAAGAGTGGTCCGGTCCAGTTCCGAGGTAGCTAAAGGTGCACCTCTAGTTAGGCCTGAGTGTGAAGCTCGAGGCTAGTTTGGTATTTGTCCCCCCTTACCCGAGCACGGAAGAGGATGCCCGGCTCGAGTCAGTTGTTAAGGGTGGATGTTTAAGGCACGTGGCACGTGTTGGGCCACATGTTGCCACGTGAGGGTGGGTATTGAGATATGTTGTCCCACATCGAAAAATTGAGAACGAAATCATAAGCTTAAGCTTATATGAGGCTTGGGTCCAATAACCTATCAGCTTAAGCTTTTGGGTTGCAGATGGGCTCAAGTCCGTGTAGGCCCAAGTGGGTATTTTATAAGGCATGTGGGGGCTACTGTGATCAAACAGAGGAAGTGATTGTGATAGGAGATGGAGTGCCCAATTTGATGTGTGAGAAGGAAGACATGGAGAGTGAATCTTCTGGGAGAGAAGAATTGGGCGAGAGATTCTCAGGAGAAGTTGAAAATCGAGACATCGTACAATGAAAGCGATGCTGCAAATATGGCTATGGAAGCAACAGAGATCAACTCAAGGGAAGCTATGCATGATCAGACTGTAAACAAGATATTGAAGTAAAGAGTATGATTTCAGATGCAGCAAGAAGTGATGTTGACCCTAACAACGACTCCGACAATGCATTGGATGCGAAAAGGGATAACATTCTTTATGAAGAGCAGAATGTTGCATTCATGAGAGCTGATGAAAGCGCAAGCATCAAGGAAGAGATGTTGGAAAAAAGTTGCACAATGGAGGAAAGTAATGCAGCACGCAAGGAGAGAGACTATAGCTCAGTACCAGCTGAGGATATTGCAGCAGAAGACCTCCCTGAACAAACACAAGATGGAAATCTCGAAACTGAGGCAAATCCAGAGAGCGAAAGTGAATCGTATGTTAAAGTGAATCCATGGATGTTTACGGTTCCGATTTCGGAGGTTATTCAGTTGTCAAAATTGGTTGAAGTGCACGTGACTCGATCAAGAAAATAAATGTTCAGTGAAAGTGTTTATTGGCTAAGAGGTGTATGGAATTTTATGTACGAAGAATTAAGAGAAAGAGTTCGCAAAGAGAAGAAGGCATTCAAATGGCTAGTGGAAAAACAGCAGAAACGTATTAGTCTCTCTATCGTGAAAATCAAGGTGATAACTTGGACGATGACGATTCGAGGGCGAATTCTCTCCACTCATGGGAGAATGATGCGGTAGAGACGTGGCGAATTGGTACCTCGAGCAAAACATGTTATGACGACCCTGTCTCGAGGGAAACGATATCTGGAGCAAAACTCACGGCTTTTGGTGTGAAAAGACGAAATTTAGATCGAATTCCATCATTTAGGGCATCAAACATGCATTTTTATATTATTTGGGCATTTTTTACAATTTTATGAAAAATTAATGTCTTTTGTGTAATTTAGGCGTTTTTAATCCTAGTTAAGCACTGTAAACCCTAGGGTTGAAGAGTTGTCGTCTTTGATTATCTAATAAAGTTTAGAGCTACCGTGCTCTTTCGCCCATTCTTGATTTCGATTCGAGTTGGATGTTGATTTCATAGGAATTCGAAAAATCAATAGGAGATTGAAGGTCGTAGTTCCGGTATTCTGCGGAATCAATGGATCTGTGACAGTTGTTCGCGTGTAGGCTACGTCATTAACCGTAGCTGGTCCAATATAAGGAAGAGTCGTCCTCAAATCTCCTGGTTAGCCCCACTTGCCGATTGGTTCAAATGGAACGCCGACGGATCTTCTCATGACAAACCTGGTCCCGCGGGTATTTAAGGTGTTCTCAAAGATTTAAAAGGTCTTATTATCTGTCTATTCTCTTCTTTTTCTGGCATTATAGATTCAAATATTGCTGAGTTGCTTGCAATTAGACGTGCCCTGTAAATCTCCGCTTCGAACTTCATTTTCCTTGGTTCTTCTCTTATCATTGAGTCGGATCCCAAGATTGCTTTATCCTGAATTACTAAAGCTACTGGTTCACCATGGAAATATCGGAGCATACTCTTGGACACTCAATTGTCTACTATGCACTTTGCTTTAGTTCGGTACCAATACTCTCATAGAGAATCCAATGTTTTTGCGGATTGTTTAGCCAAATCGAGTGTTAGTAAGCTTTTGGATTTTATTGCCTGATTATAGGGGTTGTCTTGTATCTTTTTTGTAAGTGTCTCCTTGTGCTTCCCCTTGTTTGTGATTGTAGGGATTGTTTTTTTATCTTTTTGTAAACCTTTTGTGATCTTCGCCTTATAAGATCACCTCTATTAATGAAATTTGAATGAATTATTAAAAAAAGGATTGTAAGTCCAATATAGGAATGTGCAACAGCATTGCACTCCTTTGACAAGAGTGGTTGTATTATATATCTAATTATTATATCTATTCAACAATTATCAGATCTCAAAAAATTAGGGTTAATTTGTTTGCTGAAAAAAAATGGTGGAGGTTGGGAGATTCCTTTCGTTTTCTTGCAACTTTATCATCATCTGAATTGCCAAAGCTTCCTCACGTGAACAAAACAAAGGAAAGCAAGGGAAGCTAGTCCTTGGAATTTCAGTGTTTTAGATTTTTAGGGTTTTAATTAGTAATTCGAATTTTAAGTGACTTGTTTCAAAGAATAAAAGAAAAGGCATATTAAATATGCAACTTTGCCTCAAAAGATCAGCATCTCTCTTCATCATGAGACACATTAAAAGTCTACTTTTATTTTCATAAACAGGTCTAATTTACGATATATAAGAGATGATCTTGGTATCCGTTCTTGTCATATTTTTCGCTCTAGAGAAATAAATTCCTTTTTCTGGGTAAGCCTAGAGAAATAAATTCTGATCTATCGTTATTTCGAGTCTACCCGTATGACGAACGGAGTGTTGGGAAATCAATTAATGAAATGTATCGATTATTTGCTTATTTCTTAATTTACATGTTTCTCTTTTGTTTTTTTTTATCGTTGGCTCTTCTATTTCCACTTGGAGAAAGTCTGAAACATCGATAGATCATGTTTCTCCATAACTTTGCGCAGCCAATTAGGAAACGATGTAATTGAATAAAGCCGTCTATTAGATCAAAGGAAACAACCTAAGTGAATTCTGATTAGAAGACAAGAAAAGGGGAAACTTAATCAATTTACTCGCTTTATTTATGAGTGAAATACATGATGACCGCACACAGTACGTGACACGACAATATTAATAGTAATAACAACATTGCAGCAATATAAATATCTATATGCATAAATACGTATATATACTAGTGATAATAATTAATGGTAAGCTGATAATTCCCTATTCCACTCTCCATGAAGAAAAAGAAGAAGAAGAAGAAGATGATGATGATGATAACAGCGACGATGATAATTAAGAAGACGAAGATGATGATGACGACAACGACGACGCCAAAGACGGTCCATCACTTTACTACAAATGAAAAATGAAATGGGCATGCATGCAGCAGACAGAGAAACAAACTACTATTACTCTTTCATGGTTAGCGTGTTCTCTCTCTCTCTCTCTCTCTCTCTCTCTCTCTTTTAAGGATTATTTAGTCATTACCGGTCTCTCCAAAATCTGCCATTGGAGTGGAACACACATTCTGATAGAGAGAGATGAGCTTCTCAACCAGCAGCTTGGTGTGTTTGGTTTTAGAGTTAAGTAGAGTTAAATTTAAATTTTAATTAGGTTGTAATGATTGTGTTATTGAATTATGAGAAAAAGTAATGAATAGTTAAGAGAAAGTGATGATTGTGTTATTGAATTGTTGAAAAAATAATGAATAGTTGAGAGAATTTAATATTAAAAATTAAATTGAGTATAATAGAGTTGTATGTGAGTTTATATATGCGGCTCACCTTTTTAAATTGGAAGAGTTAATTTTTATTGTGTGGTGAATAGAGTTAAAGTTAAAATTAGATTGCAAAACTAAACGGGTGTAAAATCTTGACCTTGACCGGTCCTCTCTTCGGCGGAAGCTTCGCCTTTAGCGGGTTCTTATATGGGGTTTCAAAAAAAGAACAGAAGTGAGAGAGAGAGTTCGAATGAAGATTGAGGACAGTGGAGAAGTTCCGACGATGACTATATTTAAAGATCAGGAGGGGGAGGGCGTGCGTGTCAGACAAGATTATTCACATATAAGAACCCTAAATAAAACCCTAGCTATATTTCTACTCTGTCAAACGGGTTAAAGGAGAAGTTAATTTCGACCATCCAAATGGCAAGCCAAATGAATCTTCCTCTCTCTCTCTCTGTCTCTCTCATTTCTTCTGTGTCAGGACTGAGAAAGATATGAATGAACGGTCCATATCTAGAGAATGTTTAACGGCGTTCATACACATCTTAACACAAAATGTCTTATCCCACGTGAAATAAATACGAAGTATATCTTGTGAATGAGGATATATATAAACACCCTCCCGTTTAAAACCAATAACGGATGGAAGACCTGAGAGTCACTAAGTTCAAAGTATGATCTTTTATTGCTTTCTATTTTTTTTCAATTATAAGAAAGAATTATAACCTAATAATGACAGATGGAGGTAAATTAAAGGGATATCAAATCCCTATTTGAAAGTACTAATACATTAAATTCCCTTTCTCACGGACTCTGTTATTAACAAAACCATATTATAAAAAAAAATATTAGTTTAACGTAATATTTTTTTATTATAAGGAAGGTCCATAACCTATTACAATAAAAATAGAAATTTTAATATTTAATAAAAGGGTATAAGTAGTCCTACTGTGTATGAAATCTGAAACCTCTTAATTACTAGGTGAAAGCGGGTGCCACTACGTTATACTCTATTTTTTTTTATTACAAAGGAAGTCTAAGGCCTAATACAACGAAAGAGAAATTCTAAATCCTAAATAACCTATAAAGGGATACCGTAGTCTCACTAGCTATCGAACCCGCGACTTCTAAGTCAATAGGCGAGGGCGTGTATTACTGCGCTACACACTCTCCATCATCTTTGTTGATTTCTTTGTCGTTCTTTGAGTCTCCCGAGACTACCAAATCTCCAGGTCTCCATGGTCGAATGCGAGGCACCTCGATCAAAATAGTGTTTGATGGGAAATTTTGCATTATAACCACTGACTGCAAAAGTGATGCACCTTTGGACAAGTTAATGGGTGATTATAAAAAGTGATCGTAATCAAAAGAGGATGTAGCGGAGTAGCGCACGCCATTGTCTAGTAACCTAAAGGTTTCAAATTCCATATTCGGTGGGACTATCAGTCGATGCCTCTTTATTAACTATTAAAATTATTATTTTCATTATACTAGATTTATTGACCTCCTCTGTAATAAAAAAAGGTAGTCATTCTCATTCTCCATCAATCATCTAATTTGATCGGATAAATTATTAAATTAGTGTTCTCTACATACCTTCAAACTTATTCTAAAATTAACAATAATTGCTAGTAATTTTGTTTCAGTAATAACTTTTTCGAACTATAATCCGTGTTATCTGTGAAAAGCTTGCTTTGTAATGTATATCCGTTCGGAACAATGGAGATCAACTCAACTAAGATTAGTAAAAATAGGGTTATTTCCTTTAATCAAACTTTAAAATCTTCTATGCATTGGAACATGGTTCAGAGTGAAAATAGAATCCATCTAATTCCCAGTTTTAAAATGTTTTTGGTTGCTAGATCGGATTTGGTGGAGGACAGGATCCGATAAATTCTTATCTTATCTTGTGATTGGAGGAGAGCAGGATTAATGAACTACCCATAAACATGACAACTCAAAAAGCAAAATGGGCATGTTTATAGTAGGTTGAAATTAGGGCGAATTAGGATGATAATTTGTGCCCGAGGACAGAAATACATATTCCTCCTTTGTCTTCGAATTAATTTACAGAGTGAAGGTCGTCAGTAACCTCGCCAGGGCAACGATGGCTGGCTTCAGATCCCACCGCTTGCTGGCAACCATGACCTTTTTTTCCCTCTCTCGTTGAATCTTGCAAAATGAATCTTTATTGCTCGATGACGCACGTACCAAACTACTATTATAATAAGTTTGTTTCTTTTTTCTTTTGCACATTTCTCTTCAAGAAAGAGAAGGACCAACCAATTTCCCTTTCTAACTACTCGATTCTCAACTTCGAATTTTTTTGCTAGCTCGAACATCTGAATTTAGTGTAGAAATTGAGTTTTCTTGACGATAGGGAAAGACCGATGGATTGGAGCGTCGTCTTTTTTAAGCGTGCATCTTTCCATATTTGTCTTTGGTTTTGGTGCTTATGTCTCTCAATTTGAAAATAAGATATATCTCAGCAGGAATAATGATCAAATTAAAAATATTAAATTGCACTCGAATTACATAAAAGGTTTATTGCCATGTTTACTTTAAGAAAATTTTCATGAAAAATGGAAAACCTTAAAATATGTGTTTACCTACTTAAAATGAAGAACAAGTTTTTAGGAAAAAACATTTTTCTAATTCTCCAAATTCAAATTAGTTTAGAGAAGTACTTTTAATAGTTTTTCAATTTTCTTTTCTTTAATTGAAAGGTTCTTTATCAATCATTTTTTTCTTTTTAAATTATATCATATCCTCCCTTTAATTGGAAAGTCTCCAATGGTTATTAAATGTTGAATAAAATATTGAAAATTCTAAATTTTGAGTTTGTAAACATAATTTCTCAATTTTTTTAGATAAATAAATTTATAAAAGGAGAAGAAAAATGAAAAGAAAAAGAAGACTTTTCTAAAGTAAGCATGCCCTATAGTTTTCTAGAAGAAGATCTCTCACATGTAATGCACGAAATTTTACCAGAGCTAGAAAAAGAATTTTGCATGAATAGAAAGCTCATTAATATACAAACCATTTTATTATACATATACTAGGCTATTGAACCCGTGCATTGTAAGGGTTTTGTAAAAAAAAGTTTATTATAAAATGTTAGATATTAAAAAATTATTAATATTGATTAATAGGTTATATTAATATCAGATTGTTTTTATACTATATAAACTTTAATACAATAGATTTCATACCCATGCAAGATAAAATTAATTTTTAAGAGCTCATAGGCAAATCGTTGATATAAAACATTTCATATACTTCATCTCAATTATCGGTTTAATTTATAAAATAATAGTCATAAAATCCAAAAAATAAAAAATTCCTAACTATTGAAAGAAACATTAATAATCATAGAGTCCATAAACCTTTTATATTAATTATTCACGATTGTATTTTCCCACTCATATTTCATGTATTAATTTTTGAAAATTTAAATAAGGTAAGATAAAATGACTAATCATTTCAATGGGAGATTAACTTAATTTAACTTTTATGATGCTAATAATGATTATTAAAATTAACTCAGAAAGGTTAATAATTCTTAATTTCTTTAAAAATATGTATATTTATTTACTAATAAAATAGGAATTAATTATAAAATAATAATAAGTGATTAGAATTCTTCTTTAATATTTCTTTTGGATATATTTTCTTTAGTTACAATAAAAGTAATATTATTTAATTTCTATATAATATATTAATTTATTAAGACATTTACTATTCTACCATTTTTTATTAGAGATATTTACAATTCAATCATCTTTAATAGGGCTAGATATAATTTTTTATATGGAATAAAAGCGGAAGTCCGACAAGACATTTTGAGCCCAGCTCCATATACTATAATCGGGAGGTCAAATCTAGTTATTGGTCGGGCCAATGTAACCACACGTTTCATCACTTTAGAGGTGACCAGTGAGGTTAACATAACAGTGGCTCATGCTGGATAGATTGATCTAACATGGTGCAAATCGTTTTCCATGTAATTACATTGGTATTTTGTAATAGGACGCCACATATATATATATATATGTGTGTGTGCGCGCGCGCGCGCAGAGTAAGATTCCCCTTTAATACTTTTTACTTGGCCAAGTTTGTAATATATTGGTCGATGAGTTTTCATAATGTAGATCCATGATATATGTTTAAATTCTAGACAATTTGCTCAATTTCAGCATAATTTTATTTTTAATTTTGTAAATGTAGGAATAGATAAGCATAATACTATATTTTTGGGCGTTCAAAATTTCATTTGTTTTACTTTTACTAGTGTAACAACACGGGCAACGTATAGTCTATTATTATGGCACCAATGACATTTTGTTAGTGATCTACTTGCCCCTTGGTTCAAAATGAATACAATGTTCTTCGACAATATAAAAAAAAAAGTTTTTCTTACTCATTCAATTACGATGAACGTGGATTAAAATGTAAAGTTAAAAATGCAACACAGCAAAATAACATTGCTTTGTATTATTCCGCTGGGGTCTTTTAAGACACCACGCATGATAACTAGGGGTGTGTACGGATACCGTGTATACCCGAAACCGGTCGGAACCTACCCAGTAAGATAGGGTCATGGCAGCTTATATCGAAAATGGGGTAGGGTCTGAATATTAAAATCAAGAACCGGTGAAAATCAATTCCGGTTCCGATTCCTGCCTACAAGGTACCTAGAATCGGAATCGGAACCGAATATTTAAAAAAAAAAAGAGAGAGAGAAAGAGTAAAGTTAACATAAGCCCTTGGCACTTGTAGTCGCAGAAATTTCTTATAATCTCCATTCTTTCTCCGAGACGATTTCTCTCTCTCGCTCTCTATTGCCAACCCCGACTCTTCAGAGGCTCCCTTCTGTCTTTGACTCACAGCCAAGGTAAAGTTCGATACTCGTCAACAGGATCTTCGACTAGTGGCTCTCACTCCCTGAGACTGATTGGCTGGTTCTTGCTTCGTCACCTCATACCTTAGTTATATTTTGTTTGTGGTGATGCATTGCAGTACTCTGTTGATTGTATGTATTGTAGAAGCTCGATAATGTTGATTGGTGGTGATTTCTTCATGGAGTTAATGCTTAAATTGAGAAATCTAAGATTCTGATTGATGGGTATTTTTTGAGATTATGCTAACTTAAATTATATGGTCATCTCTATTTGTCAAACATACTTAGTTCAGGTTTGAAGAGCTCGCGAAGTTGATTTGCAACATATTGGTTAGCTTTATATTTCTCAGTCTTGTGCTATGCATATAATTTATATTGGATCCAAAGGTGTTTGATAAAATGCCTCAACTAGCATTTTATGACTTACTATTTATTTGTTGAAGCCAAGAGTTGATTTTACGGTCTTGAAATTGATCTAAGGCTGAAGCCAATCTAATCTATTCATTGTGCTTTCCTTATCTTGGAATTTCACTCATTTTTTCTTATTCATTGTGCTTGGCTACTGCATGCATAGTCTTGCTTCAGTAGAGTGAGATCCATATTCTGCCGATTATGAAGATGAATTTAGAAATTTTGTAAGCAACTAGGCATTGATCAGTTGGGAACTGAGAAGTATAGATAAAATGTGCAAGAAGCTCAAGAATGGCTTGTAGGATATGCCTTCTCATACTTGTATATTTTCATGTTAGCAGCGATGATGATGATGAGGATGAGGATGACACAATGGCTCTGCTAGAAGAGCTCGAATGGATAAAGAAGGAAAGGGCAGAGGAGAAGTTTCGAAAGGTAAGTCAATTCACTTCAAGGACTTGTAATGAATCGACTAGATTTCAAATAAGAACAAAAAAATTTACAGCTTTCAATAAAGTACCTGAATATCACAGGTTCCGGGTAGGCTTCGGTTCCAAAATTCAACAGGGTAGAATCCGATTTCAAAATCTTAAAATCGATCATTTACATGATAAGGTTCGAGTATCGTGAAAAAAAAAATACTTGGAACCGATCACCCAAAATGATAATCAATATTATGACACGATTGACTTCTAAAATCTCGTATACTCCTGTCTTTTTATAATCAGACTTGTACAATCAAAATTTATGCTCTAGTTAGAAAATATTTATATATTAATCTCGAAATTTATGCTCTAGTCCTCGCATTTGTCATGTCACCTGATTTACATACCTATAAAAAGAAAAAGAAAAAGAAAAAGAAAAGTCTCCTAATGTGCACACCTTGAAAGTTGGACCTCTTTATTGATCTAATCTCGACATGCGGGGCCAAAGAGATTGGCGGAAAGTGGTCAAATTTAAGCGTTTGAAACGGACAACGGTACAATCAATTTGCAGGACATGATGACTCAGTTAATCAATTTGCAGGAAAAATGCATTTGAAATATATAAACTAATTAACCATGTTAAGTGGACAACCGCCATTTTGATCCATTTTCACTTATAAGAGACTTGACGTTTCCAAGAATTATAACACTATCTCATCCTAATCATCTTTAGGAAATGATGAAATGAAGCCATTCTTTTTAGGTAAATAACTTAAAAAAAAGTACGTATTATTCAAATATTTTATAATCTAGCACGAATTTTAAAAATTTTTTAGAAAGACATGAAGTTTCAAAATATTCTCTAATATAATATGTCGTCTCTTTCCGTCCAAAGAAAACCGTCAAATACTAACATGGCCGTTATCCTTCACGTAATTAGCGGGCCCTCCCCCTCCCCAATTTCCTTTAAAGTTCGTGATAGATTATGAAATGTTTGAATAGTACATTATTTTTTAAGTTATTTACCATTCTTTTTAATACATATTCACCAAAATTGTTGCACCGTGGATAGAATTGCGAGAGGGAGCGGTATTTTATTTCTTTTTCTTTGTGGAAGACGTTTTATCGACCTGTACGGGGGCGAGAACAAAGTATTGGAGGCGAAAGCTAACCCCTCTGGTGCAAAGCCGAAGCGTGAACGTGTTGCATTTTTTTTCCTGCTTCCATGTTGGGCGGCACATGGAAGCAGGAAAAAAATGGAGCAGCAAATTGGGAAGCGACAGTAGAGAAAGGGGGATTCGTGGGGGAGAAAGGGCCTAAAAAAGCCAACAAAAAAAAAAAGACAAAGCTTCAGTTTTTTTTTTAAAGGTATAGGGTTACACGTGTAAACACACTATTGATGGGGGTGCGATATTTATTTTTTGCCCGTGTAAACACACTAGTTACTTCGCAAGTTTCGGCTCGGTTAAGCGGACATCATGATGAAGGCCCTTGATGGAATTTTAGGGTGCGATTGTTTTTGAAATTTTTTTAATTCAATTTAACTTAATTTCATTTATCTTCAACTCAACATCACAATCATTACTTTTTTTAATTTTTAAATTTTTTTAACCATTCAATTCAATTTTTAATATTAAATTCTCTCAACTATTCATTACTTTTTCACTATTCAACAACACAATCATTACTTAATCATTATTTTCTCTCAATTATTTATTATTTTTTCACACATTTTCTCATAATTCAACAATATAATCATTACAAACCAATTAAAATCAAAACTCAACTCAACTCAACTCTAAATCCAAACGCACTCTTAGAATGCGTTTGGATTTTGAGTTGAGTTGAGTTGAGTTTTGATTTTAATTTATTTGTAATGATTGTATTGTTAAATTATGAGAAAATGAGTAAAAAAGTAATAAATAATTAAGAGAAAGTAATGATTAAGTAATGATTGTATTGTTAAATTGTGGAAAAGTAATGAATAGTTGAAGGAATTTAATATTAAAAATTAAATTGAATGATAAAAAAAATTTTAAAAATAAAAAAGTAATGATTGTGATGTTGAATTGAAAATAAGTGGAGTTGAGTTGAGTTTAAAAAATTTTTTTAAAAAAAATACACCCTTAACCGTTTTCTACTTTGCAGCTTGGATGATCTTGACATTCAGGAGCTCTTATGCCCACCTAAGGGGACCGATCGAAGAGATACCTTGTATCATAGTTGTACAGATCGTTATAGTTTTCCTCCTCTTTTTTCTTTTACAAAAGTTGAATATCATTCAGTTTGGTCCTTTGCCTTTTAGAATTTCTTCAATTTCATCATAAACAATTTTGCTTCATTCAATCAAAACCTTATATGTTGATACTTTGTAATTATATTGACATGCATTATATGTGGTCATGATGTGGGTACGATATTTATATTTTTTGTCCGTGAAATTAAATCAATTCTTTTCCTTAACAAATGAAAAATTAAGGATAAAACTAAATACCTGTATAATAATTGTGATTTTCTTTTCTTTTTCCCTCCCTTTTTGCTTGTTTTGCCTCCTACCTTTGGTTATTTTTATTTTATGTTTTCATCTAGTTTTCCATTGAAAAGTCAAATTTTAGTGCTCAATTTTAGCTGTTTTTAGTTACATCCCAATTCTCTTCCTTTTTCTAATCATGCGCACTTCTCGGCACTACACATTTTCTACGCATTAATCTTGTTATTCAATTTTTTGATAGAAAAATGAGAACAATGACATTTTTAAAATAAAAATTGTTTTGAAAAAAATTAAAATGAGAAGGAGGATGGAGATTGGAGAGGGAGAGAGGGGGCAAAATGATTAAATCAGTTCAAAAAAACTGTCAAGGGTATAGGATGAAAATGAATAAAAAAAAGTGAAAATAGATTATAAATAAATAAATTTATATATATGCAACAGTAAAATATGTAAACAAACGAAAAGGAAGACTGGGATAGAAAATTTAGAATAACCAATGACCAAATGTATTGCCAACATTATTTATTTGAATGTATTGCCAACATCAAATGGCATTTTGCAAGAATGCCTATGACACTTAAAAGCAAAAAATGACCTTCACTTACGAAAAAAGGTATACAATTTGGTTAGTAAGCAAACATGATTATGCGAATTTATCAGTTAAATGTAGCTTCGAAGCATGCTTATATTTTTCAATCTCGATTTTAATTGGTTCTGCTTTGGATAAAGGGAGAAATCCAGTTTGGTCTCACTTTCCCTTACATTTTAGTCCATTCCAATTCACCGCAATTCTTTTAATTAAGACCACTAAATTCGGAATAAAATCAGCGGTTTTTTTCCTCCTATATATGTAATTGTGCACATATTTGAAACAGGAACCAGTCCTCAGCGTTTTACTATAATTTTATTAGCTATTTTACAATTTTCATTGACAATTATACGGTCATAAGATTATCAAGACTTTGTATGGATCTTTCAATTTTTTGAATTGATCGTTAAAATGATAAAATTTCTTGTGTCATCTCAATTAATTAATAAAAGAATATTTACTTAAAATGAAGTTGCACATAGTGCAGGCATCTAATACAAACTCATTTACATCTAATACAGCCGTATGTAATGCAATTTGGCCTTATTTGATACTCTAATTGAATTGGATGAAAATTGCCCACAAAAAAAAAAAGAAGAAGAAGAAGAATTTACTGGAAACTGAAATATGAGTTATTTTTCAGTTTATTTATATTATTCAACAATTAAAAAAACAAAGGAAAGGTGGAGTCTCTATTTTTTAGTACTCATCCAATCTCCGTACCAAACCATGTCACACGATAAGTGTATTTTGATAAATGGTTAGCACGAAAAGATTATTTAAACGATCAATTTTTGTATTTGACTTCTATCAGTTTCCTTGGTTCAAGCGGGGGAGCCGTGCTGTCGGTGACTTTATTGCACAATTCATTTTCCGCTAAATCTTCAACGGATAATTATGTCATCTTGCTCTTTGGAAAACATTTCTTGAAATTTAAATTCCAAACGTGAAAAATTGATCGTTTTCATGCTATGTCTCCAAACACAGGAAAATAAACTTCTTTCCATGAAATCAATTTGCCTACAAATAGTTTTCTAGCAAAAAGACATTCACGTGAAACAAACAGAGCCAAATTTAGTTTAGGAACTATGGGATCCGTACTGCCCATCAAAATATTGACTGCACAACAAGCTTCAATGATTAATTGAATTTCTATCTGCTTTGGTTTGCTATACTTATAAGATAAATGAAGTTAAATCCATAATTTTAACTGATCATGTATAGGAATCCGATTGAAAACATAATGAATACGGCTAATACCATGGACAACACTCACCTCAATTCTAAGAGTGGGCCAATCCTAAAACCTGACTTGGTATCGACTTTTGATTGGGATGCTTTCATTAGCGTGCCTTAAATCTCATAATTATATTTTTCAGTGACAGGAAAGATTGTAAGTCCATTAAGGATTATTTTCCTCATTCTATTGCTGATCCTTATCGCTCTTCGAATGGTATCTGTAGCTGGTCTAATATAAGGAAGAGTCGTTCTCAAATCTCTTGGTCAACCTCACCTGCTGATTGGTTCAAAAGGAACGCCGATGGATCTTCTCATGACAAACCTAATCCCACGGGTATTTGAGGTGTTCTCAAAGATTCAAAATGTCTTATTATCGGTCTATGCCCTTTTTCTTCTGGCATTATATATTCAAATCTTGCTGAGTTGCTTGCAATTAGACGTGCCCTGTAAAATCTCCGCTTCGAACTTCATTTTCCTCTGTTCCTCTCTCATCATTGAGTCGGATCCCTAAATTGATTTATCTTGGATTACTAAAGCTACCGATTCACCATGGAAATATTGGAGCATACTCTTGGACATTTGGTTGTCTACTACTTTAGTTCGGTACAAACACTCTCCTAGAGAATCCAATATTTTGCGGACTGTTTAGCCAAATCGTGTGTTAGTAGGCCTTCGGATTTTATCACCTAGTTGCAGGGGTTGTCTTGTATCTCTTTTGTAAGTATCTCCCTGTGCTTTCTCTTGTTTGTGATTGTAGGGATTGTTTCTAATCTTTTTGTAGACCTTTTGTGATTTTCGCCTTGTAAGATCACCTTTATTAATGAAATTTGAATGAATTATAAAAAAAAAAGAAGGATTGTAATTCCAATATAGGATTGTGCAACAGCATTGCACTCCTTTGACAAGAGTGGTTGTATTATATATCTAATTATTATATCTATTCAACAATTATCAGATCCCCAAAAATTAGGGTTAATTTGTTTGCTGAAAAAAAATGGTGGAGGTTGGGAGATTCCTTTCGTTTTCGTCCAACTTTATCATCACCTGAATTGCCAAAGCTTCCTCATGTGAACAAAACAAAAGAAAGCAAGGAAAGCTAATCCTGGGAATTTCAGGGTTTTAGATTTTTGGGGTTTTAATTAGTAATGCGAATTTTAAGTGACTTGTTTTAAAGAATAAAAGAAAAGGCATATTAAATATGCAACTTTGCCTCAAAAGATCAGCGTCTCTCTTCATCATGAGACACATTAAAAGTCTAATTTTATTTTTATAAATAAGTCTAATTTACGATATATAAGAGATGATCTTGGTATTCGTTCTTGTCATATTTTTCACTCTAGAGAAATAAATTCCTTTTTTGCGGTAAGCCTAGAGAAATAAATTATGATCTGTCGTCATTTGGATTCTACCCATATGACCAACGGAGTGTTGGGAAATCAATTAAAGAAATGTATCAGTTATTTGCTTATTTCTTAATTTATATGTTTCTCTTTTGTGTTTTATCGTTGGCTCTTCTACTTCCACTTGAAAAAAAGTCTGAAACATGGATAGGTCATGTTTCTCCATAACTTTGCGCAGCCAACCAGGAATCGATGTAATTGAATAAAGCCGTCTATTAGATCAAAGGGAACAACCCAAATGAATTCTGATTAGAAAACGAGAAAAGGGGAAACTTAATCAATTTACTCGATTTATTTATGAGTGAAATACATAATGACCACACACAGTACGTGACACGACATTATTAATAGTAATAACAACATTGCAGCAATATAAATATCTATATGCATACATACGTATATATACTTGTGATAATAATTAATGATAAGCTGATAATTCCCTATCCCACTCTCCATGAAGAAAAAGAAGAAGAAGATGACGACGATGATACTTAAGAAGACGAAGATGATGATGACAACAATGACGACGACAAAGAGGGCCCATCACTTTATTACAAATGAAACATGAAATGGGCATGTATGCAACAGACAGGGAAACAACTACTATTACTCTTTCATGGTTAGCGCGTTCCTTTTTTTTTTTTATCTTTTTTCTTTTAGGATTATTATTCATTACCGGTCTGTCCGGAATCCGCCGTTGGAGTGGAACACACACAGTGACAGAGAGAGATGAGCTTCTCAACCAGGAGCTTAAAGATCTTGACCTTGACCTGTCCTCTCTTCGGCGGAAGCCTCGCCTCTGGAAGGTTCTTATTTGGGGTTTCAATCTCATCCCTCTTCCCCATTGCTCTTGATTATTAATCTCCTCTCCTCTCTTCTTCTCTGAACTGTGAAGAAGAAGAAGAGGAAGAAGAAGAAGAGAGAGAGAGATTCGAATGAAGATTGAGGACAGTGGAGAAGTTCCGACGATGACTATATTTAAAGATCAGGAGGGGGAGGGCGTGCGTGTCAGACAAGATTATGCACATGTAAGAACTCGGAAGAAAAACCCTAGCTATATTTCTACACGTGATTATGCACATATAAGAACTCGGAAGAAAAACCCTAGCTATATTTCTACTCTATTGAACGTGAACTGGCAAGCCAAAGGAAATTTCCTCTCTCTCTTATGTCATATCTCCTCCTCTCTCTCTCTATCTCTTATGTCATATCTCCTGTATCATATCTAGAGACTGTAACCACGATCATACACATCTTAACACAAAGTATCTTGTCCCACCCGAAATAAATATGAAGTATATCTTATGAATGAGGATATATAAACAACCTCCTGTTTAAAATCAATAACGGATGGGAGACCTGAGGATCACTGGGTTCAAAGTACGATTTTTTTTTCCTTTCTATTTTTTTTAGAGTAAATAATACTTTGCACCCCCACCTTTAGGCCTAGTAGTGAAGTACCCCCGACCCTTTAAAATTTTGCATTACACCACCTGACCTATTTAACAAGAAGCATACCATTACCCTGGCT
The DNA here is from genome assembly GCF_007655135.1 of Punica granatum. NCBI lineage: Eukaryota > Viridiplantae > Streptophyta > Magnoliopsida > Myrtales > Lythraceae > Punica > Punica granatum. Next base: position 30,180,011 of record NC_045128.1, read on the forward strand.
ACCTTCCCAGCCATTTTTTGGCCAAAATTAATTTATTATCAATATATTAAATTATTTAAAATGTAAAAACTTGAAAATTAGGTGGAAAGAAGACAAAAGTACCTAAGACAAAGAGGAAGAGGTGAGACCTCGGAAGAACAAAACAATGAGCTAAACATAATCTGGAATTTGTTCAGACAAGCCCAAAGGTGAGATCTTTTATTGAATTAGAGACTCATAGGACTTCCCAACGACGAACAACTCCGAGACCGACTTGATCCAAAGCGAGACCTTTTCTGTGTCAAAATGTTGAATGGCCATGGAGGAAAAAGACCTTGATGGAGATTTTACAAGGATGAAGAAGAAAACATTGGGATTGATTTTGTGGTGGAGATCTTTGGGATTCAGGTGGAGAAAGGGATAGCTCGTGAGATTATTAGGGGGGAAGCAGAGAATGAATGTTCTATTGAATGAATAAAATAACTCAATTCTCTTTTCCTTTGATGTTTCCATGTCAAAAAATGAAGGTAGGAGAAGATTTTTTTAAAAAATTTTTAATTTTTTTAATTTTTTGAAATTATTTTTTCAAAATCTGAATCAATAGATTAATATAATTGAAGTTTTGGCTAGAAAAGTGACCGGAAAAGTAATCGGGTTGCACTTTGCTTCTTTTTGTATAGGTCGGGTGGCGTAGTACAAAATTCTAAAGGTTGGGGGGTACTTTACCACTAGGATTAAAGGTGAGAGTGTTAATTGCATTTTACCCTTTTTTTTATTATAAGGAAAAATTATAGCTTAATAAGGATAGAGGGAGGCAAATAAAGGGATATCGGATCCCTATTTGAAAGTACTAATACATTAAGTCTCGTTTCTCACGGACTCCATTATTAACAAAACCATATTATAAAAACAATTTTTAGTTTAATATAATATTTTTTTATTATAAGGAAGGCCCATGACCTATTACAATAAAAATAGAAATTTTAATATTTAGTAAAATGACACAGGTAGTTTCACTGTATATTGAATCCGAAACCACTTGATTACTAGGCGAAAGCGGGTGCCACTGTGCTATACCCTCTTTTTTCGGTTACAAAGGAGGTCCAAGGCCTAATACAACGAAAGAGAAATTTCAAATCACAAATAACTAATAAAGGAGCATGGGTAATCTCATTAGATATTGAACCTGCGATATCTAAGTCAACAGGCAATGGCGTGTGTCACTGCGCTACACTCTCTCCATCATCTTCGTCAATTTCTTTGTCGTTCTTTAAGTCTCCCGAGACTCACAAATCTCCAAGTCTCCATGGTTGAATGAGAGACACCTCGATCAACATGGTGTTTGATAGGAAATTTTGAATTATAATCGCCGACTGCAAAAGTGATGCTCCTTTGGGCAAGTTAATGGGTGATTATAAAAAGTGATCGTAATCAAAAGAGGGTGTAGTGCAGTGGTGCACGCCATTATCTAGTAACCAAAATGTTCCAAATTCTATATTCAGTGGGACTACTGGCCAATGCCCCTTTATTAGCTATTATGATTTTTATTTTCATTATACTAGGCCTATTGGCCTCCTTTGTATTAAAAAAAAGTAGTCGTTCTTATTCTCTATCAATCATCTAATTTGATTGGAGAAGTTATTAAATTAGTATTCTCTAATTACCTTCAAACTTATTATGACATCAACAATAATTCTAGTAATTTTGTTTCAGTAATAACTTTTCCAAACTATAATTCGTGTTATCTGTGAAAAGCTTGCTTTGTAATATATATCCGCTCAGTACAGTGGTGATCAACTCAACTAAGATTAGTAAAAACAAGCCTATTTCCTTTAATCAAGCTTTAAAATCTTCTATACATTGGAACATGGTTCAGTGTGAAAATAGAATCCATCTAATTCCCAGTTTTAGAATGTTTTTGGTAGCTAGATCGGATTTGGTGGAGGATAGGATCCGAGAAATTCTTATCTTGTGATTGGAGGAAAGGATTAAATGAACTACCCATAAACATGGCAACTCAAAAAGCAAAATGGGTATGCTTATATTAGGTTGAAATTAGGGGGAATCAAGACAATAATTTGTGCCCGAGGACAGAAATACATATTCTTGGTTTGTCTTCGGATTAATTTACAGAGTGAAGGTGGTCAGCAACCTCGCCAGGACAGTGATGGCTGGCTTCAGATCCCACCGCTTGCTGGCAACCATGACCTTTCTTTCCCTCTCTGGTTGAATCTTGCAAAGTCAATCATTATTGCTAGATAACACACGTACCAACCTACTATTACAATAAGTTTGTTTCTTTTTTCTTGTGCACATTTCTCTCCAAGAAAGAGAAGGACCAATTTCCCTTTCTAACTACTCGGTTCTCAACTTCGAATTTTTTGCTCACTCAAACATCTGAATTTAGTGGAGAAATTGAATTTTCTTGATGAGAGGGAAAGAAGTGTTTGAGTCCGGGTACTCCGTTTTTTTTACGATACCCGGACCCTACCCTTTAAGGAACATATTTCATGATTTTGAAACCGAACCCTACTCTGTTGAGTTCTGAAACCGGAACCTACCCGGAATCTGTATTATACCACAAATTCTGGGTACCATGTTGGAACTTGTAAATTTTTTTATCTTGCTAAATAAAATCGAAAATGTCTCATCCATAATCAGTAATAACGCAAAACAGAATGTCGACATACATTTAGATTGATCCACAATACATCTACAACAAAAATTAATATGTCTCATCAATCCATCCATAAAACTAAACATCCGTAATACAATTAGGCCTCACCGATGACACACCGAGGTCATCGAACCAAAGCTGCCGACGATAAGGAATACAAAGCTTCCACCGAGAGAGAGAGAGAGAGAGAGTGAGTGAGAGAGAGCGTAAAGTAAAAGGGAGAAATATATCTAAATATAATTATGAAAAATTATTATCGAGTCTAAGTACCGATTCCGGTTCTGGTTTTGGGTATCCTATATGCAGGAACTGGAACCGGAATCGGAACCTGTTTTCACCGATTCCTTATTTTAATACCCGGATCTTACCCTAATTTCAATACGAGCTACCCGGACCTTACCCTAAAAAATAGGTTCCAACCGGTTCCGGGTATATCCGGTATCCGTGCATACCCCTAGGAAAAACCGATGGATTGGAGCATCGCCTTTTTTAAGTGTGCATCTTTCCATATTTGTCTTTGGTTTTGGTGCTTGTCTCTCTCGATTTGAAAATAAGATATATCTATGTGGGAATAATGATCAAATTAAAATCATTAAGTTGCACGCGAATTACATAAAAATTTTATGGCCTTGTTTACTTTAAGAAAATTTTCATGAAAAATGAAAAACCTTAAAATATGTGTTACCTACTTAAAATGAAGAACAAATTTTTAGGAAAAGAGATTTTTCTAATTCTCCAAATTCAAAGTAATTTAGAGAAGTACTTTTAATAGTTTTCCAGTTTTCTTCTCTTTAATTGGAAGGTTCTTTATCAATCATTTTTTTCTTTTTAAATTATATCAATTATCCTCCCTTTAATTGGAAAGTCTCCAATGCTTATTAGATGTCGAATAAAAGATTGAAAGTTCTAAATTTTGAATTTGTAAACATGATTTCTCAATTATTTTTAGATAAATAAATTTATGAAAGGAGAAGAAAAATGAAAAAAAAAAGACTTTTCTAAAAGTAAACATGCTCTATAGTTTTCTAGAAGAAGATCTCTCACATGTAATGCCCGAAATTTTAACAGAGCCAGAAAAAGAATTTTGAATGAATAGAAGGCTCATTAATATATTAACCATTTTATTATACATAGACTAGGCTATTGAACATATGCGTTGTATGGGTTTTGTAAAAAAAAGTTCATTATGAAACATTAGATATTAAAAAATTATTAATATTGATCTATAGTTTATATTAATATATAGAAAAATTGTTTTTATACTATATAAACTTTAATACGACAAATTTCATACCCGTGCGAGATAAAATTAGTTTAAGAGCTCATAAGCAAATCGTTCATATAAAACATTTCATATACATCATCTCAATTATCAGTTTAATTTATAAAAAAAATCATAAAATCCAAAAAATACAAAATTCCTAACTATTGAAAGAAATATTAATAATCATAAAGTCCATAAAAATTTTTATATTAAGTATTCGCAATTGTCTTTTCCCACTCATATTTCATGTATTAATTTTTGTAAATCTGAATAATTTAAGATAAAATGACTAATCATTTCAATGGGAGATTAACTTAATTTAACTTTTACGAGGCTAATAATGATTATTATAATTAACTCAGGAAGGTTTAATAATTCTTAATTTCTTTAAAATTATGTATATTTATTTACTAATAAAATAGAAATTGATTATAAAATAATAATAAGTAATTAGAATTCTTCTTTAATGTTTATTTTGGATATATTTTCTTTAATTACAATAATAAGTAATATTATTCAATTTCTATATAACATATTAATTTATTAAGACATCTACTATTCTACCATTATTTATTAGAGATTTACAATTTAACCATATTTAATAGGGCGGGAAACAATTATATATATATATATATATATATATATATATATGATGTAGACCGGGAATAAAAGCCGAGTCTGACATGACATTTTGAGCTCGGCTCCGTATACAATAATCGGGAGGTCAAATCTAGTTCTCCATCGGGCCAATGTAACCACATGTTTCATCACTTTAGAGGCGACCAGTGAGGTTGACATAATTGTGCCGCATGCTGGATAGATTAGTCTTAAAGTGTGCAAATCATTTTCCATGTAATTACATCGGTATTAGTAGAATTCCCCTTTAATACTTTTTAATCGCCCAAGTTTGTAATATATTGGTCGATGAGTTTTCATAATGTGGATCCCTGATATATGTTTAAATTCTAGAGAAGCTTGCCTTTCACACTACTAATATTTTGGCTTATTGAAATAAAATCTAGCTACCTATGATAATGACAAATCACAAACTCTGGTTGTACAGACAAGGTACTATATTAAAGATTATAATGCACTACAATCAGATCAAATCCAATCCTGTTAGCCATTAGAGTAATCTATAACGAAAGAAGGGAAACATTAAGATTAAATTGATACAAGAACAAAGATTTGTGCCTTCATTTTACGTCGCAGTTGTGTTGATTGTACTGAAAAAGTTCGGAAAACAAGAATGGAACTGCACTTAAACAATATTGGGAAGTACACGATATAAACCTTTTCAATTAATTAGACAAAACTTATAAAAAAAATAGATTAATGAGATAGTACTATTAAGCCACAAGTGCAATATCTAAAAGAAGAAATACATCGAGCCTGTCCAATCAGCATTGATCATCATTATTTAGTAATTGGTAGTTAATTTGCTATGAAGATTCATTATTTTTTTTTCAATCAACTAAATTACAAGCAACTCTTTAAGATGGTATAAACCATGAAAAATAAAATGAATGAACTCTTCTATAAAATAATCCAAATACGGCACGACAATCAAGACAATTCAGCAAGCAGTTCTTTGTATTCCAAACTCTTTGAACCCAGTGATCCAAATGAAAATGACACGATACACTCGGTACGGCATCAAACGTCAATAAAAATTATATCCAACAAGCAAGATCCATTTATGAGACCGCTATGAGCCATCTTATGTGCAATCCAAAAAGTATAGGATGATTTAATTCAGAAAATGAAAGATAGTGTTTCATGTCAATGTGAAAGCTTATTCTCTCCAAACAACACGAGCAAAAAGACGATACATAACGGTGCATGCATATGAAGATATAAGTGCACATGTTATTAAGGCAAGTTTTGGCTCGGTTACAACCAGCGCACATCATCATGAAGGCACTTGATGGAATTTTAACCGTTTTCTACTTTGCAACTTGGATGATCTTGACATTCACGCACCCCACTTAAGGGGACCGATCGAAGAGATACCTTGTATCATATTGCTCCTAATTTGCTTTTATTAACTACTTGTACAGATCGTTATTGGAGTTTCCCTTTTTTTCTTTTTACTCCTTGCTTTTTCATAGTCATCTATTGCTGCAAACAACATAGATATGTGTACTACTCGAGATAGTTTCGTCCTCTCTTTCTCTTTTACAAAAGTTGAATACCATTCAGTTTGCTCCTTTGCCTTTTAGAATTTCTTCAATTTCATCAAACAATTTTGCTTCATTCAATCAAGACCTTATATGTTGATACTTTGTAATTGTAATGACATGTATTAGATGTAGTCTTGATGTGGGTTCAATATTTATTTTTTGTGTCCGTGAAAGTAAATCGATTATTTTCCGTAACAGATATGAAATTAAGGATAAAATTGGATATCTGTAAAATGATTGTGGTTTTCTTTTCTTTTTCCCTCCCTTTTTGCTCGTTTTGGCCTCGTACCTTTGGTTATTTTTATTTTTTCATCTAGTTTTCTATTGAAAAGTCAAATTTTAGTCCTCAATTTTAGTTTTTTTTAGTTACATCCTAATTCTCTTCGTTTTTTAATCATGTGCACTTCTCGGCACTACCCATTTTCTTCGCATTAATTGTATTATTAAATTTTTTGATAGAAAAATGAGAACAATGATATTTTTTAAACAAAAATTATTTTCAAAAAAATTAAAATGAAAAAGAGGATGGAGATCTGAGAGGGAGAGAGGGGGCAAAATGATTAAAACAGTTTAGAAAAACTGTCAAGGGTATAGGATGAAAATGAATAAAAAAAGTGGAAATAGATTAAAAATAAATAAGTTTATATATATGCAACAGTAAAATATGTAAAAAAACGAAAAAGAAGACATGGATAGAAAACATAGAAAAACCAGTGACCAGATGTATTGCCAACATTATTTATTTGTCAGTTTTGCTCCTAATTTTATGATTTCGACATATTTCCTTACGTTTTGGAGGAGGTTAGTATTGTTCTTTTCTATTAGTAGCTTGCATAAAATTTGAATTCCAAAGGTTTGGTTGTCGGAACTAATCGTATCTTGTTTTTCAAATAAACAGAACACTAACCATATTGCATTAATCCAGCCGTCCTTAAGTTGTATCTAACTGACGTATGATATATTTATAGACTTTATCCCCTCTATAAAATCTTCGTTTTCTGCCTCTGAAACTTCGTCGGAAGGAAAAAGGAATCACAAGAAGAAGGAAGAAATCAAATGGCGACCAAGAAGACGATGTGCGCGACCTTTATCTTGGCAGTGGTCCTGATGGCCCTCGCTGCATCGAGCGAAGCTATCGGTTGCATGGACGACTGCATGCCGGAGTGCATGCAAGTCAAGGATGCAAACAACGACAAATGCCGCGAAGCATGTGGAGGCTACTGTGATCAAACTGAGGGGTCCTCACTGGACCGATGCCATGCATGGGCTTGCTAATTTATCGTCGGAAGCTTATTATATGTCGCCCTATGGTCATGTAATTGTTTCGTGTCGATGCAATGTAAGTTGCAACTAAAATCAAGAGAGATTGTTCTCTAGTGATTATCCTTTTACACTCTAAATGATAAATACATTTCTGATGCATCTTTCACTTCTCTAATAGTGTTGCAAAAGTCAAAATCGACCGATGCGAAGGCAGTACTAGAATTTGACCACATATAGCAAATTGACATTAAAATTGTACCTAGCTTGAAAAATATCTTACTTTAACTAATCTGTTACAATAGAATCGTATTTTCGAACGTTATAGTTACAATTAGAGGTTGTAGTATTGGAATTACATGTTACTCCGATTTCTTGAAGTATAGCATTGCTTGTATCCATTGGAGGCTTGTGACAAAAGCAAGTGCTAATTTTAGCTCCCTATGTTGCGCCTTCTTCCCCGATATAACAACCGACTCGACTCGAAACTTAGATATCATCATTCAAAACTGCCCCGGATCTATAGGTTACAATTTTTTGTTCATAAATCTATATATCTATCTTGAAAGAAGATCTCACATGGTTCTCCTTATAGTATTATAGAGAAAAAAGAACTAAAAAAATTATCTCATGTACAAATTCATGACCTACTATCCATGTCACGATAAGCATATCCATTTCGAATGTCAAACTCTTACATCAAAATCCCTTTAATAGAAATATGCACCGAACACGTAATGCTAGATGAACTCAGGTGCAATTGAGAAGAAGTACGGATGATCCCACTGCAATTCTAGGATGTAGGCATCGAAAAGTCTCTCAAGACATCAGTAAGAGTAAGAAGTGTCATGTTCACGCTAAACGGTTCGATTGGAAAGGATGTTCTCTGTGGCATTCTGGATGCGATGCAAACCATCACGAGAAACACAAGAAAGTCATGTTGAACATTCGATAAAAATTGAAAAATGAAAGGACGAAATCGAAAAATTATTAAAACATAGAGGACCATAATAATAGTTTTTTGAAACAGGAAAATGCTTACCTTATTACGAAATGGTGCCTCAACTTTTGCGGCTATTAAAATTTCGTACATTTGGCTTTGTCCTTCGGAATATACTCTCTGCGGTTAACAGGTGAAGTCCTGTCTGGACGAAGACAGACGCCCTCTGACCTTTCCTATCGTTTTCCCTTTCGAGAAACCAGAGATAGATAGATAGAGAGAGAGAGGGCGGGATCTCAACAGTGGCGATCCGGCCTTAGCTGCCCCGGCGATCTTCCGCCGTCGATCCCACCGCGCCGCCGCCAGATCTGCGCTCTCACCTCGGGGCTGTCGGTGTGATCTACTTATACCAGCAGCCATTTCCCGGGAAATCGTAGTTCAATCCAGTCTCAGGTAAATCCACTCTGCTCAGTTCCGTGCTGGGTCGCTCGCATTGTTGTTTGAATTTCAGCTTCTGCTGCATTGGCTACAAGCATTGATTTGATCACCTGAAAGCTTGTCCATGTCTGGAAGAGATGAATTCGTGATTTTGACTGCTGATTCGATAATGCGATTTGCGGTAGTGATTAATAGGTACTTTTGGCTATTATTGGAATCTGTTTGCTCGCAAAGTGATTAATTTTCTCCGGGAATCACTAGAATGGACCGAGTGCTAGAACGGGTAGTGATCCACTTGCTCGCCGAGATAATTATGTGAGAGATATGTAGGCATTATGGGAACCTGATTGCAGGTTGATCTCTGGTAATTTAAATAGCTGATTCCATTTCTTTGGCAGTTGCAATGGGGAGTATTGCTTTTAATCTTAAGACTCAAACGTTTCTGAGACTCATATGGGGACTGTGTTTGCATATATGGGTTGTTCCCTCTTGGTTTGAATTAAAGAAATTTTTTTTACTTGATAGACGAATCAAATCTCCCAATTTCTCATTGGATGAACAGCAATTCTAGTTTCTTTATTTGCAGAAGCTGTAATGGGAACCGAGGAGATCAGGAAGGATATGGATATCAGCAGTTGGTGTGCAGAATTGGCCTATGACCAATGGGTGCCACTTCCTGTGAATGGCAAGCCCCCGTCTGCCCGATATAAGGTGATAGTCAATTTACTAGTTAGGCACAGGTCTTTTTACTAGAAAGTGAAACAGCAATTTCATCCTCATATATTATCATTCCCCAGTCGTCCTGCATGTGAATCTGATCAATGTAGTCTCATAGTCTGCTTTTCTGGAGTTTCTTCTTCTACTTACACACAGCCATATATCACATGGATATGTTAGAAATATGCTACCTCCTGGCTCTTTTCTTTTTACATTCTCACGCGCTGCTTTTGTGTTTCTTGTCTTAGCATGCGGCAGCTGCTGTTGACGATAAACTTTACGTAATTGGGGGGAGTCGAAATGGCCGTTACTTGTCTGATGTTCAGGTATTTGCTGTGCCATCTATTCTCACATCTCCGTATCATCTTCTGTACATGACGCAGCAGATACCTCCTCATGCAGGTTTTTGATTTTAAAAGTCTTACTTGGTCTAGTATAACCTTGAGCTTTGAATCAAATGCTGGTGATGACTCTAAGGAAAATCTGATAGCAACCTCGGGTCATGTTCTGGTGAGGCAACTGCACCACATATTATGTTTATGCCGTCAATAGTGTCAGGTAATGAAGAAAATGATTGGTATCTTCTTTGTAGATCCAGTGGGAAAACAAAGTTCTTATCGTCGGTGGTCATTCTAAGAGTCCTTTAGATAGCCTTCAAGGTATGTTCTCTTTTTAGACTTACGCTAATGCTTCTTTTTGAATTTGTTTATATATTTAAGGTGCATGCTCTCCTCCTGCAGTGAGGTTTATCAATTTAGACACACATACATCTGGTTTTCTGGAGACATCAGGAAACATTCCAGTAAGTATTCTATCGTCCTTTACTTTTTGATATATTGTACAAGAAAATCCATTGACCTGGCAATGCCTATTCATATTTTATAATCTGCTTTAAAGCTAGTGATGGTCTATGTTTCATTTGAAACACTGCAGGTTGCTCGTGGTGGACACTCTGCAACCCTTATTGGATCTAGACTGATAATATTTGGTGGGGAAGACCGGAAAAGGAGGTTGCTGAATGATATTCACATTCTTGATTTAGAGACAATGAATTGGGAAATGGTTGAGGCGATGTAAGTGTATATTCAAGTTATATTTCTCTACTCAACCCGTCCAGTCTCTGACATCTCTGTCTACTGATAGGCAGACCCCTCCAGCTCCTAGATTTGATCACACATCTGCAGTTCATGGAGATCGCTACCTTTTAGTTTTTGGAGGATGCTCTCACTCAATCTTTTACAGTGATCTTCATGTTTTGGATTTGCAGACTGTAAGTGTCATATCTTTGAAGAATGCTTGAGTCTCATTTTTATTTTGGTCTATTAAGATAATTATCTGTAGGGTTTTAATTACTAGGCTCTTGGCTCTTGGTTATGAGGAAAGCGGTATTCTGTAATTTCATGCATCACTAAATCTTTTATAGTGTGGTAGACAATAGTTAGCATTAGTGTAATAATTGATTTAGACGACCAGACCAAATTACTTGAGAGACAGAACTGCTGAAGGGAAAAGCACGTGTCATGATGGCATGAAAAAAAGACTACGAGTCATGATGGCATGAATTTATTGATATATTTTTTTGTATTAATTAATAAAGATGTGGTTGCATCTAATCATCTATTGATGGGATCATATTAATTCTGGACCTCCATGGTCTCATAGTAAGCTGCATATGGTGATGCCCACTTAGATATCATACTTGCTAAAGATAGTGAGATAGTTCGGGAACTTTTGGCCATTTACACGTATGGAGGTGGAATGTGACCTTCTTAGGCATAATTTGACTGTGGTCTTCTACCTTAGTTATTGATGTTAGTCTCTTGAGATTATTCTTTTATACTTAATCATAAACTTCGACAATTTGTAATGAAATGAACACTGAAAAACCCCGAGTTGATTATAAATTGCAGAAGGAATGGTCCCAACCTGAGATTCGAGGTGATCTGGTGACTCCTCGTGCAGGCCATGCAGGTGTCACCATTGGAGAAAACTGGTACATTGTTGGTGGTGGTGATAACAAGAGTGGTATGTAATAGAATTTTTTTCATGCTTAGATTTTCGCCATCCTCTTATTCACTTTTTGAATATCCTGCTTAATTGATAAAGTTCTTGTAGGCTGTTCTGAAACTCTGGTGTTCAATATGTCAAAATTAGCTTGGTCAACATTGAGCAGTGTAAGAGAAAGGGATCCACTTGCTAGTGAGGTGACTTATTCTGTTTCTATGTATTTTCCTTTTTTGCTGAGAATTGTCTCTGTCTAGTTGTTCTTTCTCTGCATTTTCCTCATTCTATCAACATTGATTCGTAACTTCACTTGGTTTGTCCAATTATACTTTTGGAAAGTTTAGTTACTGATGGAAATTCAAGTGAAGGTTTCTTTATCACAACTTTTTATTGCGAAAGAATTACTATTCCTTGAGTTTTTTCACTTATCTTGCATAATTTTGTTAGCAGAGTTGGTATTCCACTTTGTGTCAAAGCGATGTATCTCCTGCTATTGATTGCTATATAGAGTTAATTTGATTGGTTTATATCTTTCATAATGCTTTATTAATAATTCCACTACAAGTGGCTTTGTCATTCTTTTCCTTGAATGATATATAAAGAGCTTTATTTAGTAATGGCCACAAGAGGGTACAAGCTTGGACTCATTTTACCGTTAGAAAGAAAAAATTAAGTGCATATAGTTGTTTGAGAGGAGTTATTTCACACTTTAAATCTGATTCTGTCATTAGCATGTATGCTCCAGGAAGATATCCCCATTCCTTTATTGAGTAGTTTGTCTATTTACACTCTGTTATAGGAATAGTTTTCTAACTGAATAAGACTTGCTATTTTGGATGCAGGGACTTAGTGTTTGCACCACTCTCATTGCTGGTGAGGTATATTTGGTTGCCTTTGGTGGCTACAACGGGAAATACCAAAATGAGGTAAACCATAGTTTATGATCATCAAAGCCTTTGTATTAATGTAGTCTACCCTCTTTCTAGTTCCATGTCCCTTGCCCTGATCTCAAAGCCAAAAAGCTTTTCGTAGTGCATTGAATTTAGTAGTTGTGGAATCCCTGGAACGTTTTGAGTATAGTCCCTAAATTAACTTATCCTGATGCCTGTATTCTTTCTATGCTTTTATAGTGAGAATTTTTTGTCAGGTTGATGCAAGTTGCTTATGTATCATTCACAGATTTGACTTGACTGTTAAATTCCTCCAACCTTTTTGGTGGCAGATCTTTTTCATGAAACCCAAACCGAGAGACTCATCACGTCCCAAGATATTCCAGTCACCAGCAGCTGCTGCTGCAGCAGCTTGTGTCACTGCTGCTTATGCCCTAACCAAACCTGACAAGCTCGATCTCACTGAATCTGTTGATTCTGCGAAGTTTGTTGAGAACAATGTCTTTCAGCGAGACATCACAGCTGAGGTTGCCGCTATCAAGGAGGAGAAAAATGCTCTGGAAGCCTCGCTTGCCAAGATCAGGGAAGAGAACTCCAAACAGAGGGAAAAGATAGATGAAGCAAACAATACACATTCTGAGTTGTCAAAAGTATACCTCTTCAAGATTATGTTGTGCCTGATTTTCTTTTCCAGTTGATGCAATTCCTTATATACTTTTCTGCTGTTTATCAGGAACTCCTGTCCGTTCAAAGTCAATTGGTGGCTGAGAGATCGAGATGCTTCAAACTAGAGGTTTCTTCTTTGCCCCTTTCTGTGCATGACTTTCACTATTTGTTATGGGCTTTTTGAATGATGAGTTGGGACCGCTTTTGTTTCTCAATCGTGAATTATAACTGTACCTTTCCCAATGTTGACAACAATGTTCAGGCACAAATAGCAGAGCTACAGAAGGTTCTGGAATCATTTAGCTCAGTAGAAAACGAGGTGCAAGCGCTTAGAAGTCAGAAGACTGCACTGGAACAGGACATGGAGCTTGCTTCTGCCACAAGGCAAGGCTCTGGTGGGTTCCTTGGCTGGTTATCTGGTGGTCCCCACAGCCCATGAGATCTAAGAGCTCGTCTCCTCGAGATCGGGGAGCAACAGGGAAGCAACCATATAAGAATCTACTGTATCATTGCTGGGGCCTTTCTGAGGAAGCCATGTTTTGTTGTACTTGTGAACAGTGAAGATGGGCAAATCTCGGTATTTGGCATTATTACCCGGTGTCCATGTATAGCAGTGAATAGGAATGAAACACAAAACACTGAGCATGAACCGGGTAAGAAACATACGAATATTGAAAATTTCCGGGAGAATTTTGTGGTTTTCTTGTTTCTTTTAGATTGGTTTTCATGTCACAATTGTTTCTGTAAGTCACATTGTAAAACTCGTCAATTTTGTATTGTACTATTATAAGATTGCTCTTGTTTGTGATTCAATTAGTGACCAAGTTAATTTGACAAGAAATGAAGTGACTAAGCTGCTTTACAGTGCTCAAGTTTTCTCTTGGCGTTAATTCGGGATATCTTTACATACCTACGACTACAGTTTTAGATGGAGCGGCAAGAAAATTGGACACCGGATGCTTGGTGGACAGTAATATATTCTTCCTAATGATTCATTCCCTTGATAGTACAGAATGGATCTCTCCTCCGGAACTCTTATTCGATATCGGGCAATCAATTTCTTGCCTTCTCTCTTCATTTTCATTTGCAAACGGGTTTACAGTTTGGAAGTGAGCTCCTGTTTGCTCTGCAAAACGAGCTCCTTCCTCAAGATCTTGCCTGCAGCTGACTTTGGGATTGCAGTGATGAAGCTCACTCTCCTCACCTTCTTGTAAGGCGCAACCTGAGTTCCGCATCAACGATTATTTAAAAACAGATTGAGCAATAATTTGTCTTCCAAAATGTTTCTAAGACACTGAAGGATAAGAAGAAAGCTAGTCGAACCTGAGTCGCCACGAATTGAATCACTTGCTCCTCTGTGAGGTCAGATCCACCTGCTCTTACAACATATGCCATTGGTATCTGTCCCGCTTCATCATCCTCGACCCTGCAAATTCACCATTTCACCGGAGAAAGGGAGAGATCAACCTTATGTCACAATCTATCCATGTTTTCACATCCCTCGGACATGATTTTTTCTAAGTTTTTCTTATATCTTTTGATGACTGTTTTTTGCCGCGTCGCTAATTCTAATTTTCCAGGTTCTCACCCCTACTAGCAAAGGTTCAAGAAGCTTTTTAGTTATGGACAGGTTAAACCGATGAGAGTGAAATACTATGGAAGAGAGAGATGTGAACTTACGGTACAACTGCAGCATCAAGTATGTCGGGATGGCTCAATAGTACTGCTTCAAGCTCAGCCGGAGCCACCTGTACAATACAGTAAGCATCAAATCGGCTCATTCGCTTATGATTCGCCCGTATCAGACCTTGAAGTCTGCCAAAGTCTAATATAAAGCGGTTTACCTGATAACCATTGTGCTTGATGAGCTCCTTTATCCTGTCCACAATGTAGATAAATCCATCTCCATCGAAGTAACAGAGGTCACCGGTCCTCAGCCACCCGTCCGATGTGATCATAGCAGCTGTGGCCTCATCGTTACAGAGATAGCCTCTCATGATTGTCGGGCTTCGAAGCCAGAGCTCCCCTTCCCTGCCGGGCGGGAGGGCCAAGCCCGTCTCATTATCTACCACCTTGGCCTGAAAGCTTGGTAGCAGTCTCCCACATGAGCCGGGACGAGCCTTAGCCTGCTCCCCTGAGATGAAGAATGTGCCGGCCCCACAGCTCTCTGTGAGCCCATATCCCTGCCTCAGCTCGACCCACGGGAACTTCTCCCTGAACCTGTCTGCAACCTCCTTGCTTAGCGGGGCTGCCCCCGACCCAACCCGTCTCAGCGAGGACAGCTCTGGCTTTAGCTGATCAACATACTTCACAAGCCCAAGAATCACTGGTGGGACTGCTGCTATGTTGTTGACTTGGTGGGCTTTTATCGCATCAAGCATGGCCCCGAAGTCAAACTTGGGCATCACGACTGTTGTCACACCTGAGCAAAAGAGCCCGAGCCCGAAGAAGGCAAGCCCATAGATGTGGAACATCGGGATGAAGCAGAGGAAGACATCATCTTGGGACGAAGTGGCATTGACTGACCATCTGAGGAGAGTTATTATGGATATGAAGTTGCCATGGGTTAGGATAACACCTTTGCTTGTCCCTGTGGTCCCGGAGGAGTAGAGAATGGCTGCAGTGTCATGTTGGGTTGGCCGGGGCCCGTCCTGTGGCAAATCATGGGCCGGTTCGCAGCATTCTATCAGTTCTTCCACACACACTGAGCTCTCATCACCAGTTCGGGTCGTGAGTATGGTCGGGACCCCGGTGGGCCCAAGTTTGAGGGCCTCCTCGGGCGCAGCGATTGCCAGCTTTGCCCCGGAGTCTCGAACCTGCTTGGCTATCTCAAGCCCGGTGTTGAGGGGGTTAGCAGTGGTGAGGATGGCGCCGAGGGAGAACACGGCGAGGCAGATGGTCGGGTACATAATAGAGTTAGGGGCTAGGACAAAGACTACATCGCCCTTCCTGACCTCAAGCGCATGATACAGGCTGGCTGCAAGGGCTCGGACTGACCGGTGGAGCTGCGCATAGGTGACACGGCGGCCTGAAACCGAATCGATGAGAGCGGTTTGGGACTCCGCCTCATCGGGGCCCGGGAATCGGGAGAGCACGTAGGAGGCAGTGTCAAGGTCGGGGCTAGTAGGGACCTTATATGGGTCACTCAGTTGAGAAAGTGAGTGGAAGATTCCACTTGTTGGATCAAACCCACTGTCGGCATCAATCTTCGGTTGATGACTTCCCTTCTGTTTAAGATCAGAATTATTCCATACTTCTCCAACTGACATCTTATTGGTTTGAGGCAAAGAAAATGTGGAAAACCAGAGAAGTTTTAGGTTTCTTGGTCGAGGTTTATTCGGGATGGAGGACGAGGATGTTCTTGGTCAATATGGTCACTGACCGAGGACACCGAGTCTTGCAAGGAAGAAGACATTTATATATATATATATATATATCAAGAAGCGATCAGAACGAGCCGGCAGCAGAGGGATCTTGTGAAAAAGAGAGACTCACATTCTGAGGCTTCATGGGATATGCTCCCAGTAAGGGACAGGTAAATATACATTTTCCTAATATGAGTTGAATTTTGCTGCCGCCCTATGTCCGGAAAAAACAACAGAATCAGATTCATCGTTTTGATTAGATCTTCTTGGTTTACATCGTTGGTCTCTATCGAATTTTTCTCAGCAAGTAATGCCAGATATTACCACTGCCCAATTACCGATAGGTCCGATGTCGCTCTATCTTGTCGTACAGAGAACAGGCCGACAGAACTCGAATTTGATCAACAGCTTTTACCAGTTCTCCAGGATTAGGTTTTGTACGATTCTGTCTGACCGAGAGGGGATCACCGTATCAGACCCATCCACGATTCGAACTCCCGGTTATGGTGAAATGAGCAAAGGCAGGACTTGTCTGAAGACATAAAGCTACAAAAATACCAAATTCAGATAACAATCTTGCTCCAATATCACACCCATGTACTACCCTTCAATATGTCATCCCATTCACGGAAACAGTCAGAAAACTTCTTACAATCACCAGCAGAAATTGATCAGTCTGTGCCATTTCATAACTTAAGGATACCTGAACTGGACCAATGGTTTGATGTCTAAAACAGGTATAATCTACAAAAATAGAGAGTATATACCACAGTGTAGTCCCATAAAGGCTAAATCACGAACTCTAATTAGAATTCTGCGCTTCCAATCCAAAGACCAATCTCAGCGGGCCCAGATATAGCTCCCGAATTTGAAACTCACCGGGATGAATATGGCCCACAGCAAGGGACAATAGAGCCAGCTCCATGAACCTGAAGGTGTTGTCTTTGAAGAGGTTGCAGCACTGCGAAGAGGGCCATCCTTGGCCAGCTGGAACGAGAGAACAAGGTTGACTTCTCCATTCTTGCCGAAAGACCAGTCCACTCCATTGCCAGTCAGTGTCATGTTCCTGATTCTCAGCATTCCAGCAGTGGAGTGGATGGAACTGCTTGAAGCCAGAGAGGATGAATTCATTGAACTGAGCTGAAGCAAAGCATCCTTTGAAGGAAATTCAGAAGCGAAGGCAGGAGGAGCAGGGAGACTTCCCCAGAAGTCAGTTGCCTTCTCCGACAATTTATAGCTAAGATCTGCATATGACAAGTGTGGGATGAGTACAAAAGAACAGATGGTGAAATTCCAAAACCAAAAATGTGAAGCCCAATGCCAAGGGACGTGAACATTAGACTACAGTGCACCTCGCAATTGATGAATTTCAAAACCAAGAACTAATGGGCAGGGAATGCGGGGTAAAGTTTCAATAGTTTTAACATTTTATCAACTATAGAAAAAGAGTGATCTTAACAGCATGGAGCAATCTGGGCAGAAACTTATGCAACCCTCAATGGTTCTGGCAACACTAAGAATAGCTATTTCCCCCATTTTATTAAAAACTAGGAGTGGAGCCCGTGCATTGCACTAGGTAGAAAATAGTCCATTTTCCCTTTTTGTTGATTTCACTTTAATTTTTTAATAAGGTTTTATCAATTTTATTATATGCATATTTAAATTATTATTAATCATAATATACGACATATTTAATTAGAAAATTATTATTTTTTATTTGGTCTTACTTGTTAGAAAATATCTCTTAAGATTTAAAAAATAGTTTTTATTAAAGAATTTTATAAAAATTCGAAAAACTAATTCCATTTAGTATCAATATTAGAAAAATTCATGAAATCCCAAAATGTTAATTTTTAATATATTTTTCTGAAAAAATTAGACAATTAATTTTTTTGAAAATTCAAAATCATTTCTAAAATTCAAGAATAAAGATATTTATAATTCGTGAAAATTATGTACATAACAATATTTCATTAGAAATTAGAAAAATATTCTATTTTATTCAGATCTTATTATAAAATATCTTATGAAAATTGTTTTAAAAAAATATTCTGTATTAAAATTATTTTAAAAAAAAACTCAAAAATCGAGAAAGTTCTATTCAACATCAGTGCAGTCTGAGCCATTGGTTCTTGCGTAAGTGCTCTGACAGAGCACAAACTTACCTGATTTGAGTTCACTGGTTTCTGGTTGTTGCTCCAACAAGGATGAACCCAATTGTTCTTTAGGTTGTGCCAAATGTTGACTTGAGAATTGGAGGTCAGCCTCGGCACTTGGATTCTGTTTCGAGAGAAAGGTTAATAAGACTGCCTGTCAGAAACCGGATACAAGAAAGCAGGACTAAGTATTTGAAGCTTACTCCAATATGGGAGGCAAGCAGTGATTCATCAAAATAGTCATTCCCGACACCCGTCATCATCATTTCTGATGAATCATTAGCCATTAACATGTTATCCTCGGCATCGAAGAATGAGAAGAACTCCTCAAGATCGAAATCAACAGGATTTGTTCCAGCTGAGTTTGAAGGGTCAACAGTTTGCAGATATGGTGTATCCCCGAATGCAGGATTATCAGAAGCATCCAGGAATGTTCCATCAAGGAGGTCATCCAAGTTTACACCATTCAAGTCATCAGGAGATTGGAAACCATCTTCTAGTTTAACAGGTGCGACATTAATCTGATACTGCTCTGGTAAGTCAACTAGGTTCAGTCCATCCTGCTGTTGCATGCTGCTACCAATGCTAATCTGGGGCTTACAGTTATCTTCAGCAGGCACTTCTTCATGCTCAGTGCTCTTACTTGATTCCCCGCTGTAAAAGCTGCTTGGAGGCAGAATATCTCTAGTTGACATGCCAAAATTGAGTTTCTGAAGAAAGAAAGAAAGAAAGAAAGATGATGCCGATGAGTGAATAAGCAGCACCTTAAACAAATAGAAAAGATCTGAAGCATTCCCATGATAGACTAATTTTGCAATTCGTACAGTATCTTATCTGCAACTCGACTAAGATCTGAGCATGTTTGAAAAGAGACTCAATGATTACAATGTACTACAACGGATAAAGCACAACAAAATCCAATTAATAATACATAAATACACATTCAAGTACGATTTTATAAAATATTCACTGCATGCCGCCATCAAATACAAGGTCATGGAAACAACAGAGAAAGGAGGGACAAAACGCATTATCTACAGACCTGGTCGAGCGCATTTGTGTCAAACTGAGTGTCATCACTGTGAAATACTTCATCAGTCAACACCTCTTGCCCTGACGACAGTGTCATCTCATCATCATCTTCCCATTCCTCTTCAACAAATGGTGCTCCATACTGCTCGCCATTCTTCGGACCTGACCCACTCTTCTGGAAAATCCTACAAAGCACAAATGCATCCTTCCCCACCCAAACAATAATCCCACCGACATGAAACAACCAATCAATCCCAACACTGAATGAACAATTCCTCAAAAGAAACATTTGATACAGAATAGAAGGGGAAAAATTAAAAAAAAGTACTACTATACTATATAATCAAAGCTACGTCCTCACTTGTGGGATTCCAGCTTTCTCGAGTTCCTCGTCAATGAGTCGGTACTCATGCATAACCCAGTTGGTGCGCTGCCCACGGGGAGCCCGCCCGCAATGATAAACCAGCGTCTTCTTCATCCCAACTATCCTGGATCCATTTCGGACAGAACGGTCCTTGCCTGTGGTCTTCCAGTAACCTTCCTCGGTAGCCCGGTTAGTTTTCGACCCATTCCCATACTTCTTGTCCAGTGGACTGAAGAAGTACCACTCCAAGTCTCTAGTCCTAAGCCGGGACTTATCTACAAACCGCCACCACTAGAGAATCAATACTCAACAAGAAAAATTTTCATAAACAAAAAGAGAAACATATGGAAGAACTGCAAAAACACCAATTTCTGGCTTAATAAGATTACAGACGTCATATTTCACAGGAATCACACTTACGACTGAAGATCATATCAAATTATAAACCCAATTCGTAGAAAAAGCTTCATCATAAAACAAGTTCTTCATCATCACGAGTAATCCTACGACCTATCCGGGCAATGAGAAGGGCAATTTTCGAGAGATGGAGGGAAGAATCGAACATGGTCGTACCTGGAAGATCCCAAGGCTCGGACTTGTAGATGTCGATCTCCGAGATAGAATCGAAGCGCAAGGGCTTTCCGGATACCTTGCGCTTCAAGTAGTACCTCACCAGCTCCTCATCCGTGGGGTGGAATCTGAAGCCGGGCGCCAGTGAATTCGCCGATTTACGTTTCATCAAATC
This sequence comes from Punica granatum, assembly GCF_007655135.1. Taxonomy (NCBI): domain Eukaryota; kingdom Viridiplantae; phylum Streptophyta; class Magnoliopsida; order Myrtales; family Lythraceae; genus Punica; species Punica granatum. The sequence goes on from NC_045128.1 coordinate 30,200,691, forward strand.
AGCTCAAACGGATGATCCGACTAGGGTTTCTGAGACCAAAGAGCGAGACAGAGACAGAGAGAGATGGTGGGAGAGAGATTCTGAGTCAACAGATGATAAGAGGAAGAGGAAGAAGAAGAAGAAGAAGAAGAAGAAGAGGAGGAGAAGTCAGAGTCGGCGACAGGGCCATCCCATGGCGTCGGAAATACGAAGGAAGAAACACAACGAGACTTTCGGACATTTGATGCTTATATATATATATATATATATATATATATTATTTATTTATTTATTTATTACAGTATCGGATCAAACATTCTATATTTAGTCCAAAATTTCCATGTATTATCATTTTGACCCATGAACTATATAATTTCGTCTCTCTTTGCACCAATAATCGGGGATTCTCATATCTCAACGGGAAATCGCGGTAGGGCTTGTCTGAGTTTCATTTAGAAATTAACATTGGGGAGAGTCCATATACGCGGACCGTGGAGTCGAGAAATTGTAAGATTTTACCGTCCATATGAAAAAGTCCTAAAAAATGTTAATTTTGATAAATATTATACATGAAAATAAAATTGCACATCCGAAAGCACTCAAAGGTCCTTTTCATTATTTCAACTGCCTAATTAGACTAACTATATATTCAATTTATTGTACTTTTCATGAGTAAAATAATATATGAATCCGTATGGTCCAAGGAAAAGTGATTTGGACATCCACCTATATAATCTAATGACAATGCTCAAACCCAAAATCCTAAGGAAATGGGCAAAAAAATATTCTTCTTTTCTTTTCTTTTGACTTATTGCCATACATCGAATTTAAAAAGAAAAATTAATTAATCCATATTCTGACATGGTGAATTAAGTTTAAATAAGAGTTTCTACTTTTTTATCATATAAATTCGCATTCATGCATGGGTTTATTTTATCTAAGATCTTATACCGAGTTGATATCTGATGAAACAATAAAAATGTAGAAATTGAAAAAGAAGTACATAAAGCACGAGATTCGAATAACATAAAGTTGCGATTTTGACAGTTTTGATTACATGTTATCTGCTCTTGGTTAGTACAAAGATTTTCGAATCTAATCAGCTATGCGGAATTTCTTATTTCTACGTCGATAGAACTCTAGTACCTCGAGGACGCGCAAACTTCGGGGTGCAAAATGGAGTTGTCCAGAAGTTGATGTATCGATGGTAATTTGGCACTGATACAAACTTCAGGGTGTGAAACAGAATTTTCTGGTCTTGAGGGTCAAATCTCAATGGACGTGTCGGCGAGGCAAGGTCCTTCGTTTGAATGACGTGGCGCGACATTACTGACTATGAGATGTTGTCCCCCAAGTGACACGTCACTGGCAGATGGGAGGACCGGTGTTTTATTTATTTATTTGGTTAATAATGAGAGGACGGGGTTGATTTCGCGGTAAGTGTCATCTGTGGGGCCAACTCGTGGGGGAGAAGAAGGTGACGTAACTGCATTCGTCAAAAGGAGTAGAAATCTTTCGCCAAAAAAGAAAAAGGAAAAAAGGAGATAACAGAAATGTAAGGGATGAAATTCCTCGATCTATTAATTATTTAAATTTTAATCTAAAAAATTATAATATTTATTTTCATTTTTTATCTATCAATCCATTAATTAAACCGTCAAAATTGTTAACATGACCGTTAACGGTGCTGATGTGATAGATGGTTACTTCAGTGGATGGTTTATAATTTTTTTTCTAATCTACTAAAATATCAATAACTTTTCCCTCATCTACATGTCAATAATTTTAAAAATTACATAGTTTGTTTATGTTCCCTCATCTACTAAATTATGGTTTCTTTCAAAAATCACAACTACCAAAATATGACTTCTTTAGATGATTAGAACCTTGAATTAGGGACTTATATACGTATGTAAATTTAAATGTTAAAAGAATTTTTAACATAAAAGAAGTGTTAGAACAGTTAAAAGTTTATCATTTGTAAATCAAAAGAATATTCATATGTTTTATCACGTTAATTGATATAGGAATTTAGATATATTATACTGCAAATACAATAACCATGCTAATTACAATTTCAATAGAACTTGTGCAAATCAATATCTATAAAATTTTTGCATGTTCAACTTATTGGACACAAGTTTTGTTGAAATGATTAGTTTATCATGGTTATTGCGCAGTATAATATATCAAAGTTTCTATCTTTGTATTTATGAAAGCATAACAAAGGTTTGTCCTCCACGTTCTTTGCTAATGAATACAAATGATAGGGCTAACTGTTCCTTGTATGCTGCTATCACTTTATATCAATTGTGGATCTCACGAAACAATGTTGTGCATACAGGGAAACAAGCCAATCTTCATGAAACCATCAAGAGCATCAAGAATCGTTTTTATGGATCACAACAAGGGTGGACGAAACTTGGGGTGTCAAGAAGAGAACTCCCCCAAAGCAGCTCTACAGCTTGACACATCAAAAATACCTTCAGGACCTGAATGGAGCATCATCAGCTCGGATGCAGCTTAGAACAGCTATAAATCATGTCTTGCCGGAATCCTGCACCACCCGAATAATATCCAACGCTGTCATGGTTTCAGATCTCGCATGAAGACACACCCCTCCAAGCGAAAGCAAAAGCAACGCTCCTGGCCCTCAACATAGCTGCAGAAAGAGAATTAAAGAAGATCTGGTTACGTTGCGACGCTTTACTTCTTGTCAACGCCATTTTGAATCCTAGCTCCTCTCCGTGGGAGATTAGAAACATAGTCTCTGATATTATCTCGGTGTTTAATGTTTTCTCGGATTGGTTATGTTCCTAGATCCCTAGGTCGGATAATACCCTTACTCATGACTTGGGTCATCTAGGCTCTAGCTCCAATTTTCATTCTCTATGTACTTTTGAAGGATATCTTGATCTCAGGGCTCCTGTTGACACTATCCTTCGATATTAATATTAATATCTTGAATTATTCATCAAAAAAAAAACATAACAAAGGTGGGTCAGGCCAAATGGTCCTAGAACGCTTCGTTTCTAAATGGAATTTTCTCGATTTTTTGAGTTTTTTTCTAAACAATAAAATTTTAGATTTTTAGAAATATATAGATATATATATATATGTGAAAATGTTCATTATTTTATCGATTTTTTGAGTTTTTCATTTATTTTTATTAAAATTTTAAATTTTAAAAATTAGTAAATATAGATTTGTGCAATCGATCATTATTTTCTTTGATTTTTAAATTTTTAGAAAAATAATTTTTATTTTTATTTTTAAATCATATAGATATATATATCAAGGACCGATTGTTATTTTCCCACATGCACGTAAGTTAGGTGCATCCACGGTTAGATTTTTAGATATGAGTTCTTCAACTATTTATTTTTTTCTCGCACAAAAACTTTCTTAGTATTTTTGGAATTTTTAATTTTGTGTTTGTAGAGGTGTTAAATTTTGATATGCAGATACAATGAATTTCTATCTTCAGCATTTTCATCATATCTGCATAATCAAAATTTAATAACAATCGGTCTTAGAAATCTATATCCACATGAATCATGCCAAATAAGTTGAACCATGCTAAAGTAATCGGTTCCAATGTCCAACAAGTTCAACCATGCTAAAATTTTATAGATGTTGGTGTGCACAAGTTTTATTAGAATTATTGTTTTGGCATGGTTATTGTATTTGCAGTAAAATATATCTAAATTCCTATATTATTTAATGTGATAACAGATATGGATTTTTTATTTATTTGCAAATATCAAACTCGTAATTGTTCAAATACTTATTTTCTGTTAAAAATTCTTTTAACATTCAAATCAACATATATATATATATATAAGTTCCTAATTCAAACTTGTAATCATCTAAAGAAGTTATATTTTAGTAAATGAAGGAATATAAGCAAACTATGTGATTTTTTAAAGTTATTGATATTTTGGTAAATAAGGGAAAAATTATTGATATTTTGGTTGATGAGGGAAAAAAAAGTAACTATGTAAATTTTTAGGTTAAAAGGTTCGTAACATGCCATCCACGTAGGCAACATTCCGCCACATCAGCGCAGTTATCGACCACGTCAATAGTTTTGAAGGCCTAATTAACAGATTGGCAAATCAAGGAAAATGTTGTGATTTTTTAGACCAAAATTAAAAAGTTGATAAATCGGAAAATTTCATGAAAATAATTGATTTTTCATGCTATTTTTCAAATGTAAACGAATCATTTGTGATGATTTATACACGGGAAAACATTATATATATTATAAAAAGCTAATTAATACTTTATTTATTAATGAAATAAGTACCATACAAGTCTTGATGTTCAGCTACTGCGCAGATTGGATGAACCGAGTGGCCCTGATAATGCCATCAGGTTTCCATTCTTTACTAGACCTTCGACCGAAATCAGTTCGCTGCTGTTTGGCAATACAGTTTGGGCATTCATATCTCACTTTTGTTTGTCATAATTTTCAGTTATGTTTTATACTTTTCCTTTTGAGCCTAGAATCCTTCTTGTACACCGAAATTTCTAGCATCTCGTGCCTGAATCTTCACCATTCAAGGGCGAAAACTTTTCGCACTTGAGGAGTAACGTTTCATACGAGGGCGAGAAATGTTCGTATTAAAAGAACAACATTTTGTGCAAGATAATTTTTAGCATGAGATGTTGTTTGTCTAGCAGGAAAAGTTTTTTGTATACAAAAATAACGTTTCGTATAAGAGAAAATGTTACAAAAGTTAGACTTCTCTTGCAAAAAAATTTTGTACTAGAAAGAATTATGTTTCATACTGAGTTGAGAATTTTTTTCATGATACTTTTGAAATAAAGTGTAAAAACTTTTCGCTACTCTTTTATTCAGTATAAAATATATATTTTTTTTGTATGGAAACATTATTTTAGTTTTTGCACAAGAAAAAAAAATATTTCGTACAAGTTTTTTGCACTGGTACGAAATATTGTTCTTCAAGTGCAAAATGTTCTTGCATTTTGAGCGGTTGAAAGTTCAGACACGAAATGCTAGAAATTACGTGCTCTTTTAGGTCATAACCTCCATTTTTGTGTGAATAAATTTGTAATATTTCTAAGTTTTCGATAAGACCTTCTCCACGACAGATTTTATGCGGCAATGTTTCGATTGATTAGTAATGTATCAGAACATTAGGATTTAGGAGGTCTTTTGTGTACTGATCTTGAACCATAACATACAGCCTTTTCTTTTCTTTTTTCTCATTTCCAGTTAAATGTGGGCCGAAGTCCGAACAAGAAACTTAAATTACAGAATAACAAGGTATGGAGACCCCGAGAATATTGCCAAGGAGGAAGTTGTTAATTCCCTCTGGAGGTGAATACGAAGAAGATGAACTCCCCAAGGATACTCCAAAGACGAATGAGCCAAATAGTTCGCGCATGAGTTGCATTCGCTAAACGTGTTGGAAATGCGAACTGGCCATTCCTGCTGTAAGCCTGTAATAGCTCCTGAGCTCGGCCAACCAGACCCTGAATATTGCGAATTACCACGGTCCAAGATTAATTTGCAAACGACCTCAAAATCGACATCAGCAAATAACAAATCGTTGCCCCAAGTGACCAGGCAAGCTTGAGACCAGTTTTAATGCCCCAAAGCTTAGCGCGAACAGCATATGCAATGCCAATGTTTTGACAAACCTTCCAAGCCAACAGCCATCCGAATCACTGATCAAACCCCTTGAACGTACGTTACCTGGATTTGCCTCGAGAAGCCCCGTCGATGCTAAGTTCGATCCAGCCCATAAGATACAGTCTTTGATCCTTTCAAGTCTCTGGCGTTTGCCTTTATTCAGAAATGATCCTTTAAACATGAAAACTGGCTGGTGTATGAGCTTGATCCAGATGATTATGGAACTCGTCAAAGTCTTTGCGGCATATTCGAGTTCTTCGCGATCTTCTTCCGAATGATGAAGATCCATTCATTTGTAGAGTACTTGTTCTTATCATCTAATCCCTCCTTTTACTTATTCTCCAGTAGTCCCTTTGCAAGAAATTGATACTCCTATTTATAGGCGGAGGACGACACCAGCCTCCATATTAATCCTCATTAGCCGATCGAAAATACTCGTTTGATCTAAAATATCCATCTCGCTTTTTTGAAGATGTTCCAAGTTTTAGTTAGAGAAAATATACTCTGAATTCCTTTTGAAATACTTGATTAGTCAAATTTACCATATATGTTCAGGGAAAAAAAAAAGCACTTTTGATCATGGTAGTTTTGCCATTTTCTTCTTCTTTTTTTGACTAAATGAATGCGAAAATCCTAAAATTATGCGAAAAGTTAAACTTAAATCCTAATTATATTAGTTTGGCTTAAATAGTTCTAAACTTTTAGTCCGTTAGATATTTTCATTCCGAAACAGTAAATGAAAGGTAACGCCGTTAAACTGGTACACGTGGCGTCGCATAATTGGTAGATTAAATTTTTTATTTATTTAAATTTTAAAATAAACATGAAAATAGAAAAGAATAAAAGTAAAAATAAAAATATAAAAGAGGGGGAGGATATCCCGCCGGAGGGGGCTCCCCGGCTGCCTCCGCCCACCCCCCCTCCCCTCTCCCTTTCTTGTTCCATTTTCCCCTTTCCTTTCCTTTTTATTTTTATTTTTATTTTTTAATATTGTAAACCAACGTGAATTGATTCAAGTGATTCAGCGCTTATTCCCTTTAAGCAAAGTCTCCAATTCGAGTCTTGTGAATAAAAAAAATCCATGCTAAAAGAGTTTTACCTTTTAGTGAGCCAACCCAACTTAACTGAATTAGTATCCTATGGTGCATACTGAAATTATTATTTTTCTCAGTGTGTACTATGCTATCCAAAAGTCCAATGGGCTATAACTAATCTAGATCGAGGCGGATCGGCTGACTAAGGAGTATTAAGCTTTCTCAATGATTTTCTCCATTCACAATACTCAAACCCGAGACCTTGTTTAAATGAAATAAGCGTCGAACCGCTTGAACCAAATATTTTTAGTAAAAATTATAATTATTGTTAAAAATAACTAATTTTTGGAAGGAAAATTCTTAAAAAGAAAAATGGGCAGCGGGTTCAAAATGATAAAATCCAAAACGTTGGAGATAAGAATGATAAAAAGAATAAATTTAGGATGAAATTCCCATAACAATTAAAGATTGATGATAAAAAATACCTATTTCTCATATATTTAGCAGTTTTGCAATTTAAGATGTATTAAATATCAATTCAACTATTTTTAGAAATTATCCAGTTTATTATAATTACATATTTTATATTTTTAACAATAATGATTTAAATTTTTCATTAGCCACAAAGTCGAGATGACTGTTTGTGATTGGCCAATAAATTTTGGTTGCATAGGAACAATGTGTCTTGTCGATGGCCATCACCACCGCAAGATAGGTGGAGGTGGCCTCTATGGTTTTAAGCGAACTCGTCAAGGGGGCCGGTGGCCTCTAGCAAGGCTTCCAATCCCCATATTGAAAGAGAGAGATGAGCTCAAAGAAGAGAGAGTAAGAGTGTAGGGCTTCATTAAAGGCTACCCACACTCTTGACTTGGGCTGACCATAGAGCCATTGGCAACTCATATGGGTTAGTGTTGGGTGTCAATGAGTCACCACCGCCCCCCTCTCCATCTCTCTCTATTGTTTTTTTAACTTGTAATGTTATTCTTAAGAAACGTAACCGTTTTGTTTATATAAATAGGAACTCATATATAAATATATATTTGGCCAAAAAGATATATAAATAAATATATATGCTAAAAGAGAAATGTAACTAAACACAACTTTCACCTTATTTGATGCTTATCATTTATTTGTTCACCGAAAAAAAAAATTACTTATCATTTATTTATGGTATGCTTAGAGGAAGCAAGTTCATGGGAAACTTTACTATATGGAGGGTCCCCGTCTAATTCAGCAGACATATTTTATATATATATATATATATATATATATATATATCATGTATTTTTAAAGAACACCCAGATTGGAAGGAAATTGTATCCTGGTTGTAAATGGAAACATAGAAAGTTGCCTTCTGTATTTGTTTTGCCAAAAATAAAAATAATAAAAATATATTTCTGCAAAGTACATATTATATATATATATATATATATATATATATATCATGTATTTTAAAAGAACACCCAGATTGGAAGGAAATTGTATCCTGGTTGTAAATGGAAACATAGAAAGTTGCCTTCTGTATGTGTTTTGCCTTGGATGGAACTCGCCATTTATTCTCTACATTAGTTGGAAATGGAAATTAAGCAGTCAGATATTCTGTCTCATACTGAAAATCAACCCACAACAAGAAATCACCATTTAAAATTTTCCCTTAGATAAGTGGTGCCCGCTAAACAATACGTGTAACATTTGGAGGAAAAATCCAGAAAATTTGATTGCATAACAATTAACTTTTTCCTTTTAATGGTTTTCCCTAATAGATGGGTCCAACTTCCTACATGGATATGACTTTGCGAGTGGCCTCTGCCTATTAAGGTAGGAAAATGAAGGGTTAATTTCCCCCTTTTAGGCAGGTGGTAAAAACAAGATATTACCATATTTTGTTTATAGTAGGATATGCTCAAATTTAAGACCTTGCTTTTTCTGGTAAAAGAAAATTAATCTGAGTATATGGTAATTATATATGCATGAAATATACTTTATATGGACGCTTCATTACCCACCTTACCTTCTCGTTGATTACAGGGTTCTTAATGCATGAGATTTTAGACTATTTTGCTTAATCCCAAAAAAAGAAAAGTTAGTTTTGTTTTCACCAAAAAAAATATATAGTTTTGCTGAATGAACAATAAAAGTAGTTATGGAATTCCAGTAATAAACAAAAAATGAAAATTTCTTAATATTAGGACCGTCTTTCACAAATTAACGGTGTCCGGAAACAAATAAGGGAAGTCGAGTCGATGCAAGACGTGCGTGTACACATTGTTTTACTCAATGAAGAACAGCGTATGCAAGTCAGAGGTGGTAATTTCTGAGAAGCCATGGACAAAACACAAACTTAATAGGTCCCGTTTGGATACCATGAAAAACAACATTCATACAGTTCGGATTGTAAGATGATTGTCATATTCCACACCCTACCAAGATGACTTCCAACCCATTTGTTTGCAGGTTAAACTTGTTTTTCCATCAGGCACCTATATCCAGAAAACGGAAAGAAATGAGATGATCATTTTGTTCGCGTTCAGGATTTCTGACCCGAAACCATTTAGACACGACACAATATGTTGCATGCTAATAACAGGATCTCTAGCTTGTGTTTCGCATGGAAATGTAAATGTGTCCTGGATTGCGAATTTGGAGCAATTTTCAAATTGCACAGGAAAATAAATCAGACCATGGAAACAAGAGCATCAATCATCAATAATAGTCCTAACATGTTTTGAAATTGAAAGCTGGATAGGAAGTCTAGCTAGCTGATGGACAATCAATAGCCAAGCTTCTGATTACAATTATGATGGGAAAATAAAATGACTTCGAAAGGGTCGAACACAGGATGGAAAATGATCCTACAAAAACCGAACGTCAGGGATGAATTCCTCAACGGAAGAAGGCTGAGACTTCCTGAAGCTTCTTCCTGAGAGCCTCGTTCTCCTTGGCCAGCTGGTCGGCTCTCACGTGGACATTGCTGAGCATCTGCCGGAGGCGGACCGTCTCGAGCTTCAGCTCCTCCTTCTCCAAAGCTGCCTTGTAGAACTGCTCCTGCAGCCCGTTGACAAAACTCATACATTGTGGATGCACTGGAGGTTCAGGAGCAGGCCTGTAGAATGCAGGCCTGGGATTTGAAGGCCCCCCTTGCTCGATTTCCATCACCATCGGCATTAATGGTGCTGCTGGTGGTGCTGCTGTTGCTGCAGGGGCCGGGGGAGGATCCTGAGCCAGGTTCATTATGTTACCCTCCATGGGTGCCACATTCAAATCAAACTCCTTCAAATCAACAAGCCTCTTCTCGTTGATGACTGGAGGATCTTCTACGGCTTCCATATTGATGGGATCTCCTCCAGGACAATCCTCAGGAGGTTTAGCCTCTGCTGGGAGGTCGTTGTTTTTTGGGAGAGGATCCTCCAGGGTGACTATTTCCTACAGAAATAAACAGAAGGCAGGATTTGGATGCTATGCAAAAATCTAATTTAACCCCTTTTTTATAGCGAAGCGGAAGGGATAATATACCATAAATAGAGCAAATCTATAGTAGATACCATAACTGTGTTACTCTCCTAATGTTAGAACACTCAAATAATGTCTTACCACCAAAAAAATAAAAATAAAAATCAAATAATGTTTTCCCATACTCGGAACCAGCACAAGTTTTTGTACTCCTTAACGATGCCATTGCATGCTTTTGTGCTTATCATGAAACGAACCATAATATGAAAACCAGAAAGTTTAGACATTCTCATGAAAAAGGTCAATACAACTAAGACAAAAAGTATGGATACTGAATTAGGGCAAAAACACAAACCATCTCATCCTCAGTGCTGTATTCACTTGCTTGATGCATAGGCTGTTCCGAAGTCTCTTCCCTCAGATTGCCTGTTCGTTCATTCTCGTTGTCATTTCCATTTTCATCACGCATAGGATCTTCTGCAGTCCCTACCCTTGGATTCTCAACTTGTTCATTTTCAGAGCCCCTTGCATGTGCTTCAGTCATAAATTGTTCTGCAGTTTCTTCTCGTGGACTGTGGATATGTTTCTTCCCGGTGCCATTTCCATTTACTTCAGGCATGTTCTCTTCTCTTAAACTCTCGATTCGTGCATCATCCCATTCCTCCTCAATGAAGGGTGCAAACATGGGCTTGGTTGGGGCTCCAATTTTCTCCTTATGGAAAACTCTGCACATGACATATGTGTCCTTCACCCAGAAAAAGGGAAAGCCACTATTCAGCCACTGCAAGCAGTTATTGCGATTGTAAGGTTTATCTTACCAAAAAAAAAAATGAACAGGGAAGAACTCGAAATTTAGGGTTTTTAGTCCTAACCACTTTCAAGCCAATTCTTTCAAGCTCTTGCTTGGACAGCCTGAACTCGTGCATCACCCAGTCTGTCCGCTTAAAATCAGGCTTATACCCACTGTGATACACGAGAGTTCTTTTCAGCCCGATTGTCCGCTCCTTGTGTGTGATCACCCGATCATTTCCTGTGGTTTTCCAGAATCCCTTCCCAGTATCACGGTTCACTCTGTCTCCACTTTTGAACTTCCTGTCCAGTTCAGTGAAGAAGAACCATTCTAGGTCCATGGATTTTATTGCCGCCTTATCTGGAAAAAACACATAGAATATGAAGCAAAAGATTGCAATAATAGCAGCAAGAATAATAAACAAAGACTTCCCAGCTGAAAATGAGCAGAACATCTACAGAGACCAGCCTTGCTTCCATCATTATGGGTAAACGGAAAATTGAAAATCATGAAATCGTCCACACTTGTTCTGCTCAAACAGGTAACAACCTCAGATGAAGCATGCTTATATGTGTGCACGTTAGCATGTGTGTCTGCCCATTATATATATATATATAGTGTGTATGTATATGCATATGCTTATATAATTAGAAAGCGAAAAAGAAACATTTTAACCTGGGAGATCCCATGGCTGATGGGCATAGATATTCAAGCTGGTAATGACATCACACCGAAAGGGTTTGCCCAAGACTTTACGCTTGAGATAATACAAGACCAGTTCATCATCAGTGGGGCAAAATCTAAAACCTGGTTCTAGATCAGGCAGTCTTCGAGGGCCATTGCTGCCACTACTTCTCACACTTGCCAATACTGTGGCAGTGGATAGTCCCTGATGGCCACCATCACAGCTTGCGTTTGAAGGTAATATGCCAGGGCATGGCCTTTGGTAACCAACACCACCACCTGCATTTGCTGGCACCATGGAACTGGATGGTCCTTGATCTCCATTGCCTCTTGCACTTGCAGGTGCAGGGGCGCTGGATGACCCTTGATCACCACCATCGCTACTTGCATTTTCTGATGATGAAGCGGTTGATGGCCCCTGATTGCCTCGATTGCTGACCGCATTTGCCCGAGATACTTTAGTATATAAGTTTTTGTTGCCACCATCACCATCATTACCTCTGGTACTACCAGGTGTCCTTGTGGTGGATTGTACGTGATAACAATCATAACCAAAGAGTGTTGTCACAGCAACTGGTGCATTGCCACCACCGAGACCTTCATTACCAGGAACTGGGGCGGTTACTGCTAGAGGAGTCTCATATGTTGAATCTTGAAAATCCATAGGGAAGAGAAAAGAGGAGAGCAAGACAGGGTTAAGAGAGAGGAAAAGCAAAGGTGGGCTCTGATTGCAAAATTTGTGCTTCCAATTTGGACTTGAATGATAGGATTTTGTGTCGTCAGAGGACCGTATATATACAGCCTCTCTGATTGCTCAAAATGGTAGGTTGGGGACGCGCGCAATACAAAAATGAGGAAACGGTGAGACCAGTGATTAAATGCCATTTCATATTTTTCACCTGCCGTTTAAACAGAACTTGTCCACAAATTACTAATTTCCGAGGGCTAGTCGAATAAATGGAGAGACTTTTTCAAATGTGTCATCACAAAAACAAACAGATGCAGTACTCAGACTCTTCGAATGTGTCATTACGAAAACAAACGGATATCCTTTATGCCTGAAAATTGGAGCTTAATCAGATCTAATCAAGCTCCAAGCTCAAAGAAATTAGAATATGAAATGAAACGCAAATTCGTCGAATGATGATTTTTGGTGCTACTACGGAGAAAAAGGTTATGCATGAATGTTAAGAATAAGCCAGTTACCAGTAGAGCCTTCAGATACGCATCCCTACTCATCGATCAGCAGCCACTGAGCCGAAAAAGAGCATGATCCATCCTTTTCCTGCCACCTAACAAAGATCAGATCAGATCAGAGGATGCAAAGGCCATATATAAATTTGATTAAAGTAAATTGTAGTCTTTTAAAGACCAAATACAGCTCTATAAAATTTCAGGAGATACGAACAAATGACCCATGAGCAGTAGTAAAATAACAAGGCCAGAGAATTTGTTCCAAGAAAAAAAGGGTAAATCCGAGCTAAGCTAACATTCATTAACTCGATTAACTTGATGGACAAGGGCCCCACCAATAGCCACGGTACACTACTACGATATTTCACAAGCATAACTAGAGAGGGGGAAAAAAGGCCTAACTGGTGAGTTCCTTTTCTTGATTGATGATGGACAAAGGCCCCATCAATGGCCATGGTACACAGCTACTCTTAACATTCTACGAAGCATTGATAGATATCTAAAATGAGATAAGTCGACAAACAAAGGCCAAAGAGGCGAGGGGAAAATTAACCGTCTTGAATTTTCTTCTTCAGCTCCTCATTCTCTTTGGTCAGGTTTTCAATTCGGGACTGGAGAATGTTCATCATGGCTCGGACACTAAACATCTCAAGCCTCAAGGTCTCCCTGTCCATCGAGACCTTATACACTTCCTCCTGTAGACTACTGATAAACCCAATGTATTCTGGAGGAACAGAAGAATCAAGAACAGAAGCATCAAATGTGGATCGGGGCGCAGGGGAGCTCTCCTTCTGTTGCAGAGACTCCATTAACGAGTACTCCACGAGAGCAGATAAGCGACTCGACTGGTTTGTCTCCTGGGTCGTTGCTGTGGTTGTAGAAGACGAGCAGGGACCTTGATGTGCCTTGATCGAGTTCTCAGAACAGTCGGAAGCTTTTGAGTTCAAGTCAATGATCTTCCTTCTCTTGTATCGAAGTATAGTTGGAGTGTTGTCCCCATTATCTGGGCCAGGAGAAGCATCAAGCCTCTCGTTCTTGCACACATCCAACAGGCAACGGGTCTTTGTTGGGAGGTTGGTATGAGGAACAGCAGCAGCCTCAGAAGATGGTAATTCCTGTATGATCGAAAAAGATGATTAGTGAGGATCATCAGAAGTTCCAGAATCACATGACACTAAGATCTAACCTGCTCAGCTTCGGTAGCTTCAGCCGCTGGTGCTTCCTCTCCCACCACTTCTCCGGGGAGAACTGTATCTTCATCATCCCATTCCTCCTCGACAAACGGGGCATACCGGTGTCCGATTGGAGGGCCCATGTTGGACTTGTGAAAGACTCTACACAGCACATATGGGTCCTTTCAAAGAATTAAAACAACACTTCTGGTCAAAGTTTTTTCATCATATGCATATCTGTGCAATTTTTCAGCCATTCAACAAACACCAAAACACTACAAATAGTTCACGATGAGCTCAATAATGCCTCGTAATTCTTACGATTGGCTGAGCTGTGCCAACCCCCACTGAGCTGTGCCCTAAGAGCCCGACAGTCTCTTACAAATACAAACTCTATGAAAGGCACACCCCAAACTCACCTTCCCTACACCACATTTGTTAAGCTCTGCTTCCACGAGCCTGTATTCGTGCATGACCCAGTTCGTTCTCTTGCCATCAGGGGCCCGCCCATAATGGAACACTAGGGTCTTCTTCAAACCCACAGCACGCGTGTCGTGCTTGACAACCCGATCGTTCCCAGTGGCTTTCCAGTACCCTTTGTCCGTGGCCCTATTCATCCTTGCCCCATTCGCATATTTGCGGTCTAATGCGCTGAAGAAGTACCACTCTTGGTCTCGAGTTTTTATCTGGGCCTTACCTGAAACCAAAGAAGATCAAATTAAGTAAAACCCCAGTTCCAGTACTACACCTGCAAAGCTACATTTCGATTTCCTGGTCAGAAAACAGCTCACGAACACGCTAATCTGAACGAAACAGGACTGCCCAGTTGATCAAATCTCGGAAAAATATCAGCGACCCAGCTCAATACAAACGGAAGAACAGTAACCAAGAAACCCCGACAGGGAGCCTCCACAGCAACTGACCACAATCACTGGAAAGAACTAGAAATCAAAAGACCCATTAACACAAGTAATCGTGCAGGTGACTTTTCTTCGCTTTCCCTTTTCTGAAATGTCAAAAAATCACGAAACCCTCGACCCAAGTTATCCTGAAGTCGGCCTACGGCAAGGAAAAATAAAATAAAATAAAATATACGAAAAACAAAATAAATGGAAAAAAAGGGGGAAAAACAGGACATCTCGCTGTGGTTCTAACCTGGGAGCTCCCAAGGTTCGGTTTTGTAAATGTCCACGCTCGTAATGACATCAAAGCGGAAGGATCTCCCGCAGATTTTGCGCTTCAGGTAGTAGATCACCAGCTCCTCGTCGGTGGGGTGGAACCTGAAACCCGGAGCCAGAGCAGTGACCGGCCGTGGAGGAGCATTAGCAGCTCCGCCTCCGGCACCGCCATCAGAGCTCGCCATGGAAACGGCGGCTGCAGCTGCAGGAGCACACGAGCTGGCAGGGGATGGCGCGGGGACGACGGCGACGGCGACAGCGGCGGAAGGCGGGGGGGCTGCGGAGGCTGAAGCTTCGGGAACCATTTTCTTGGGCCTTGGGAGAAGGGAAGAAGAAGATAAGGGTTGGGACTGTGGCTCAAGAAAGAGTAGGGCAAAGGGAAAGGGGGGGAAGATGGGGGTTTCTTTGATTGCAAGCTATTTTTTTCTTTATTTTCCTTTTTATTTTCTCTCTATTCATTATGAGTTATTATCAATAAATTAATAATTAATATTAATGCCATAAAACTTTTTCTTGTTTGTCTGATTGATCGGTATACAAGAGCTTTTGGGGTTCACCAAAATCATTGCTATGTTAAGGTAAAAAAGGGTTAAAAGCTTGAGTTTTACAGTGCATGCGAGGTCAGGTCAGGTCAGTAAAAATCTGATCTTGGACTGCACAATACTGGCAGGCATCAAAGGCTTGTGGGTCTGGGCCCGATATTTATTAAGCGTCGGGCGATTCAAATGTGTCTTAGATTGGGATGACTCAAGTTGTATCGGCTGTTGTAAAGCTTATGATCAAGAAGAGTATGGACTTGCCTGGAAGTTAGACATTGTTTCAAATACGTCTGGAATTGCAGGTCGGCGATTCAAGACTGAGTCGATTGTTAAGAAGCTTATAAGGGTAAGGACTTCTTTAGAAAATGTATTGACATAATCAATGCAGACAAGATAAATATAGTTTACCACGATTTGTGCATTTCTTAGTAAGCCTTTTCTTTTTTCTTTTTTCTTTACGTCGGATATGGTCTTATAAGAGCGCAAACGTCCCATTTCATTCTTTAAAGACGCATTTTATGACATAACAGCACGTGTCGTGCCAAATGTAGATAATAACTCACTCTTGCATAGAACCTCCATGTTCACAGATCTTTGGCTTACAACCTCATCAAAAGAGATATGACTATATGAGTTTAAGTGAAACAAAGACCTCTTCAAACTATATGTAGTATTATTACTAAGAGCGAGCTTCATCATACTTGTTAGGGGTTGGATTTCTTAGCCTACTAAGCCCATAAGGGCACTTGCATCCAGATGAGTTGTGGCCCAGAAAACCCAGCAAAGCAGGCATAGTTGAGCCCAGTAAGACCTCATCGCAGAAAAGGTATGCCCCGATATTATTTCCTGATCATATATTGTCACGTGACATACCGAGAATCTATCCATCAATAAAGTCGTTTTTTTTATTCTGTAGATTTTGGGCATATAAAGAGGTACGTGATTCAATCATTCAATATACGCACACCTATTCTCACATAAGACTCGATACTAACTTAAGCATCAAAGAACAACCTCGATTTCCCCTTCTTGCAGGCATGTTTGTGGCCTCTTTTCTTTTCCTTTTTTTGTGTTTGGATGCTCAGTTTTTTGGAGGCCATTGGCTCTAAGTAGGTATAAAGATAGGAAACAATGCGAAATAAAATGACTCATAAGTCGCACTAATGAGAATTGAATTCAGCATCTCTTGATTTTGAGCTGGCAACTTGGACCTACAAGATATTGAGTCTATCCTCGTTCTAGAAACTCGAGTTGATAGAACCGCGGATTATCTAATCTTCTTATATTCCCAATATCTTCTCATTGATTTTCCGACATGAGATTATACAGGCTCAATACATGCATTCCTCCTTAAAAATACTAATTAATAAATAAATTTATCTTTACCCTAATATTCGCTTCATTTATCGATCCAAATAGGACTGGATATTTACCATTGGCAACTTTAGATTATCCACTTCGAACGTCAAATATCAAGTTTTGTTACATCTCAATCACGAAAACGTCTGTAAATCAAATAAGCTCGATAAACCATGTTCCAGACTTAGTGATATAACAATTGCAGATCTCCATCTCGTTCATCAACAAAATGCAATAAGATTATAGGTAGGCTTGTGGGATATCGCGTATCCCTAATTAGCTCTCAAAATGAAATATATTAGATGCACTGATGAAACTGTACGTGTGGATCTAAATTTCATGACATCAAAGTTTAGCTCAAGAAGTATCATCCACTTTTTGCTTAATTTTCACAATTTTATTCTCAAAATACGTCTTTTGGGATAGAGTGGTGGCTATATTTCTCTCATAAGCCGGCCAAGATCCCCGCAATCTCTCCAACGTAGAATTAGGTCTCATCATATAAGAATCACTGGAAAAGGCCATATTGCCCCAAGGACATTCCATTATGTTTATTTACTGATCTATCAGGAATGGACGCGGAATTTGGATTTACGGGACAAGGTCCTCTGCTGATTAAAGAAGATTGATTACTCAAGTTAGTTGGCGAGCGACTCCCGCTACGAGCTCTTTGGACCATGCGAACTTTTGGTTATATGGGATGAAGTTTTAGAAAACTAGTTCAAACATTAAGAGATGCTTACATTATTGTGGTGTTTGCCAGTTAATTATATTATTAATTAGAATGCAAAATTCAAATTTTGCTAAGTACATGTGAGTGTGAATTCATCAGCTAAACGAAATAAGTTTCGAGTTGTGATTACAATAATTCCTTCTTCCGATAAATTCCTTCCTTTTCCTATGAAAATTCAAATTCATATTTAAAATACATGAGCTTAAATTTGAAAACTCTAATGTTAATGTATCTTACAGGAAAAATAACTCTCCCATATAATCAACAATTGATTGCGCATTGTTCCTTTTCATTTTTTCTTATGGACCCAAAAGAATTAACTATTATGAACGTAATGCATATGTAAGAATTTTGTATTTGTTGAACATATGGCAACCTTGGTAGCTGTAGGTATTGACCTTCTTACCGATGTCGCTACTGTATTTTCATATCTTTCATTTAGTAGAGACCTTGTTTACATCTTCATTTTGATAACTCCGAAGAAAGCGTTATATATGACTAACAAAATATGTGTTTAACCGAACGTTATTGGTTTTTTTAAAAAAAATTTATTCGTCATATACACGGAAAAGTGAATAAATTATTTCTCATTGTGTAAATATACCTGTCATTAGTTTCATTCAATTATAACGAGAAACCTCACTTAGAAATAAGTTTTCATCTTCTTTTTTTTCCCTTTTGTGTAACATAAACATTTTCGTCAGGTAATGGCGAATTGGAAGAGTAAAACACGTTGAATAAGTCATTTCTCATGGTGATGGTGATATAATGAGAAATAACTGACAAAATTTTTATAATTCAATAAAATTATAACCATATTCAGAACTTCTTATATATTGTCGCCAAAATATATTCGGATACCATTTATATCGTTAAGGGGAAAATTCAAAGGAATTTAATGGGAAAATACCATTCAGGGTTCCTCCACTTATTATATGATGATATATATAGTTTGTACATAGAATTTATAACTTCCTTATAAATAGCATGATTAACTTCATTGCTATTTTTTTCTTTTGCTTCGAAGATAATTCATGATTAACTTCATTGTTGTACTTTGGATTTTGTGGCAATTTTCATTCCATCAATAAGCAAGTTGGTGGCCTTTTTATGTTATAACAGAGAATAGTTGATACAGACTCGTATATTCAAATTTTTGATAATAATATTATTATCTCATAATGCAAGATTTTGAATTGGTACATATAAATCTGCGCAAAAAGTCTTCCAATGAAAAGTGAAGGATTCCTTTTTTTTATAACTCGACTAATCATTGTTGGATTCAGCATTAAGATACTACAAGAGCCACAATTAAGACTAAAACGAATAAAAGTAGAAAGAATAGGGATTAAAAGGTCATAAAAAAGACCCCAATATATTGGTCCAAGTATTGAATATGCAATCTAGATTTACTTTCCTTAATAGCAAAAGGAAATCAACAAGAAATAGGTGAAAGGAGAATTCCATAAGTGGGCAGTGTATCAAATTAATAGTTGCAAAGTTATATATATATATATATATATATGTATGCATGTATATTGGGTGAAGAAGTATATATGTATCAAATTAATAGTTGCAAAGTTATTTATATATATATATGTATCAAATTTGTACTTGTCTTCTCATTGAACAGCAAAATTGTCTTTATTGTTTGACTTGTCAGGTCATTAATTAGATTTCCCTTCCTTTTTTATATGCAATTACTTTTGGTTATATCTATCTCTTTGGCGAGTTAATTTACACAACATAAAGGGAAAAAACTATCTAAAAAATAATTAAAAAGGGAAAAAAGCTTATTTAATATCAATATACTATTACTTTTGCTATTTTTCTGAATGTTTTATTTTAATCTTATTTATTTTTTCGGTTATAAGAGAGGTGCACAAACATTGTCAAGATAATAGTGATCACAAATATTGTCAAGAAATGTGGAGAGGTTGCAGTCGGGACGATGGTTGCCACCACTTTCCCTGCTGAGGTGGTGGTGGCGACGGACAGGTCACCTCTGCCTCTTCGTATTTCTGATAATCCTCTGCTTTTTTTTTTGGAATAATCCGTTGTTTTTAATTTTATTTCTAAAAATTTTCAAATAATTTTTTTAGAATAAAAATGCCACGTTCGCATTTTGATAGAAAGTTAATGGTAGGACCAAACAAAAATAAGACGGAAAAGCTTGGAGACAAGATTCAGTCAAGGAAAGGTTTAATGTGAAAATAGTAAAAATGGAAAAAGAAAATTAACTAAAACCAGTTTTTCCATTTTTGTAATTGATTGAACTCATGAATAATTACTATTTTGCATTAAAAACTTTTTTTTCTTGATAAATCATTTTGCATGAAAACTTGGTAAAGGGAGATAAAACAAAACTCATAATCCCAAACTAATAGACATTCTATTTTATATAATGGATTCCGCTTTATGCCTTTGATTTCATATTTTCTACGTACAAATGGTCCAACATATTTTCACTTTTTTTAATTTTTTTCCTTGTCTAATGCACAAAAGAATTTATTCTCGGGATAATCATGTTGTCCAAATACTTAATCCATCCATGCATCCTTTTAAATTTAGGTAGTTATCCCTTTTTTTTACTGAAGTAACGCCACTATCACTTGTACACAATACTAATGCTGCATCTTTTAAAAAATATTTTCAAGTATCTGAAAACAGGAACTATTTTTCAAAAAAATATATAAATTTCACTTTGAGATTTCACTTTCAGATCTTTGTGTATCAATGGACTACATCATGTTTAAGAATTGGATTAATTAAGATCGGTAAATTATGATTATGTTGAACATAAAAGACTAATTCATATTACTCATCGATTTTCTTCTCTTCCTTTAGATTACTGTGATGTGGAACGATAATTCGTTTTAACTTATTATGCCATGTTTCTGGCTCCTGATCGAGCTTCGTCACCTTATTAAGTGCGTTACTGTGCGATCGTAGTGTGTGGCTTACATTACATTTGCAAATGCTCTTACTATAATGGTCTAATCGGGTAAGTTTAAGTGCTCCCAAGTGATGAAGGGGGAATCCAACAGTTAAGTCTGTCGCTGAGTTACTCTCATTGCAAAAATATATCCCAACGATTAAAACCATCAACACGCACCTACCAGAGGCGGCACGAGAGAAAATGGTGACCCAAAGCGAAATTATATGAGAGGCTTTTAAAAACTTCTTTTATTAGTATAAAATGTTAACAAAATTAACTTAGCTTTGGATCTCGGTTGGTCGAAGATTTGGATTGTTACCGATGCTCTAGTCTTAGTAGATGCCATTTTATTTCCTAAGAACTCCTCGTGGGAGATTAGATCCATCCTAATTGATATTAGTCGTCTTCTCTCTATGTTTGTAGATTGGCAATGTACTTGGGTTTCTTGCACCGAGAACCATAATGCTCATGACCTCTGTCAAGTTGGGCTTAGGTCAAATTTTGCATCCTTACGTTTGTATGATGGTACCCCTGGTACTAATGCCGTTACTGCTAATGAATAAAATTGAGTTTATTCATAAAAAAAAGAGTTAACAAAATTAACTCATCATTTTCATTTTAATTGACATGCAAATTAACAGTTAAAAATTTTATAATTGATTCCTCCCAATATTCTATTTTAAACATTTTTTACAATATTTAATTATTATTTTTATGACTATATCGTATTATTATTATTATATCTTATTTAAATTTAATCTATTATTACATATACAAAAGTGTGGAACTCATTATTGTATTTCTTCACATTTCAAAATCCCCATATTACCCTTCCATGTATATAGACAATTTTTTTAATTCATATTTTGTTGATTCAATGTATGTGGATATCTTCTTAGACTCCATTCACCCCTTCAATGTATGAAAACACATTTTTTGTTTTATTTAAAATACAACATGACCCTCCATATTAGTGTCCGTTGAAAGAAAAAAGTAGTGTCTTACAGAAATTCAATAATATATATCTAATTCACTAAAGTGTTTTCTCATTTACAGCTACCAATTGTACCTCTTATATCACAGTTTTCCTAATTCCAAAAGACACGCCGCTTATTTTATATTAGATACAATTGAGTGATTTTTATTATTAAAAAATAATTGAAAGAGAAGTATTTAGATAATCACGCTATCAAAAAGTTGATCAAATCCCCTACCCCTACGCATTTTAATTCATGGTATATGCACGTGGACGTCGCACAATGAGCAAAATTGAACTATTCTTATAATAGTATCCATATAGGTGCATACGGGTAAACGAATTTACTTTCATGAAAATGAAAGGTGGGGCAGATAAACATCGTATCCCTTTTCATCAGCTTATGGGCTTCGGCCCCCATTTCCCCTAAAATAAATTATTAGATGAAATTAATAATCCAACAAGGAGGGTTGGAAAGTACTTAGAAGAAAAGTAATGGCTGCTCCCCATGTACCACAATTGATATCCGGAAGTCTAGTGTGAATCCCGATTAATTCAGGTTCGAGTCGGGTAGATTCACTAAAAGATAAAACGCTCTAAATGATTTCAATATTTTTCATTAACAAGACTCGAAATAAAAAACGTTGACCTTATAATTAAGTGCATTAACTTTGTGAAATTAATGGCATTTCTTTCACATCAATGTTGATATAACCATTTGACTCACCTAGTTAAGTTGTTCTCTTTTTACTTGTAAGGTTAGATCCCTAATTGTTAGGGAAGAAAATACCCATAATCATACGCGTGATTGTACTGAATAAATTCAACCGATCACAGAGACTAACTTGACATTACCTAGGGTTGTACAACTTAATTTAGGTTTAAGCTAGATAGATCTATTAAGAGATAAAACTCTCCAAATCGTGAATATTATCCGTTCAAAAGATTCAAACTGTAAATTTTATTTAAGAGAAATAAGTGCAAAACCGAATGATCCAATTCATATTAGTGAAAGTAATGGCATTTTTACCACTTCACTGTTGATATAAACCTCAGACGAGCCTAATTAAGTTGTTCTCCTTTTATTGGTGAGGTTAGATTGCTAATTCTGGAAGAATATATTATTAACTCTAATACGGAAATAGGCTGAATAAATTTAACCGATCATAGAGTTTTACTTGAAAATACCTCGGTGCGTACAAGTCCATGTATATTCGTATTATATAGGTATATCCATACATAGACGTACGCAACTTTTGATCAGTAACTAAAAAATATATATATATACCTATATATATGACAACTTATACATCGAACTTCGATTGCCAATGCATATCGGAATAATAATCTTTAATTAATACATAATATTATGACTACCACGCGGCATTTCATTGTCCAAATCAACATGTGAGACTATTTTTCTGTTACCATCAGAAATGCCGATTTTTAATATTGACGCCGTGAAGTATTGTATCATATTACATTATTATTATATTATTATATTGTATTATTATATTATATACAAGAAATGAAAGGAGGTCGGTACGTTGGAGGGGGCGAGTGGGTGGTTTTCCCCATCCACGCCCCCATTCCTTTTTCTTTTTCTTTTTCTTTTTTTCATCTGGTAGGTACCACTTGCTATTTCGAAGTTTACTAAATCCGATTAATAGAGATTCGGGCGAGATCGACCCACTAATAAATCAATTTCTCCCGATCGTAAATTTTCTCCAATCACAAAACTTACACCCGATGCCTTACTGAAGAATAACAAGCGCCGACTCACCTAAAACGAAAGTGACCAATCCACGTCGATAAAAAGTCTATTTCAATTCGTCATCAATTTTTTGGTTCAACGATTAGTCGCCAATTTAAATAATCACTTTTTATTTGTGATTTTTTGGTGTGTTTCGCGTAATATTCGAACATTCACTAGGTTATTAATCTAAATTTGAGTGAGAACGGTCCACTAAGGAATAAATCTCTCCTGATCATGAATATTCTCCAATCACTAGACTCATAACCAAAGTTGTACGTACCATGCACGGTAATATAAAAAATTATTAAAGAATAATATATCATAATAATATTTTTTGAAATAATAATCATAATATCATAAAATTAAGTTGTGCGTTTATAGAAAGAAAAATAGCTCAATAAGTCTTTAAGTATTTTTTCCCTTTTCTTACCGAAATATATATTCAACGCTCATGTGAGTGTTAAGAGAGGATGACTTTCTTATTTTTTTGGAAATGAGTTAATTAAATTGATTATATAGATAGTTTCTTTAGAGTTAACAAGGTCTTTTAATATAATGAAGTTTTTTTGGTAATTCACATGATACTTTTGTATAGTAACGTATGTTTGAAAGTAATTTAGAGCACCATATACTTTTAGGTGTATGCCTTGATTATATAATAAGTCATGATATATCACAATGGTTTTCCTATTAAAAAATAGTAGATAAATTCTTTTCATATATTTAAATATCCTTGCAATATCGATTGAGAAAATAGCCATATAAAATAGAACATAACTTCATAACTATTATAAATAAATTGTAGACAAAGCATAAAGAGTTATTATACATATACTTTTTGAATTACAAGTAATAGTTTTCCCCTTTTATCTTTACTGCCATAAACATTCTAAATCTATTATTTTTGGATATTATAATCACATATAAATATAAGCGGGTACTACAAATATTGCATCTATCTAACAAATTATTTGAGCGAACTTCTGCACCCATGCCTAAATGCGGGCACGTTCCCCAGTTATTGATCATTTTCACCGCTGACAAAGGTTTTTAGGGGAAAAAGAAACCAAACCAGTTTGATGGACATCAAGGTGGTTGAGCTTGTTCTTTTAAGTCTTTTCGTAATTTTTTTTTTGTAAGCGTTTTAGATCCGAAAGAATTGCTTAGCATAAGGAATTTGTGTTATACTTATACAATTTCTTGTGATAACCATATTAAAAGATAGTTTTTATGTAAACAAGATGCACGTATAATCATTAAAAAATAAATAAACAATTTCAGATTTCAAATACCAATCTATATATAATATATAATGCCAATAAGAAATGAGAGAATTAATGTGGTTTCGTCAAATGCTACTCTTGGCTTCGTTAGAAATGCGATGGGTCACTTTTGACTTCTCTAAATCTCGCCATGTGAAATCTTCTCAATACTTATTAATGCAAACAAATCGATAGCCATATAGCATCTTCTATACCCTCTTCAATACAAGAATTGATGGATTTCAAAATTAGTGCAATACAAGAATAAATATAATTTTGTAAATTCAATTTATTAATTATTTCTATTTTTTAATATTCGGTTTAACAAATAAATTGATATTGACTAGAATATCTAAAAAGTTTTCCGCCAACATCAAATAAACTCAAAGATTAAAAAAATATAATACAAATAAATTGATTGAAGAATTCGTAAAATTTAGAGATAAATATAATCTTTTCAAATTCAATTAATTAAAATATTTTCTTTTTCCGATTTCCAATGTTACAAGTGCTTGATTACATTCTTGAAAACATAATTGGAATATTTAAAGACTATTACAAATTTTATTTTAATATTAAATCCACTTAGAAATTAAAAGTGATGCTTGTGAATTTATTTATTAAAAAAGGATATTGAAATATTTTTCAAAAAGAATATTGTAATATTCTTGAAAGCAAATTTAATTTTACAATTTATAAAGGATATTGAAATATTTTTCAAAAATTTCCACTCAAGTAATTTTACTTACATTATTGAAATCGCAAGGACCTTAGAATAAATAATACAAATAAACTAAGAATTCGTACAATTCATAAATAAATATATCTTTTCAAATGTAATTAACTAGAATTGGTTTCTTTTTTCATTTTCCATTTCTACAAATGCTTAATTAAACTCTTGAAATCGTTATTGAATTATTTAGTTCAATAACGATGTTGAAATATTTTTTGAATATTTTTAACACAAGTAATTACTTACAAAATTGAAATTATAAAGAGTTTTGGAATATTCAATAACCATTACAGGTTTCGTATTAATATTAATTACACTTAGAAACAAAAATGATGCTAAAAAGAATTGATTTCTTTAGAATTCATAAAACGAATAGTATAAATTTAGTTTCTATGTTTATTAAATTTACTTAAATTTGAAAATTTTAATTTCTATGAGTGATTAACTTTTCAATGAGCTAAGAGTGATTTATTTTGTTTTCTAATTTTCAATTCCACGAGCTTAAGCATATTCTTAAAATCAAATTCAATTTTTCAGTTTAAAAATGATATTGAAATATTTTTCAAAAACTTCCACTAAAGTAATTTTACTTACATTATTGAAATAGCAAAGACCTTAGAAAAAATCATACAACTAAATTACTCTAAGAATTCATACAATTTAGAAATATATACTTTTCAAATTTGATTAATTAGAATTAATTTCTTTTTTCATTTGCCAATTCTACAAATGCTTAATTATACTCTTAAAATTGTAATTGGATTATTGAGTTCAAAATGGATGTTATCATGCTTTTTAAAAACTTTTCACACAAGTAATTACATACAAAATTAATTATAATTTTAAGGATTTTTGAAATATTCAATACCATTACATGTTTTGTATCAATATTTATTACATTTAGAAATAAAAATGATGCTATGAGAATTGATTTTTTTTTGTGTTAACCCTGGTATCCGAAAGGTCTATTGAGCCCCAACTAATCTAATCAAGTCGGATCAGCCCACTACGAGATAAAGCTCTCACAGCGTGAATTTTCTGCATTCACAAGACTCGAATTCGAGACCTTATTTAAGTTGAACAAAAGCCGAACTGCTTGAACAAACTCACGTTAGTTAAGAGAATTGATTTCTTTAGAAGTTCGTAAAGCGAATGGAATAAATTTAGTTTTCATTTTTTTAAAATTTATTTAAAGTTGAAACATTTAAATTCTAGGACAAATTACATAAAAAAATCTAAATTTTGTAAAACGTCTCAATTTTGTCCTAAATTTTGTTTTGTAATAAAACAAACCATAAGTTTTTTAAATTGTCTCAAAAATGACATTCGTTATAAATACCGTCAATTTTGCATACGTGGACTGTTAACTTCAGACATAAATTAATAAACAAATAAGATAGGTTAAATAAAAAAATTCAAATTTTCAAAAAAGTCTCAATTTCATCTTAAATTTGGTATGTGATGAAAAAAATCTTATGGTTTATCAGATGATGTGTAAACTTTGTGGGTCCCGTGAAGTCCACGTAAGCAAATAGACGGCAAACTTAACAGAATGGTAACGGGATATCAAATCTGAGACGATTATCAAAATATGTGATTTTTTTGTTACAAAACAAAATTTAGGACAAAATTGAGACGTTTTACAAAATTTTGGTTTTTTTGTGTAATTTGCACTAAATTCTATGAGTGATTTACTTTTTTCAGTGAGCCACGAGTGATTTATTTTTATACAAAAGATATATGTCCAAATATCTTCTACGATATTGATATTGAAAATTAAGATTCTTTTTAGAACCTAAAATTTTTAATTATTACCTTAATTTTAATCAAATTAATGTTGTTCATGCTTTTACTAATCTTATCTATAAAATAAATTAATTAATACCTTTTAAATAAATGATATAGTTTCATATGTATATATGATAAATTTAACAATTTTATTTATTGTTATTTTGATAATTATCAAAGAGTTAATTCTATAACTATAAGCTAATTAACATTTTTAAAGACACTTTATAATAAAAATATACAAATTTTTACTATGATAAGCAATTGTGCGCGACGAGCGGGTGAAATGGCTAGTCTTTAGGAAAATTAGATTCATTTTGAATCATTCACTTTAATTTCAATAGAAATTGCATACTGTATGCATTGTTATATCTGCAAATTAAATATAGTGATCATTTTTAGAGTAACACAACTGTCAGTGAACCTCGAGCGGTTTGATTTGGTGGTAAAGAGAAACATAAGTAATCACCCTATTTTAAGTTTGAAACTCCTTAAGACTACCTGTCAAGTTACTGTTTACCCGTCCTGAGGGTCACAGGGGTTCCCCTTATCCGAAAGATTATTCAGATGATGTTCGGACACCCAATTAGAAAAAAAATGCATTTGTTAGTGTATTAAGCCAATGTTTACCCTAATACTATCTGATATTTAGAAGTCCTATTGGCTCTAACTAATCCAAGTATGAGCCAATCGACCCATTAAAGACTCTCTTCATCGTGGATTTTCTCCATTTGCAAGATTTGAGACCTTATTTAAAGAAAATATATGCCAAAATACCTGAACTAATCCACTTTGGTAATTGAGTCCATTTTAATAAATAAAAATAGATAGATAGATAGATTACATTCCAACATATATTGGGTTATTTATATTTAAGGTGCTAAGTGCTCTTTGACCTTTATTTTGACAGCACAGTTAGTTAATCAAAATTTTTTTTTGGTATAATGAGACCGAAAATTTACCACTTCCTTTTCCTTATGAATGAATTAATCTCTATTAGGTTACATTTGATATGACATAATATAATGGAAAAGAATGTAATAAATTCTATAATTCGAACTATAATTTTATTGAGACAAAAAATGATCTTTCTTCTAGATGAACTTGAAAATGTGGATGAATGTCATAAAATAGGATAAACTTATTTATCAAGATTTCAATTTACATATATTTAGTTTATGAACCGTAAAGAAAATGTATCATACTTAAATACAAACTAGTTGAAATAATAAAATGAATATTATTTAAGTTTTTTGAAGAAAATATCATTTCATCAAGTTAGAGAAAATGATCAACCTAATAAAGAGCTCTTTCCAACTCATAACAGAAGTACTAAAGAAAGAAATGAAGGAAATGAAATAACCATTCCGTTCTTTTTTTTTTCCCAGTTCCAATGCGTTAATATTTTCAAATTGCATTAATTTGATTATAATCATGATAGGCAGTCTGCTAGGAATTGGAAAGCAGAAGTAATCAGTTGGTGGTATTATATTATTTTTTTCTTTCTTAAAACCTCTATTGCTTTCTTGCTTTTTTGGCCAAAAATCTTCTTCGTAATTCTATTATCACAAAACTGAATTATTCACGCAAATGATGTGAAAAGACAATATTATTACATTTCAATGATCATTATTAATAAAAAAGGCTTTGATATATGAGAAAATATTAAATGATTGTGAATACTAATTTTAATCTTAATTTTTACTAAAAAGTTGTAATTATTAAAGTTAGTAGCGTCACTTTGACGAGTGACGGTCACCTAAATTTTTTCTCATTATCTACTTTAATGTATATAAAATGGAATTTTGTGATTAATGATAAGGGCATATTATACTCATATTTTATTGTGCAATTCATGTTAAATTATTATTAATTTTATAGAAATTATAAGAAGTCGGTGCTTAATTATGTGTAATTTGATATTGTAGGTCTTTGAGGACTTAGATGGAATTACGAGCAATATTGAGGAGTTTTGCGCAATTTGGAGCCAGCATATATCTTTCGGAAATCTTTTTTTTGTTGTGGATATAAATACTCCTCATAACAAGATTAGGAAACCCTAGGGGGGGAGCCATCTTTCACCATTCTTTTAACCTAGAGAGTTTTTGGAGAGGGTCTTGTCTGGAGCCGTCACCTGGATCAATTGATTTGAAGCGAAGAATTGTGGAAGAGATAATTCCTTAAAGGAATTGTTGGGTTTTTGTTTTAGGATTCAATATCTTGAGTTTACTGCTGAATATGAATTCTATTGCAATGACTCCTTGGAATTATAATTGTGTTTTCAATTCCATGATATTCTAAGCTTCTTTTGTGGGAATATGATGAAACCCTAGGTAGCTAATATGATGATTGTCGCCATGTTATAGGATTAATAGATGTGTTGATGATTCATGATTGCAATTCCTATAATTTCAATTTTAATTCTTAATTGGTTATAATTGTTAGAAACACTATTGATACGGGAGTTGATATAGTGTTTGTTAGGAATTCTTGATTAGACTAATTAGTTAAATGCGATAGCTGCGTTAATTAGTTTAATTAGAGATTATCCAGGGATTAATGCAATGTTTCTAGTTAGTTATTCGCTAAGACATTAGGGATAATTAATTTAGGGCATTAGACAATCATAGCACTGGAAGGTGTATGATTATAATTTAGAGTCCACTATTAATTAGAGATGCGGGAGCTGATTGATTAATTAGAGGTTTAAGACTTTAATTTTAAAGGCTTGATAAACTCACTTGAATAATCACATAGCTATCAGTCTATATAACATGATGGCAATCTGATTAGTGAAACTAGGGTGGATTCTGTTTTTCCCACTTTCAATTGATATATTTTCGTACAATTCTCTTTCTGCTCTTTGTGACGATTTAGGTTGATTAGTAGTTAATTAGTTAATTCTCTTAATTTGATTGCTTAGATAATAATAGAATCTAATATAGGTTTAGTACTTAATTAATCCTTGTGGGATCGACACTCTATTCATCACTATATTACTTGATCTGACCCAGTACACTTGCTGGTAGAATTTGAGCTTATTTTTATATATATTTGCAAAGGGATCAAGTTTTTGGCGCCGTTGCCGGGGATTAACTTAATATTAGACCACCTTTAGTTCTATTGTTAATTTAGGCGCACTTTACTGTGTGTTTATTTCTTATTCTCTTTGCAGGTATTCTATGCGCAGGAGTAGAAGTGCTGAACTTCTACCATTAGATCCTGAGATAGAGCGCACCTTGCATCGGTTGAGAAGAGAGAACAGAAGAAGGGAAGAATTGCAGGTAGTTGAGATGGCAGATGATGACATCAACCGCCAAATACAGGGTGCTGCCAGAGCACTTCGAGACTATGCAGTACCTACTATTATGAGTTCTGCGATCAGAAGGCCCACTATTCCAGCTAATAACTTTGAACTGAAGCCAGCACTCATCCAGATGGTTCAATCAAATCAGTTTGGAGGATATCCCAACGAGAGTCCTGATGAGCATATTGCAGGATTCCTCCAATACTGTAACACGGTAAAGATGAATAATGTCACTGATGATGTTATTAGATTACAGCTTTTTCCTTTCTCGCTTAGGGATAAAGCGAGAGCCTGGTTCAATTCACTGCCACAAGAGTCCATCACCACCTGGGCCGACCTTTCATCTAAGTTTCTCAGGAGATTTTTCCCACCAGCTAGGACTGCAAGATTGAGGAACGAAATCACTAACTTCACCAAGTTCAATGGTGAATCACTTTATGAGGCATGGGAGAGATTCAAGGAGGCAATCAGAAAGTGCCCACATCACGGATTGCCAGATAATCTCCTAATTGAGGTCTTCTATCTTAGCCTGGATGATACATTGAGGTCTCTAGTAGATGCTGCAGCAGGAGGCGCACTGATGGGTAAGAATTATGATGAAGCAAGTGCTTTGATAGAAGAGATGGCCTCCAGTGCACATAATTGGCAGAATGAAAGAAGTAAATCAAGAGTGGCATCAGTCAATGACATGGACACTATTGCTAATTTGACAACCCAGATTTCAGCTCTCACTACCCAGGTAAGTAAACTCACCTCAGCACATTCTTTTAATACTAATCAGGTTGCTTTTTGTGAGTTGTGTTCAGGACCACATTCGACTCTTGAATGCATGTCTGGAAATCCCTCGGCTTCACCCAATGGAGAGCAAGTGAACTTTGTCAACAACTTCCAACGGAGTAATCAAGGGCCTTATTCGAACACTTACAATCCCGGGTGGCGTAATCATCCTAATTTCTCATGGAGGAATGAGAATAATGCACTTAAACCGCCACCTGGATTCCAAAAGCAAGGCCCTGCTCAGAATGCTCCACCTCAGCAAAGTCAGTCGAGAATGGAAGAGCTCATGTTGAGCTATATGCAAAAGACTGACACCATGCTACAGAATCAACAAGCCACTATTCGAAACCTAGAGGGTCAGATTAGTCAGATTTCTCAGCAATTGAGTAATAGACCATCAGGGTCTTTACCCAGCAACACTGAAGAGAACCCCAAGGGTGTCAATGCTATAATGCTGAGGAGTGGCAAGGAATTGGAAATAGTCAATAGAAAAGCTCAAACTCAGGAGGAGAGTCCGGAGAAAGACAAAGGTAAGCAAAAGGTGGAGGAACCAAGGCAGAAGTCACTAGGGGTGAAACCGTATGTTCCTCCTGTCCCTTTTCCAGGAAGATTGAAGCAACAACAGTTGGACGCCCAATTTGCTAAATTCCTAGATGTTTTTAAAAAGCTGCAAATCAACATTCCATTTGCAGAAGCACTCCAGCAGATGCCTTCATATGCTAGATTCATGAAGGATCTGCTCACTAAAAAGAGGAAGTTTGATGGGAGTGAGCCTGTGATGCTTACAGGAGAGTGTTCTATGATTCTCCAAAAGGACTTGCCTAACTTACCACGCAAACAAAGAGATCAGGGGAGTTTCACTGTTCCTTGTACTATAGGGAATTTTCATTTTGAGAACGTTCTTATCGATTCAGGTGCAAGTATAAATTTAATGCCTCTGTCTATTTTCAGGAAACTTGGACTTGGAGAATGCAAGAAAACTCATATTACCTTGCAACTTGCTGACAGGAGTATCAAATATCCAAAGGGTATTGTTGAGAATGTCCTGGTGAAGGTAGACAAATTCATATTTCCAGTCGACTTCATAGTCTTGGAGATGGAGGAGGACAGAGAGGTGCCCATGATCCTTGGCAGACCGTTCCTTGCGACAGGTAAAGCATTAATAGATGTGGAACAAGGTAAGCTCACTTTAAGAGTTATGAATGAACAAATAACTTTTAATGTTTATGACGCCATAAAGAAATTTGATGATGGCAAATCATGTTACACCATTGATATTATTGATGAGCTTATCTCTGAGTCTGTGGAGGAGAAAGCAGGTGTGGATACAATGGAATCAGTCCTTAGGGATCTGGACGATTGGAGTGATGATGATGAGCATGAGGAAGAATCTGTGGAGAAGGTATCAGAAATCAAGGCTCGCTACTATGAGGAGCTGGGCACTAGTGCGACAAAACCAGTATCATCTTTGACACAGTCCCCGGTGCTAGAACTTAAACCATTGCCTAGCCATTTAAAATATGCCTATCTTGGAATAGATGATACTTTGCCAATAATTATCTCTTCTTCCTTGACAGGTGATCAGGAGCAACAGCTCCTAAGCGTGCTGAGAGAGCACAAGGAGGCAATAGGATGGACTATTGCAGATATCAAAGGGATCAGCCCTTTGATTTGCACTCACAGGATAATGTTGGAAGCTGAGTGCAAACCCATAGTGCAACCACAGAGGCGACTTAACCCAACTCTCAAAGAGGTAGTGAAGAAAGAAGTGCTTAAACTGTTGGATGCAGGTATTATCTATCCTATCTCAGATAGTAAATGGGTTAGTCCTGTTCAAGTAGTGCCCAAAAAGGGTGGTATGACTGTGGTTAAAAATGAGGTCAATAAATTAATCCCGACTCGTACTGTGACTGGGTGGAGAGTTTGTATAGATTACAGGAAACTAAATGATGCTACCCGTAAAGACCATTTCCCCCTCCCCTTCATTGATCAGATGCTAGAAAAACTTGCAGGGCATGATTATTATTGTTTTCTAGATGGTTATTCTGGTTACAATCAGATTCATATAGCACCCGAGGACCAGGAGAAAACCACATTTACTTGTCCTTATGGCACTTTTGCCTTTAGGAGAATGCCTTTCGGTCTCTGTAATGCACCTGCCACTTTCCAGAGGTGCATGATGTCTATATTTTCTGACATGTTAGAGAATTTTATTGAAATATTTATGGATGATTTCTCTGTTTTTGGGAAGTCATTTGAATCTTGTCTGACAAATTTAGGCTGTGTGCTTAAAAGATGTAAGGAGACTAATCTGCTTCTGAACTGGGAGAAATGTCATTTTATGGTAAGAGAGGGTATAGTCTTAGGTCACAAGGTGTCAAAGAAAGGGATTGAAGTTGATCGAGCAAAAGTGGAGATAATAGAGAAGTTGCCACCACCCACTTCAACAAAAGGAGTAAGGAGCTTCTTAGGACATGCTGGCTTCTACAGGAGATTTATCAAGGACTTTTCTAAAATCTCTAGACCTCTTTGTAATTTACTTGAAAAAGATTCTGCTTTTGTTTTTAATGACAATTGTTTGCAGGCATTCAATTTATTGAAGGAGAAACTCACTTCTGCACCAGTGATCGTTGCACCTAATTGGGAGCTTCCGTTTGAGCTGATGTGTGATGCCAGCGACTATGCTGTAGGAGCAGTACTTGGGCAAAGGAGAGGTAAGGTATTTCATGCAATATACTATGCTAGTAGAACTTTAAATGAGGCCCAAAAGAACTATGCCACAACTGAAAAGGAGCTTTTAGCAGTCATATTTGCATGTGACAAGTTTCGGCCTTATCTGATAGGTTCTAAGATCATAGTATACACAGACCATGCTGCCCTGAAATATTTGTTTGCCAAAGCTGATGCTAAACCTAGGCTAATTCGTTGGATTCTACTGCTACAAGAATTTGACCTGGAAATTAGAGACACAAAGGGAACTGAAAATGTAGTGGCTGATCACTTATCCCGTTTGGAATCTGATTGTTTAGATTCACCCATTAATGAAAAGTTCCCTGATGAACAATTGCATGTAGCAGAAATCCAAGGATTACCTTGGTATGCTGATATAGTCAATTACATGGTTAGCAACATCACACCATATGGTTTGTCATCTCAACAGAAAAAGAAATTTTTGCATGATGTGAAATACTATTTTTGGGATGAACCATATCTGTTTAAATATTGTGCTGACCAAGTAATTAGACGCTGTGTGCCTGAAACTGAACAACTTAGCATAATACAACACTGTCATTCTAAGGAAGCAGGAGGCCACTTTGGTGTGGAAAGAACTGCAACTAAGATCTTATCTTGTGGATTTTATTGGCCTAGAGTATTTCATGATTGCAGGAATTACATTATGTC
Organism: Punica granatum; assembly: GCF_007655135.1. Classification (NCBI taxonomy): domain Eukaryota; kingdom Viridiplantae; phylum Streptophyta; class Magnoliopsida; order Myrtales; family Lythraceae; genus Punica; species Punica granatum. The sequence continues at coordinate 30,235,404 of NC_045128.1, forward strand.
TTGTGCTCCATGCCAAAGAACTGGCAATATTTCTAGGAGACATGAAGTACCACAAAATAGCATTCTTGTAATTGAGCTTTTTGATGTGTGGGGAATAGACTTTATGGGTCCTTTTCCCTCTTCTTTTTCAAATAAATATATTCTTGTGGCTGTTGATTATGTTTCAAAATGGGTAGAAGCAGTTGCTCTACAAAGTAATGATGCCAGAGTTGTAATCAGATTTTTGAAAAAGAACATCTTTTCAAGATTTGGGGTACCTAGAGCCATTATAAGTGATGGGGGATCACATTTTTGCAATCGGCAATTTGAAAAATTATTATCAAAATATGGAGTTACTCATAAAATTGCCACCCCTTATCATCCACAGACTTGTGGACAGGTTGAGGTGTCCAATAGGGAAATAAAGCGTATCTTAGAGAAAACAGTCAATGCATCTAGGAAAGATTGGTCTTTAAAACTTGATGATGCATTGTGGGCTTACAGGACAGCTTTCAAAACCCCCATAGGAATGTCCCCATACAAGATTGTTTATGGTAAATCATGTCACCTACCAGTAGAGCTTGAGCACAAAGCATATTGGGCCATAAAATACCTTAACTTTGATTTACAAGCTGCAGGTGAAAAGAGATTGCTCCAATTGAATCAGATGGCTGAGATGAGAGAGGAAGCATATGAAAATGCTAGGATATACAAGGAGCGAGCCAAGCGATGGCATGATAGGAACATCCTAAAGCGAGAGTTTTTGCCTGGTCAGAAAGTCCTATTATACAACTCTCGCTTGAAGTTGTTCCCAGGTAAGTTAAAATCTCGATGGTCTGGACCATTTGTTATTTCTAATGTTTTTCCCTATGGTGCAGTTGAGCTGAAGTCAGAAGATGACCGCACTTTTAAAGTAAACGGTCATCTTCTCAAGCATTACTTTGAAGGGGAAAATATTGATGGTGATGCCACTACGGTGGATCTAGCAAATTCGGTTGAAGAATTGGAAAAGTCGAACTAGCGACTATAAACTAAGTGCTTCATGGGAGGCAGCCCATGTCTGAGAGCTAAAGTCCCTGTTGGCTCTCAATTCTTTTGCTTCATTTGTTTTATTTTGATTTGCTGTTGGTTTGTACTTTATCAAGCACCCACTCATTGGGTAGACTTGGGATATTTGCTATTTGATTGTTTTAGTTAAGATGGATTATCTGCTATTTTTGTTCTTTTTGTTGTTTTCTTTTTGTTTTTGAAGCCAGGGTGGATAACAACTGCTGACTCTCTCTATTGCTATACCAGTTGGAACTCCAATTGCTTCAACTTAATTTTTCGAAACCGGGGAAGTACTAGTATCTCTTTTTCTCTTATGTTCTTTATTTTTATTTTCGTTTTACTAGAGCTACATTAGGAACAGTGAGGACACTGTTTAATCTAAGTGTGGGGAAGGGAGATACTAAACAGATGGAGTATAAAATTGAGTATAGTGTTGATGTCTGAATTCTGTGATTTAATTTGTTACTCATGACATCTGATGCCTGTCTTTGTTGATAAATAGTTATACTTCCCTGTCACCTTGAATTATAATTGTCCTTAAGTTATCTGGCAATTGTTAGGCCAAATTCTTTTTTTTTTTTTTTTTAATTTTTTTTAATTATTGAAATCTAGAGATTGTACGAAGAATACTGTTGATAGCATTTGTTCAGGAATTGTTTGAAAAAAATTGACTCACTTAGGCGCCCTACTCACCACTGTTGTGATTTTTGTACTTAGTTAAAATTAATTAGTCAAATCTTTAGAAATCAAATTTACCTAGTTTTTAGCCCTAGAGTTTGAAGTTTAAGAGTCGGTCAAGTCCTTAAGTGAAAAATAAACAGGTCTACTTCTAAGCAAAGTTAGTTAGTATATCCTCCTTTTAATTATTCTAATAGCACTTTAACATTTAGTGAAAGAGGTAGAAGAAGCTTTGTACTTAGTGATTCCTATAAAAGAAGTCTGAAAAGTGTTAGTGAGCATTCAAAAAAAAAAAAGCAAGCATAGCCTTTACTCCAATGACTCAAGAATTGAGTTATGAGTATCCTAACTTGAATGTTAGAGTGAGGAAGAGTTCGTAGGGGTCCCTTTAAAACCCGGTCACTTGGGTGATGAGCCCGGGATGTGCCGACTCAATGAACTCACTATAACGAGAAGAGCGGAAAGGCACAAGTTCAAACAAAAATTGGACTTGAAAAAAAAAAAAAAAATTGCTTCTTAAACAGAAAGGAAAAATTAAATGCAAAAACAAAAAAATAAATTAAGACTTGTAATAAAAAGGAAGAAAACCTAGGGACGAAGCAGATACCATATGCTTTCACTACCTTGTTGACTTGCTTAGAGGGAAAATTAGAGGGATTATATGCCTGCTAACAGCTATGAAGTTTAAATGTGTATTTTTCCTTATAGGACTGAGTATTTACTTTTGAAATAGAAATCTTAGGCTAAACGCTTGGATTAAAATTTGCTTTCTCTAGATTAGCTGGTTAATTTCAACTGTAGTACTCTGATCACATGTTTCCAGTTTGGTTTGAGCAGTGGGCACCACAAAATAACGAGTAATAAATTATGAGATATCAAATGCTTAAATCAGTGAATTTGAAAATTTGTACTCTCTCTGATAGATTTCTTTCCTTGGTCTTATTTATTTTGCTTGAGGACAAGCAAAAGTTCAAGTGTGGGGAAGTTGATAAGGGCATATTATACTCATATTTTATTGTGCAATTCATGTTAAATTATTATTAATTTTATAGAAATTATAAGAAGTCGGTGCTTAATTATGTGTAATTTGATATTGTAGGTCTTTGAGGACTTAGATGGAATTACGAGCAATATTGAGGAGTTTTGCGCAATTTGGAGCCAGCATATATCTTTCGGAAATCTTTTTTTGTTGTGGATATAAATACTCCTCATAACAAGATTAGGAAACCCTAGGGGGGGAGCCATCTTTCACCATTCTTTTAACCTAGAGAGTTTTTGGAGAGGGTCTTGTCTGGAGCCGTCACCTGGATCAATTGATTTGAAGCGAAGAATTGTGGAAGAGATAATTCCTTAAAGGAATTGTTGGGTTTTTGTTTTAGGATTCAATATCTTGAGTTTACTGCTGAATATGAATTCTATTGCAATGACTCCTTGGAATTATAATTGTGTTTTCAATTCCATGATATTCTAAGCTTCTTTTGTGGGAATATGATGAAACCCTAGGTAGCTAATATGATGATTGTCGCCATGTTATAGGATTAATAGATGTGTTGATGATTCATGATTGCAATTCCTATAATTTCAATTTTAATTCTTAATTGGTTATAATTGTTAGAAACACTATTGATACGGGAGTTGATATAGTGTTTGTTAGGAATTCTTGATTAGACTAATTAGTTAAATGCGATAGCTGCGTTAATTAGTTTAATTAGAGATTATCCAGGGATTAATGCAATGTTTCTAGTTAGTTATTCGCTAAGACATTAGGGATAATTAATTTAGGGCATTAGACAATCATAGCACTGGAAGGTGTATGATTATAATTTAGAGTCCACTATTAATTAGAGATGCGGGAGCTGATTGATTAATTAGAGGTTTAAGACTTTAATTTTAAAGGCTTGATAAACTCACTTGAATAATCACATAGCTATCAGTCTATATAACATGATGGCAATCTGATTAGTGAAACTAGGGTGGATTCTGTTTTTCCCACTTTCAATTGATATATTTTCGTACAATTCTCTTTCTGCTCTTTGTGACGATTTAGGTTGATTAGTAGTTAATTAGTTAATTCTCTTAATTTGATTGCTTAGATAATAATAGAATCTAATATAGGTTTAGTACTTAATTAATTCTTGTGGGATCGACACTCTATTCATCACTATATTACTTGATCTGACCCAGTACACTTGCTGGTAGAATTTGAGCTTATTTTTATATATATTTGCAAAGGGATCAATTAAGTATTGCTTCATCACCGTATGAATGTATAATTGATAAATTTAATTGAAATGAAATATAATCACTCATTTTAGTATTTCATGTAAATAGACTTACACAACAATAATGCATATGCACCACAACACAAGCACTTTGTCTTATATGGCAAGTCAATCCTAATAGCAGCGTAATTTCAATCAATAAATCGATAATATCTTATAATGAAAAAATACAAATGAAGTGTATAAGGGTAAAAGTCACAAAGTATCCCGGATAGTTTCATTATGAGACAATAAGAGGTCCTCATTTTATAAAGGGGAAGTCACGTCCCTGTTCAAGGGCAGTAACACGCACCATAAGTTTTCTAATGAACACCTACACTTCATATAATTACAAAAGACATTATGCAACTCAATGTCTATTTTCTTTACAAATATCAACGTCATAATCCTATTTTAAAAGTAAAAAATATCACTGTCGTATAACAAAATTATATGGGATCTTTGTGAAATTTATCCTCTATATGATGCTAAATTATGACATGGAAAAATTCGATATAAAAGGAAAAAAGAATGGCAATGAAACAGATGCCAAAGAGGAAAAAGAAAAAGAAAAAAGAAGCCAATGCCACAGAAAATCAGCGCGTGAGAAGCACGACCCTGTTCCCGCCAAAAGGCGCCTGCAACAGGCGCGTGTGGCGTGGATTAAAATGGAAAAATTAAAAAAAAAGGAACAAAAAAAAGATTCAAATAAAAATCAAAGGCACCGTTCAAAGCTCGTTGGGGACGCTTGTCGATAGCTCGAGCCTCATTAGTGTCTTTCACAAATCCATCCTTCCTTCCTACGTTTGTTGCTCCATCCTTAATCACTACCCGCCAACTCCCGCAGTTTGTCTCCTTCTCCGGTCACGAAATTTCCCGCAGAGATTTCCTCTTCACCCATTTGTAGAAAAATCCCCATCCGGAGGCTCTTCTTGTTTGATCCTCCGGTTGCTGATTTCGATTGATGAAGATGGGATTTTTCCTCTTCTCGAGCTTGTTTCTCTGCTGGGTGATCAATGGATAAGAACCAGGAACTTCGCTGAGGAACCTCCCCACATAAAAGTTCTACCTTTGCCCCCACCTGAAGAAAGAAACCCACGAATCTCTCTGGGTTTCCCTTCTTCTTGATCGAGGAAAGATAGGATTTTTTTTTTATAAATTTTTTTCGATACTCTTTTTTCCTCTTTTGGGTTGTTGATGAATGAGTAATAAGCAGAATCAACAAATGGGTTCACTGGGGAAAGGAGCTGACCTGAAGGGTGTTGGTGTTGATGGCTATAGCCATAACAGCAGTAGATATGACTACTCGTTTAAGATTCTGCTGATAGGGGACTCCGGGGTTGGGAAGAGCAGCCTTCTCCTCAGCTTCATCTCCACCTCTGTTCTTCACCATGACCTCTCTCCCACCGTTGGTGAGTGGAGTGAAGTTTGCTCCATTGCTTCGTTCCCAGCTCCCTCTGTTTTTGGGTATTGGGTTTATATAGCTTTTATGTCAGTTTTTGATCCTGGAGATTGGACCACCCATGGAAAGTTCAAAAATTGGGATTCCCACTACCAAAGTCTATTAGATATATATGCTGTGATATAATTATTCGAGTTCAGGGTCCTGCTGCTGTAATGTTTGTGACCTTTCCTTTTAGTAACTTTTGATTTCTTTGTTTGTGTTCGCATGTATCTGGAGGCATCCGGTATCTTCTCTTTAGTATCATCTGGCTCTATTTTTCTCTAGCTTTCATTTCTTCGTATCTTTTTTATGCCAAAAGTAGAGTTGTGATTGGGTTTTTAACATGTATGCTTGACCTGGATTGTTGAAACGTCTTAAAATAGTTCTTTCAGATGTTTCAAACGGACTTGGAGCTAGCTTGGTTCTGCTTTTGTAATAATATGCGTGTCCTTATATGTATGTGAGAGTGAAGTTTTGGTTTCTGGTTTGAAAATGCTTAGGTGTGGACTTTAAGATCAAGCTACTCACAGTCGGAGGCAAGCGGTTGAAGCTCACTATCTGGGACACAGGTACTAAATGTAAGGTTATGTTAGCTTGTCACTGTCCTAGGAAATTGGCTCCAAAAATGAAGTGACTTGAAATGCTTTAAGTTCATACAGTTTGGACCTTTTTCTGACAAGTTCTCGATGTAATTTGCAGCTGGACAGGAGAGATTCGGTATAGTAACAAGCTCGTACTACAGGGGGGCTCATGGAATTATACTCGGTGAGAAATATGCGTCTGTACCAGTTATTTTATTGATGGGTGAAAGTCATGTCATCTCTTTATTTGAGTTTGGCAGAAACATGAGGCTTTTCATATGGTCCAGTCTGCTGAAAACTTTCACATTCTGTTGAGCAGTTTATGATGTGACGAGACGAGAAACGTTCACGAACCTGTCAAACATATGGGCAAAGGAGGTAGAGCTCTACTCCAGCAATCAGGATTGCGTGAAACTTGTAGTTGGGAATAAAGTTGATCGGGTGAGTCATATATTGTCTGCCCTATCATTCCAAGATGCAGTCATCTGATAATATAGATAGTGACTGGTGATGCACCGGATGCGTACATTTTCCTAGTTCATGCTCCAGATCCTCACTATATAGAGTGCTTGCAGGAGAGCGAGAGGGCTGTATCGAGAGAAGAAGGGATGGGTCTAGCCCTCAAGTATAGATGCTCGTTTCTTGAGTGCAGTGCCAAAACCAAAGAAAATGTGCATCAGTGCTTTAAGGAGCTTATATATAAGGTACACTTTCAATGAAGGGCTCAGACTTCCACTACTTTCATTTTCTCGGGATGATCTCAATAACCAAATATGTGATCCTTGACTGTCAACGAGGATCAATTCACGTGGGGCAACCCTAAAATATTGCGTGTTTCCTATGAGAGCTGTTGTCTCAAACTTCACGTTATCGTGCTAGCATGTGGTTAGGTTTAAACTGAAAGTTGGTAGAATTGGCTCTGCAGATACTGGAGGTTCCCAGTCTACTAGAGAAGGGATCAGTGGCTGTAAAGAGGCAGATTTTGAAACAGAAAGAAGTACAATACCCGCACTCAAAAGGAGGCGGCTGCTGCTCTTAAGCTCGATTTGTATAGAAACGACACTTGTTGGTAGAAAACTATACTTTCATACAGCAAGAATCGCAACATTCCACTACCCGGCCATTATAAGTTCAAAATAAAGATCCCTTTGTTCTTGTCGGGTTTGAAGTACTGCAGATTTGTTTATTTCCATTTTGGTTGAGTACAACCCTTCAGGTATCTTTGTTGTACTGATGATAGGATTTGCCGAGGAGAAGATTGTGATGTACATAGAGGTTGCTTGATGTAATTAATGGAGAAAGTGTTGTGATAGCTCAAGCAAATAATTACATGTGGCAGCGAGATTTTGTACATATTGAAATTTAAACAAGAAATGAGCTGTTCGATAAAACCAATGTTTCTTGTTTGACCATGTCTTCATTTCAGTTGAAATCTGTCTTTTGTTATTTGAATTGATTGATATGCTCTCTCAATTGCCGTACAATAATAAATCTGGGAAAAACGTAAGAAGAAAGGCCCTGTTTTGAATAAGTTCTGGTTGTCTATCCAAGGTGTGATTTTAAGTTTGTGACAGCTTTCTAGTCGTTGTCGTCGTCGCTGCATCGAGACGAACAAGATGTAGAATTAAGCAATTATGAGGTTGTCCGAGTTTTCCAACTTTAAGAATCGTTAGACAGCAGCTTTGATATGCTCTCTTAATTCTTCACTTCGAAAACGATCCCAAAAGCCATCAGCTGTTTTTTATTCGGCCCATATTTTATGGTGGGCCGAATAGCAGATGCAGGGATGTTCTGAATGTTGTGTTCTGCTCGGCAAAGTCGAGGACTATTCGGTTATTCATTTTCCAACGCGACTAGGCATTTCTCTGTCGAGATATATGCGAAAGTAAAATGTTTTCATCTAGAGTTGAATGAACCAAAATGCAGAATAAAGCATTGTTTAAGGGCAGAAGCAGAGAATACAAACCTAGGCCGGATGAAATGTTGAAGAGAACAAACTCGCAATTCATTCTTTTCATTTTTTCCGTGTGCTCGTGCCGGCTTAGACAAGTTAACATCTTGCAGTGTTTATGCTTATTGTCCTAATCTGGCTGTTTTACTCTAAGCCTTCCTAGTTAGCTCCACCAACCTCCGTCAGCTGGCACGAAATGAGAAAGAGTTTGTACAAGGTATAAATGAAGCGGATCCCATTCCCCACAATGCGCAATAAACCAGTCTTGAAGGGCTCCTTTCCTCTTTCCGGATCTGATGTCTGTGTCCGGCCACCCTAGGTGGTCGTTCCTGTTTACGACCCTTGTAGCGGCGCTGCTCAGTGGGAACCATGCGATCGATATCTATCTCGAATGGGATGTGGCTCTTGACTACACGATTAGTCCAGTATCCACAAACCAACCTGTAAGTAAGAGCGTAGTAGTCCTTACAGCAAAAGCTGGCTTCTCTTGAGATCTTCATCTGAATGAGGATCCTACGTTGCTTGATCGACAGGTTATCACCATCAACGGAATGTTCCCAGGACCATTGATCAATGCAACGACGAACGATTTCATTCATGTGAACGTCCACAACAACTTAGAGGAGCCACTACTCTTCACCTGGTAAAGAACACAATAACAACTATAATTAAGTTCTATTCGATAAATATATTTTATTTGTTGCTGCAAAATCTCGGAACACCTCAAACTATGAAGATTTAAATTCACCGATGAGGGCTTATATTGATATAACTATTACTTGGCAATTGTTACTCTAGGAACGGGATACAGCAGAGGCTGAACTCATGGCAGGACGGAGTCTCGGGTACAAACTGCCCGATCCAACCAGGTACGAACTGGACCTACGTGTTTCAGACCAAGGACCAGATCGGGACTTTCTTCTACTTCCCCTCAATAAAGTACCAGAAGGCAGCTGGGGGTTACGGGCCAATTCGGGTCAACAATAGGAACGTGATCCTCGTGCCGTTTGACAAGCCCGAGGAAGAGTTTGACCTTCTCATAGGGGATTGGTCGTATGACAGCTACAAGGTTGACATCCTCTACCGGCATTCACTTATTTTCCAAAGACACTAACACACATGCTGGCCCTTAATTCATTCCCTCGATCTTGCAGATGATTAGGTCATCGTTAAATGACCGATTGATTGCGTCTCATATGATACCCGACGTGATACTGATGAATGGGAAAGGTCCATATGAGCACCCGATGGGGAAGGCGTACGAGTCCTTTACTGTCACCAAAGGTAATCATAGATGACTTCAACACTTACAGTCAGACTACAGATAGATTATTTGCCTATATTTTCACTGCCAAGGGCTTTTTGTCGACTGAGTACATAGTTAGAGCAATATGGGCATGCGACAGTCAGCACTCCCATAATTACATGGAGGATACTGTATAACTATCCCGGTTTTCTCAATTCAGTGATGGTTTTCCTGCTGGTGCAGGGAAGACTTACCGGTTTAGAGTATCGAATGTGGGGAGTGTGCTGAGCTTGAACTTCAGGTTTGAGAACCACAAGATGGTCGTGGTTGAGACTGAAGGTTCCTACACCAGTCAGATCACGGTGGACTCTCTTGACATCCATGTAGGCCAGTCCTACTCGGTCCTTGTCACAGCCGATCAGAATGAAGCTGATTACTACATCGTTGCAACCCCGAAATTGATCAATGTGAAAGACTCTGACAGCCTAGTGGGTAAGGGGGTCCTGCACTACTCGAACTCAGGTTTGACGGTTGATGTCTCTCTCCCCAGTGGGCCCGATCCCTTTGATGTCGAGTTCTCGATAAATCAGGCCAAATCCATAAGGTAGAATAATGTCTAAATGTATGTGTAGTTCGATTTCCATAGGCATGACATTCAATTGTTATTCACCTACATGATTTATTTTTGTACAAACAGGTGGAACATGACTACAGGGGCTGCGAGGCCAAACCCGCAAGGGACATTTAACGTGACAAACGTGACGATATCCCAGACCTTCATCCTACAGAACTCCGCGGAAACAATCAAGGACTTGCCCCGATTCGCTGTGAACAACGTTTCCTACTACACGCAGAGCACCCCGTTGAAGCTTGCAGATTACTTCTTGAATGGATCTGGAGTCTACCAGCTCGATGAGTTCCCGACACAGTCGGTCAATGCCCAGGCAGCATACGGAGTATCTGTTGTGTCCGTCAATCACAAGGGGTGGCTCGAGGTCATGTTCAAGAACAACTTGGACGTCATGGATTCTTGGCATTTAGACGGATTTGGGTTCTATGTTGTTGGGTGAGTAAGAGCAAAACAAATTGTGTAGTCCAAAATTTTGATTGTTTATCATATTAATTAAAGTAAGACTTCAACATTTGATGATAAGATTCGGAGACGGAGGCTGGACTCCAGACGCTCGTAGCACCTACAACCTGCTCGACCCTGTTGTCCGATCGACGGTCCAAGTGTACCCAGGAAAATGGACTGCAGTGTATGCCTTCCTCGACAACCCAGGAATGTGGAACCTTAGATCGCAGCACCTCAAACACTGGTACCTTGGCCAAGAGCTATACATCCGAGTTTATGACCCCGACCCTAATCCCGCCAAGGAGCGTCCTCCTCCCGATAACCTCCTCCTCTGTGGTGAGTCTGATACTCCTAAATCTTAATGTTCAACTACTATATATTGAGACGAATGTGATTAATCCTACGTACAATTCTGGCACGATTAACAAACAACTGGTAATGTTTCCAACAGGAATATTTACCGATTCTGCTGGTCCAACTCCTGGTCCTGTGGCGGCTGCACCTGCATCTCCTGCTCCTTGGTCAGGGTGGTGATCAGAGTACATAAACAAACTGACATGATATTGTTATACCCTAAATTATTTTTGCAGTTAATGCATACTGTTAAAGGTATTCTTACTATTATTACTGTAAAATAAGAGAGATAATCTGATATTTCAGTATAAAATTAAGTTGATGATATGCAATTTCTTTTCTGTTAGAAACTATGTAGCAGATAAAAGGGCATCAATGCAGTGCATGACACTCATTCTCAACTCGGAACCAAAAGCAAAACGATGATGATCGCTATATTTTTGCAAGGGTTACTTCAAAAAAATTTGCGAGTATCTGCATCAGTTGCAAATGTCGTGTTTAGTGCACCCTGGTTATCGGTACCTTACCAAGACAGTGTCGTATACACATCGATGCGAGTTCAGGTATATTATTGAGAGAGTGCATCAACTGATGGCTTTTGCAACGCTACTTTCAATCACTATAATGCATGTTGCGACTAAATGGAGATTTTCCTCTCTAAAATGCACAAATCAATTGCAAACTAGGTAGCAATTTATTGGTTACTCTATCAACAAGGGCAAATCTCAGCCTTTGGCGAGGTTATGTGCTCCCGATCCCGATCGTGGCTGGGCTAGCCACAGTCAAGTCCAGATTTCATTAGTTGCTAATTATTAGTTGAAACTAATTCTGTTTGGACGTGTCAACTTGAATCTCAACTTCTAGTTGAGTCGTGATTTTTAGCAATCCATTTTGTAATAATAAACTTTGTCGGTATGAGACAATAAAATATATAACTAAAATAGCAAAAGGTTTTTTTTAAAAAAAAACTAAAATTTAACTTTGGAAATTTATTAATTTAACTTTAGCTTCCCCCAATACAAATATATATACATGCTAAATGTAAGAATATATTATACACAGGTATTGCTTATGAACGAAGAAACAATTGAAATGGGAAGGATGCTTGAATGAATTTATCGAAGAAGAAATTTCAAAATTATTGACACTATGATCACAAGGTATCCTTTCATTGAAAAATGGCCACACGACTATTTGTGATTTCGGGTTGTACATCAACTTGTTCGGTAGCTCGGAATGAAACAGAATATATTGTGATTACTACTTATGTTTTTCTTATTCAGTTCAAATCAATTCGGTTGTATCAATACACCTTCAGATTTTCACAATTAAATAATGTAATTATTTACAAATACAATCGAAATCCTCCAGGCTTGTTCTTTTGTGCAAAAACATGTCTAAATTTACAAGTTATGAAGTTTAGAGTTAATTTTTGGCTGTTTTAACATTATTTTTTCGCTCAGACTATTATATGTACAACTAATTCTCGTTCAGGCGTCAGCTTAACTTTGACTACAAGATATTTTTAATAAATTTCGGATTCATATCACTTCAACGCTCATTGTGAGCTCATTTTATCGCTGAACCATCTTCTTGTGATTGCTGTTCTAACATTTTTAAATAATGTAATGAGCTGATAATGGGTAAAATAGAAAAAAAGAAAAAAAGATGACAACATGACAACTATATTTACTTTAGAAAAGAAGTACGAGATTGCGAGCACATAGAGTGCAGAATTTTATATCGAGAGAAGCCCAATATCAATATGATGGGCCGGAAAACTTGGGCTTATGGGCCACAAAGCTTTTCTTCTTACTTCTTTAATCCTTAGGGCATAATTACCTTGGGAAAGACATGGACATTCCATTCCAGCACATTATATTGTGATTGCCGGTTTTAGGAATAGGTGCATTTAACTTTCGTAATCGTTCGATGCCTGTAACTGAATGCATATAATGTTTTAGATTATGAGATTGGGCTCGAGAAAATTTGTGCTCCCCGATCTAGGAATTGATGTCATGATCAACTTCAATTTGAAGTACGAATGAGGTCCTACCACATGCTTTGCTAACCCTAGTAATCGGAACCTGTATAGTTACAATATTGGATGTCACTGGTTCATGGAACAATGCATCATATCATATCATATAATAGAATGTGAAACTTCGTGTTTCTTCTATATTCTTTGTCAATATGATACAACTCTATGAGGACTCGAAAATTCACTCGGAATCTCTAAAAGATCAAATATGTAGTACACTTTACAGACACATGGTGGTATTACGTTCTCAACTGAATCCAGTTAATAAAGAACCCGATGTCGCCGATCTAAGCCGAACCGGTTCACGAAACCAAAATCCTTTAATTTGTCACGCCTCACAAAATTCTCTTCTCCGCACATACTATCGGTTGAGTGAGACAAAGCCATCTATACAAACAACACAACACAGCACACATACAGAGACACGCTAAATACATTTAAGTTAATAACAGCTAATTAGGGAGATGCCTTACTTTGCCAGAATAAAAGGTTGAGGATTCGGTACAATTAAGGCTCCTTAAAATTGTCCCCCACACTCTCCCTAAGTAGTCTATTCTTGGTAGACATCGTCGCCTCAAATTTTCACAATTTATTAAATTAATAAGAAAATAAAACAACATAGAATTAAAAGATAACCCACCGATGAACGTAGAAAAGTTACTAGCTAGCATAGTTCTAGCATAAACAACATCTTTAGACAGTCAACCGATATATAAGGATGCTACCTACACTTTTTCGAGTAAATATCGGTTTCTTTTCCCCCACTCCCTAAGGGAGAGGTTCGTGGTACTAATACGATTAGGTCGAGGTGCGGATTCATTTGAAACCCCTTGGAAATTACAACATGAATGGTGTGATATATATTAGGCCTAACGGAGATAGCGAAGAGAACGGGCAGCGGCACTAGAAATTGAAATATCTAAATAAAATCGGGAATTTACCTAAAATGGCCCATGATTTAACCGTTTTGTCAAATCTATCATATGCTTTTTTTTTGTCAAATCTATCATATGCTTTTTTTTGTCAAATCTATCACATGGTTTAATTTTTGCATCAAATCTATCCTGACGTTATCTTTTCCGTCGACATCTAACGGCTGTGCTGACGTGGCGCCCATGTGGCAAGTGTGGTCCACTATCCCTCTACTTGCCACGTCAGCACGGCCGTTAGATGTCGACGGAAAAGATAACGTCAGGATAGATTTGATGCAAAAATTAAACCATGTGATAGATTTGACAAAAAAAAGTATATGATAGATTTGATAAAACGGTTAAATCATGAGACATTTCAGGTAAAAACCCCAAATAAGATCCGGTAATGACACTGAATCCCAGACGATATAGAGTGCCACTGCTACTAGACCTCATATTTTGAAATTGATAGTCTTTTTTTTTCCTCTCCAATTATAAGGAGGCACATGACTTTAGTACAATAGAATAAAAATTTTAATAATTTATTTAAGGACATAGGTAGTTCCACGACTTGGAATCTCTTGGTTGACAGACGAGAGCGTGCGCCATTATATTATATCATATTTATGAAATTGGTACTTACAGTACTCCATAATTTCTTCATTTAAATGCCTTTTTTTTATCCCATTTTACGATCCCAAGTTATCTTGCCTTATTTGATTATGAGAAAAACGACGAATAATTAAAAGGTACTTTGATTAATAGTGCTGCTTAGTGCTCTTTTTATAAAAGAAGCCAGTGAAAGAGAAAAATTGCACGCATAGAAATCACAGGATAGTAAGGATCTTTGCACATGCATTTTGCTTGTTGTGAGAGGAAACAGGACAAGGAGTGTATTCAGGGGAATTCCATTAACAAACTAATTTGAAAATTCGCCCTTCATAAGCTCTTATTCCATTCCATTCTTGCTCGTATAGTTTTCCTAAGAGAACTCAATTCGAAATAAGCTTCTGACACAATACGGTGGCGAAACACAATGACTGGACAGATCATATAAACAAAATGGTCGGTTCCGTGGTTCATTTCCAGATGGGCATTCAGAGAATTTTACAGTTCCCTCACGTGCACGGCGCGGATACGATATATACCCGAATTATCTGTTAATTATCAGCAAAGGAAAGGAGGAAGATGTAGCTAGGTTGGGCTTGTCACAC